>NC_090325.1:137307948-137607948 GCF_035084215.1 Heptranchias perlo
GTCCAAAAATGCTTGATTCATACTTAAAACATGACATATTGGTTCCACAAGTATACCTACTGAGTGGCACTTTCAGAAGTTTGAATTTTGTTTGGTCCCATGAATCATGACACACCACAGAAAAAGTTTCAAATTATGTTCTGCAGCATTATCAGTCAGGAAGAAAGTTCAAAAATAAAGTACACGTGACTACTACAGTAAAACTCAAATATTTAAGTAAGGCTAGGGACCCAGCTTTTAGAGTTTCAACAACTCCATTACCATAGGTGTCAGCTGTGACTCAGGTGGTGGCAACTCTTGCCTTTGAACCAGAAAGTCCCACTCCACAGACTTGAGCACAGAATCTAGGCTGACACTCCTGTGCAGTACTGAGGGAGTGCTGCACCGTCGGAGGTGCTTTCTATACAGATGAAACATGAAACCATAGGTCATCGGCACTTTATCTGGACACATAATAATTTGTCTTGTTCTGCTGCGCCACCATCTCTTGTTTAATCTACAAGTGGGCAACTTATAACTTTGATCTGAAACAACGACAAAGATATCTCAAGTTTAAAAAAAATGTTTGTACTACTGACTTCGCTACTGGAGTAAAACCAGATGCAACTTCGTAAATTCTGTAGAAATTGTGCTCTTTCTCATACTGGCAAGAAAAAAATAACGTATTTTATTGGGAGTTGAATTTGAATTGCTCAGATAACTTAACAGACTTATTACCAGAATAAGGGTGAAGATGGCACAGGAGTTCACTTGAGCAGCTCATCTCATCAAGCAGCGACATGACCTCGGAATCGCATGAGGCCACATGCTCAATGCATTAACAGATGTATAAAGTTGTTTCAGGTGCTCTGTTGGGTGTTTTAATAGATTAAGGTGCTGTAGTAAGTTCAGCTGTTGGGCTAGTTTTGAGTGCTAGGGTGGTTTGAGGTGCTGAATAGCTTTCAGGAGCTGGGTCAGTTTGGTTGCAGTGCTGGGTGATTCTGGGGTGCAGAGGCAGTGAGTTTGGAGTGCTGGGTGATTCTGGGGTGCTGGGTGATTCTGGGGTGCTGGGTGATTCTGGGGTGCAGGGGCAGTTGGTTTGGGCTGTCAGTTAGGTTTGGTGGTGAGATTCGAGTGCTTTGTTGGGTGTTCTAATAGATTAAGGTGCTGTATTAGTTTCAGCTATTGGGCTAGTTTTGGGTGCTAGGTCAGTTAAAGGTGCTGGGCTGCTTTGGGGTGTTGGGTCAATTTGAGGTGGTAGGGTAAATTCTTGTGCTGGCATTTGGGATTGGTAGGGTACATCGGAAAGCTCGGCTGGTGTTGAGGACTGGACGAGTTTGGGGCGATGAGTTGGTTGAGGGGACTGGGCGAGTTTGGGTGCAGGGTAGTTTCTAGTTGGGGTGCAGGGTAGTTTCTAATTCTGGTGTAGTTTGGGTGCAGGGTAGTTTCTAATTCTGGTGTAGTTCGGGTGCAGGGTAGTTTCTAATTCTGGTGTAGTTTGGGTGCAGGGTAGTTTCTAATTCTGGTGTAGTTCGGGTGCAGGGTAGTTTCTAGTTCGGGTGCAGGGTAGTTTCTAATTCTGGTGTAGTTCGGGTGCAGGGTAGTTTCTAATTCTGGTGTAGTTCGGGTGCAGGGTAGTTTCTAATTCTGGTGTAGTTCGGGTGCAGGGTAGTTTCTAATTCTGGTGTAGTTTGGGTGCAGGGTAGTTTCTAATTCTGGTGTAGTTCGGGTGCAGGGTAGTTTCTAGTTCGGGTGCAGGGTAGTTTCTAATTCTGGTGTAGTTCGGGTGCAGGGTAGTTTCTAATTCTGGTGTAGTTCGGGTGCAGGGTAGTTTCTAATTCTGGTGTAGTTCGGGTGCAGGGTAGTTTCTAATTCTGGTGTAGTTTGGGTGCAGGGTAGTTTCTAATTCTGGTGTAGTTCGGGTGCAGGGTAGTTTCTAGTTCGGGTGCAGGGTAGTTTCTAATTCTGGTGTAGTTCGGGTGCAGGGTAGTTTCTAATTCTGGTGTAGTTCGGGTGCAGGGTAGTTTCTAATTCTGGTGTAGTTCGGGTGCAGGGTAGTTTCTAATTCTGGTGTAGTTCGGGTGCAGGGTAGTTTCTAATTCTGGTGTAGTTCGGGTGCAGGGTAGTTTCTAATTCTGGTGTAGTTCGGGTGCAGGGTAGTTTCTAATTCTGGTGTAGTTCGGGTGCAGGGTAGTTTCTAATTCTGGTGTAGTTCGGGTGCAGGGTAGTTTCTAATTCTGGTGTAGTTCGGGTGCAGGGTAGTTTCTAATTCTGGTGTAGTTCGGGTGCAGGGTAGTTTCTAATTCTGGTGTAGTTTGGGTTCAGGGTAGTTTCTAATTCTGGTGTAGTTCGGGTGCAGGGTAGTTTCTAGTTCGGGTGCAGGGTAGTTTCTAATTCTGGTGTAGTTCGGGTGCAGGGTAGTTTCTAATTCTGGTGTAGTTCGGGTGCAGGGTAGTTTCTAATTCTGGTGTAGTTCGGGTGCAGGGTAGTTTCTAATTCTGGTGTAGTTTGGGTGCAGGGTAGTTTCTAATTCTGGTGTAGTTCGGGTGCAGGGTAGTTTCTAGTTCGGGTGCAGGGTAGTTTCTAATTCTGGTGTAGTTCGGGTGCAGGGTAGTTTCTAATTCTGGTGTAGTTCGGGTGCAGGGTAGTTTCTAATTCTGGTGTAGTTCGGGTGCAGGGTAGTTTCTAATTCTGGTGTAGTTCGGGTGCAGGGTAGTTTCTAATTCTGGTGTAGTTCGGGTGCAGGGTAGTTTCTAATTCTGGTGTAGTTCGGGTGCAGGGTAATTTCTAATTCTGGTGTAGTTCGGGTGCAGGGTAGTTTCAATGGCAGGGTTAGTGTGGGGGACTGTGTTAGTGTAGAAGGCTGTATTGGTTCGAGATGGTGGGTTGCAATACTGTATTAATTTGAGCTGCTGAAGTGATTTGTGGTGCTAGGTTATCATGAGGTGCTGGGATAGTTTGAAGAGCCGCATTAATTTGGGGCGCTGGGTGCTTTTAGGTGTTGGGGTGATTTCCAGTGCAGAGCTGGTTTGGGGTGCTGAGACGTTTAGGAGGAGTGGTTTGAAGCGCAGGCCTGGTTTTCATTGCTGGAATGGTTTGGGCTGCTGGGGCACTTTGGGATTCTGTGGCATTTACAGGTCCTGTGGTGTTTTGAAGTGCTAGGGTAGTTTTAAGCAGTGGGGTGATTTTGGCTGTTTTAGTTTTGAGGTGACAAGGAGGTTTCTAGTGCAGGGTCGATTTGGGTTACTGGGTTAGCTTTGGGTGCTGGGGTGATTTTGGGGTGTAAGCTTAGCTTGGGGTGCAGGGCAGTTTGCAATGCTGATTAATCTTGAGGGGCTGGGTTGGTGTGTGGGGATTGTGATAGCTTGAGGTGATCAGTCAGTTTGGAGCTTCTGGATTAACTTGGGGTCCTGTATTAGTTTGAGCTACTGGGCTAGTTTGGGTGCTATTTTAGAGTGGATTTTATATTAGAATGGTTACAGCATTAGTCTGAGGTACTATAACAGTTTGAAATGCAGGGTGGTTTTGAGCACTGCAACGGTTTGTGGGGGGCTGTGTGAGGATCGAGGTTGCTGTGTGATTTTGTTGTGGGGAGGTTTCTGAAGCTGGCTTAAATAGGGATGCTGGGTGTTGGGGTAGTTTTAGGCAATAGGTTAGTTTGGGTGCTGGGGTGTTGGGGTTTGGAGTGCTGGGTCAGTTTGGGATTACAACAATGACTATACTTCAAAAGAACGTCATTGACTGTAAAGCGATTTGGGATGTCCTGAGGTTGTGAAAGGTGCTATATAAATGCAAGTTCTTTCTTTGCACAAGTCTGAGATGTTGTATCTGTCTGAGATACAGCATTAGTTTTAGGTTCTGTGGTGGTTTGGGATATTGGATCGGTTTGGACTGCAGAGTCGGTTTGGGGCGTTGTTTGAGCTTAAGCAGGTTAGTTTGGGGTGCTATGGTGTAGGGTGAAGTAAGTGGTTTTGGGCACTGGGTCAATTTGAGGTGCTGGGCTGGTTTAGGGTTGGGTGACTGGTTGAATTTGAGGGCACTCACAGATTATGTGACCGGATTCTCTCTCTCCTGCTTGGTGCCTTCTCCCTCCATATTTGAAGCCTGGTGACTTTCAGGTTCCTATTGAATCGAGAGATTCTGTCAGATTTTGGTATGATGTTAGGTTTGAGCTTTCCATCTGTCAATTGTCCACTTCTAATCCCCTGTAAAATGGGTTTGTGAAGGTCAGTACTGCAACCACTGGATAGAAATCCATAACTGACAATGCCACTTTCTGTAGCCCATCCCTTCTTCCTCAAAGCTGCCCTTCCTCCTTGCTGCATTCTCACTGGGTTAAATTCAAACTGTATCGCTATCTCTCCTAATCTGTATCTTCCCTCTGAATTTCTCCTTTCAACTCCTCTCCCCAAGAAGCTCCCACAGGTTTCAGTAGAGCTCCCCCCACCAACCTTTAACATTCCCCCAATAAATGTTCCCAGACTCTCCTCTCCTTTAATACCTCACTGATAAATGGTCCCAGATTCCCTCCCCTTCCCTTTAACATCTCAATAAATCCTCACCCACCCCTTAACATCTCATAAATCTCCCGACTTCCCTCCTTTTAACATCTGCTAAGTAAATTTTCCCAGACTCCCACCCTCCTTTAGAGTGAAAAAGGGTAAAAAGACCCAAAAGTACAGCAGCTGGTTTTCTCTCTCTCTCCTCTTCAGGTTCTCTCTTTGTCCTCTTCTGTTTCTTTCTCTTTTCTGGTTCTTTCTCTAATCTCCTCATTCTATTTTTCTGACTTTGTCTTTGTCTTTGTCCTCTCTCTTTTCTCCTATTATTTTCTCTCTTTTGTTCTTTTGCCTTCTCTCTCTCTCTCTCTCTCTCTCGTTCTATTGCCTTCTCTCTCTCTCTCTCTCTCTCTCGTTCTTTTGCCTTCTCTCTCTCTCTCTCTTGTTCTTTTGCCTTCTCTCTCTCTCTCTCTTGTTCTTTTGCCTTCTCTCTGTCTCTCTCTTGTTCTTTTGCCTTCTCTCTCTCTCTCTCTTGTTCTTTTGCCTTCTCTCCCTCTCTTGTTCTTTTGCCTTCTCTCTCTCTCTTTTGTTCCGTTGCCTTCTCTCTCTCTCTCTCTCTCTCTCCCTTTTGTTCTTTTGCCTTCTCTCTCTCTCTCTCTTGTTCTTTTGCCTTCTCTCTCTCTCTCTCTCTCTTGTTCTTTTGCCTTCTCTCTCTCTCATTCTTTTGCCTTCTCTCTCGCTGTTTTGTTCTTTTGCCTTCTCTCTCTCTCTCTCTCTTGTTCTTTTGCCTTCTCTCTCTCTCTCTCTTTTGTTCCGTTGCCTTCTCTCTCTCTCTCTCTCTCTCTTGTTCTTTTGCCTTGTCTCTCGCTCTCTCTCTCGTTCTTTTGCCTTCTCTCTCTTTTGTTCTTTTGCCTTCTCTCTCTCTCTCGTTCTTTTGCCTTCTCTCTCGCTCTCTCTCTCTCGTTCATTTGCCTTCTCTCTCTTTTGTTCTTTTGCCTTCTCTCTCTCTCTTGTTCTTTTGCCTTCTCTCTCTCTCTCTTTGTTCTTTTGCCTTCTCTCTCTCTCTCTTTGTTCTTTTGCCTTCTCTCTCTCTTTTTTGTTCTTTTGCCTTCTCTCTCTCTCTTTGTTCTTTTGCCTTCTCTCCTTTTTTGGTCTTTTGCCTTCTCTCTCTCCTTTTTTGTTCTTTTGCCTTCTCTCTCTCTCTCTCTCTTTTGTTCTTTTGCCCTCTCTCTCTCTCTCCCTCTCTTGTTCTTTTGCCTTCTCTCTCTCTTTTGTTCTTTTGCCTTCTCTCACTCTCTTTTGTTCTTTTGCCTTCTCTCTCTCTCTTTTGTTCTTTTGCGTTCTCTCTCTCTCCCTCTCTTGTTCTTTTGCCTTCTCTCTCTCTCTCTTTTGTTCTGTTGCCTTCTCTCTCTCTCTCTCTCCCTCTCTTGTTCTTTTGCCTTCTCTCTCTCTCTCTCTCTCTTTTGTTCTTTTGCCTTCTCTCTCTCTCTTTGTTCTTTTGCCTTCTCTCTCTCTCTTTTGTTCTTTTGCCTTCTCTCTCTCTCTCTTGTTCTTTTGCCTTCTCTCTCTCTCTCTTTGTTCTTTTGCCTTCTCTCTCCTTTTTTGTTCTTTTGCCTTCTCTCTCTCTCCTTTTTTGTTCTTTTGCCTTCTCTCTCTCCTTTTTTGTTCTATTGCCTTCTCTCTCTCTCTCTCTCTCGTTCTTTTGCCTTCTCTCTCTCTCTCTCTTGTTCTTTTGCCTTCTCTCTCTCTCTCTCTTGTTCTTTTGCCTTCTCTCTGTCTCTCTCTTGTTCTTTTGCCTTCTCTCTCTCTCTCTCTTTTTCTTTTGCCTTCTCTCCCTCTCTTGTTCTTTTGCCTTCTCTCTCTCTCTTTTGTTCCGTTGCCTTCTCTCTCTCTCTCTCTCTCTCCCTTTTGTTCTTTTGCCTTCTCTCTCTCTCTTGTTCTTTTGCCTTCTCTCTCTCTCTCTCTCTTGTTCTTTTGCCTTCTCTCTCTCTCATTCTTTTGCCTTCTCTCTCGCTGTTTTGTTCTTTTGCCTTCTCTCTCTCTCTCTCTCTTGTTCTTTTGCCTTCTCTCTCTCTCTCTCTTTTGTTCCGTTGCCTTCTCTCTCTCTCTCACTCTCTCTCTTGTTCTTTTGCCTTGTCTCTCGCTCTCTCTCTCGTTCTTTTGCCTTCTCTCTCTTTTGTTCTTTTGCCTTCTCTCTCTCTCTCGTTCTTTTGCCTTCTCTCTCGCTCTCTCTCTCTCGTTCATTTGCCTTCTCTCTCTTTTGTTCTTTTGCCTTCTCTCTCTCTCTTGTTCTTTTGCTTTCTCTCTCTCTCTCTTTGTTCTTTTGCCTTCTCTCTCTCTTTTTTGTTCTTTTGCCTTCTCTCTCTCTCTTTGTTCTTTTGCCTTCTCTCTCTCCTTTTTTGGTCTTTTGCCTTCTCTCTCTCCTTTTTTGTTCTTTTGCCTTCTCTCTCTCTCTTTTGTTCTTTTGCGTTCTCTCTCTCTCTCTCTCCCTCTCTTGTTCTTTTGCCTTCTCTCTCTCTCTCTTTTGTTCTGTTGCCTTCTCTCTCTCTCTCTCTCCCTCTCTTGTTCTTTTGCCTTCTCTCTCTCTCTCTCTCTTTTGTTCTTTTGCCTTCTCTCTCTCTCTTTGTTCTTTTGCCTTCTCTCTCTCTCTTTTGTTCTTTTGCCTTCTCTCTCTCTCTCTTGTTCTTTTGCCTTCTCTCTCTCTCTCTTTGTTCTTTTGCCTTCTCTCTCCTTTTTTGTTCTTTTGCCTTCTCTCTCTCTCCTTTTTTGTTCTTTTGCCTTCTCTCTCTCCTTTTTTGTTCTTTTGCCTTCTCTCTCTCTCTTGTTCTTTTGCCTTCTCTCTCTCTCTTGTTCTTTTGCCTTCTCTCTCTCTCTCTTTGTTCCTTTGCCCCCCCTCTCTCTCTCTCTCTTTTGTTCTTTTGCCTTCTCACTCTCTCTCTCTCTTTTGTTCTTTTGCCTTCTCTCTCTCTCTCTTCTTCTTTTGCCTTCTCTCTCTCGTTCTTTTGCCTTCTCTCTCTCTCTCTTGTTCTTTTGCCATCTCTCTCTCGCTCTTTTGTTCTTTTGCCTTCTCTCTCGCTCTCTTTTGTTCTTTTGCCTTCTCTCTCGCTCTCTTTTGTTCTTTTGCCTTCTCTCTCTCTCTTTTGTTCTTTTGCCTTCCCTCCCTCTCTTGTTCTTTTGCCTTCTCTCTCTCTTTTGTTCCGTTGCCTTCTCTCTCTCTCTCTCCCCCTTTTGTTCTTTTGCCTTCTATCTCTCTCTCTCTTGTTCTTTTGCCTTCTCTCTCTCTCTCTCTCGTTCTTTTGCCTTCTCTCTCTCTCTTGTTCTTTTGCCTTCTCTCTCGCTCTTTTGTTCTTTTGCCTTCTCTCTCTCTCTCTCTCTCTTGTTCTTTTGCCTTCTCTCTCTCTCTCTCTCTTTTGTTCCGTTGCCGTCTCTCTCTCTCTCTCTCTCATTCTTTTGCCTTCTCTCTCGCTCTCTCTCTCGTTCTTTTGCCTTCTCTCTCTTCTGTTCTTTTGCCTTCTCTCTCTCTCTCTCTCTTGTTCTTTTGCCTTCTCTCTCGCTCTCTCTCTCGTTCTTTTGCCTTCTCTCTCTTTGTTCTTTTGTCTTCTCTCTCTCTCTCTCTTTTGTTCTTTTGCCTTCTCTCTCTCTCTCTTTGTTCTTATGCCTTCTCTCTCTCTCCTTCTTCTTTTGCCTTCTCTCTCTCTCTCTTTTGTTCTTTTGCCTTCTCTCTCGCTCTCTTTTGTTCTTTTGCCTTCTCTCTCTCTCCTTTGTTCTTTTGCCTTCTCTCCCTCTCTTGTTCTTTTGCCTTCTCTCTCTCTCTTTTGTTCCATTGCCTTCTCTCTCTCTCTCTTTGTTCTTTTGCCTTCTCTCTCTCTCTCTCTCTTTTGTTCTTTTGCCCTCTATCTCTCTCTCCCTGTCTTGTTCTTTTTCCTTCTCTCTCTCTCTTTTGTTCTTTTGCCTTGTCTCTCTCTCTCTCTTGTTCTTTTGCCTTCTCTCTCTCTCTCTCTCGTTCTTTTGCCTTCTCTCTCTCTCTCTTGTTCTTTTGCCATCTCTCTCTCGCTCTTTTGTTCTTTTGCCTTCTCTCTTGCTCTCTTTTGTTCTTTTGCCTTCTCTCTCGCTCTCTTTTGTTCTTTTGCCTTCTCTCTCTCTCTTTTGTTCTTTTGCCTTCCCTCCCTCTCTTGTTCTTTTGCCTTCTCTCTCTCTTTTGTTCCGTTGCCTTCTCTCTCTCTCTCTCCCCCTTTTGTTCTTTTGCCTTCTATCTCTCTCTCTCTTGTTCTTTTGCCTTCTCTCTCTCTCTCTCGTTCTTTTGCCTTCTCTCTCTCTCTTGTTCTTTTGCCTTCTCTCTCGCTCTTTTGTTCTTTTGCCTTCTATCTCTCTCTCTTGTTCTTTTGCCTTCTCTCTCTCTCTCTCTCTTTTGTTCCGTTGCCGTCTCTCTCTCTCTCTCTCTCGTTCTTTTGCCTTCTCTCTCGCTCTCTCTCTCGTTCTTTTGCCTTCTCTCTCTTCTGTTCTTTTGCCTTCTCTCTCTCTCTCTCTCTTGTTCTTTTGCCTTCTCTCTCGCTCTCTCTCTCGTTCTTTTGCCTTCTCTCTCTTTGTTCTTTTGTCTTCTCTCTCTCTCTCTCTTTTGTTCTTTTGCCTTCTCTCTCTCTCTCTTTGTTCTTATGCCTTCTCTCTCTCTCTTTCTTCTTTTGCCTTCTCTCTCTCTCTCTTTTGTTCTTTTGCCTTCTCTCTCGCTCTCTTTTGTTCTTTTGCCTTCTCTCTCTCTCCTTTGTTCTTTTGCCTTCTCTCCCTCTCTTGTTCTTTTCCCTTCTCTCTCTCTCTTTTGTTCCGTTGCCTTCTCTCTCTCTCTCTCTCTCCCTTTTGTTCTTTTGCCTTCTCTCCCTCTCTCTTGTTCTTTTGTCTTCTCTCTCTCTCTCTCTCTTGTTCTTTTGCCTTCTCTCTCGCTCTTTTGTTCTTTTGCCTTCTCTCTCGCTCTCTTTTGTTCTTTTGCCTTCTCTCCCTCTCTTGTTCTTTTGCCTTCTCTCTCTCTCTTTTGTTCCGTTGCCTTCTCTCTCTCTCTCTCTCTCCCTTTTGTTCTTTTGCCTTCTCTCTCTCTCTTGTTCTTTTGCCATCTCTCTCTCTCTCTCTTGTTCTTTTGCCTTCTCTCTCGCTCTTTTGTTCTTTTGCCTTCTCTCTCGCTCTCTTTTGTTCTTTTGCCTTCTCTCTCTCTCTTTTGTTCTTTTGCCTTCCCTCCCTCTCTTGTTCTTTTGCCTTCTCTCTCTCTTTTGTTCCGTTGCCTTCTCTCTCTCTCCCTTTTGTTCTTTTGCCTTCTATCTCTCTCTCTCTTGTTCTTTTGCCTTCTCTCTCTCTCTCTCTCGTTCTTTTGCCTTCTCTCTCTCTCTTGTTCTTTTGCCTTCTCGCTCGCTCTTTTGTTCTTTTGCCTTCTCTCTCTCTCTCTCTCTCTTGTTCTTTTGCCTTCTCTCTCTCTCTCTCTCTTTTGTTCCGTTGCCGTCTCTCTCTCTCTCTCTCGTTCTTTTGCCTTCTCTCTCGCTCTCTCTCTCGTTCTTTTGCCTTCTCTCTCTTCTGTTCTTTTGCCTTCTCTCTCTCTCTCTCTCTTGTTCTTTTGCCTTCTCTCTCGCTCTCTCTCTCGTTCTTTTGCCTTCTCTCTCTTTGTTATTTTGTCTTCTCTCTCTCTCTCTCTTTTGTTCTTTTGCCTTCTCTCCCTCTCTTGTTCTTTTGCCTTCTCTCTCTCTCTTTTGTTCCATTGCCTTCTCTCTCTCTCTCTCTCTCCCTTTTGTTCTTTTGCCTTCTCTCTCTCTCTCTTGTTCTTTTGCCTTCTCTCTCTCTCTCTCTCTTGTTCTTTTGCCTTCTCTCTCGCTCTTTTGTTCTTTTGCCTTCTCTCTCGCTCTCTTTTGTTCTTTTGCCTTCTCCCCCTCTCTTGTTCTTTTGCCTTCTCTCTCTCTCTTTTGTTCCGTTGTCTTCTCTCTCTCTCTTTCTCTCTCTCCCTTTTGTTCTTTTGCCTTCCCTCTCTCTCTCTCTTGTTCTTTTGCCTTCTCTCTCTCTCTCTCTTGTTCTTTTGCCTTCTCTCTCTCTCTTGTTCTTTTGCCTTCTCTCTCGCTCTTTTGTTCTTTTGCCTTCTCTCTCTCTCTCTCTTGTTCTTTTGCCTTCTCTCTCTCTCTCTCTCTTTTGTTCCGTTGCCTTCTCGCTCTCTCTCTCTTGTTCTTTTGCCTTCTCTCTCGCTCTCTCTTTCGTTCTTTTGCCTTCTCTCTCTTTCGTTCTTTTGCCTTCTCTCTCTCTCTTGTTCTTTTGCCTTCTCTCTTGCTCTCTCTCTCGTTCTTTTGCCTTCTCTCTCTTTTGTTCTTTTGCCTTCTCTCTCTCTCTCTCTCGTTTTTTTGCCTTCTCGCTCTCTCTCTTTGTTCTTTTGCCTTCTCTCCCTCTCTCTTTTGTTCTTTTGCCTTCTCTCTCTCTCTCTTTGTTCTTTTGCCTTCTCTCTCTCACCTTGTTTGGTCTTTTGCCTTCTCTCTCCTTTTTTGTTCTTTTGCCTTCTCTCTCTCTCTCTTTTGTTCTTTTGCCCTCTCTCTCTCTCTCTCCCTCTCTTGTTCTTTTGCCTTCTCTCTCTCTCTTTTGTTCTTTTGCCTTCTCTCTCTCTCTCTTTTGTTCTTTTGCCTTCTCTCTCTCTCTTTTGTTCTTTTGCGTTCTCTCTCTCTCTCTCTCTCCCTCTCTGGTTCTTTTGCCTTCTCTCTCTCTCTTTTGTTCTGTTGCCTTCTCTCTCTCCCTCTCTTGTTCTTTTGCCTTCTCTCTCTCTCTCTTTGTTCTTTTGCCTTCTCTCTCTCTTTTGTTCTTTTGCCTTCTCTCTCTCTCGTTCTTTTGCCTTCTCTCTCTCTCTTTGTTCTTTTGCCTTCTCTCTCTCTCTTTGTTCTTTTGCCTTCTCTCTCCTTTTTTGTTCTTTTGCCTTCTCTCTCTCCTTTTTTGTTCTTTTGCCTTCTCTCTCTCCTTTTTTGTTCTTTTGCCTTCTCTCTCTCTTGTTCTTTTGCCTTCTCTCTCTCTTGTTCTTTTACCCCCCTCTCTCTCTCTCTCTTTTGTTCTTTTGCCTTCTCTCTCTCTCTCTCTTTTGTTCTTTTGCCTTCTCTCTCTCCCTCTTGTTCTTTTGCCATCTCTCTCTCTCTCTCTTTTGTTCTTTTGCCTTCTCTCTCTCTCTCTTGTTCTTTTGCCTTCTCTCTCTCTCTCTTGTTCTTTTGCCTTCTCTCTCTCTCGTTCTTTTGCCTTCTCTCTCGCTCTTTTGTTCCTTTGCCTTCTCTCTCTCTCCTTTTTTGTTCTTTTGCCTTCTCTCTCTCCTTTTTTGTTCTTTTGCCTTCTCTCTCTTGTTCTTTTGCCTTCTCTCTCTCTCTTGTTCTTTTGCCCCCCTCTCTCTCTCTCTCTTTTGTTCTTTTGCCTTCTCTCTCTCTCCCTCTCTTTTGTTCTTTTGCCTTCTCTCTCTCCCTCTTGTTCTTTTGCCTTCTCTCTCTCTCTCTCTTTTGTTCTTTTGCCTTCTCTCTCTCTCTTGTTCTTTTGCCTTCTCTCTCTCTCTCTCTCTTGTTCTTTTGCCTTCTCTCTCTCTCTTTTGTTCTTTTGCCTTCGCTCTCTCTCTTTTGTTCTTTTGCCTTTGCTCTCTCTCTTTTGTTCTTTTGCCTTCTCTCTCTCTCTCTTTGTTCTTTTGCCTTCTCTCTCTCTCTCTTTTGTTCTTTTGCCTTCCCTCTCTCTCTCTCTTGTTCTTTTGCCTTCTCTCTCTCTCTCTTGTTCTTTTGCCTTCTCTCTCGCTCTTTTGTTCTTTTGCCTTCTCTCTCTCTCTCTCTCTTGTTCTTTTGCCTTCTCTCTCTCTCTCTCTCTTTTGTTCCGTTGCCTTCTC
The DNA here is from genome assembly GCF_035084215.1 of Heptranchias perlo. Lineage (NCBI taxonomy): Eukaryota > Metazoa > Chordata > Chondrichthyes > Hexanchiformes > Hexanchidae > Heptranchias > Heptranchias perlo. Next base: position 137,320,279 of record NC_090325.1, read on the forward strand.
TCTCTCTCTCTCTTGTTCTTTTGCCTTCTCTCTCGCTCTCTCTCTCGTTCTTTTGCCTTCTCTCTCTTTTGTTCTTTTGCCTTCTCTCTCTCTCTCTCTCTCTCGTTTTTTTGCCTTCTCGCTCTCTCTCTTTGTTCTTTTGCCTTCTCTCTCTCTCTCTTTTGTTCTTTTGCCTTCTCTCTCTCTCTTTGTTCTTTTGCCTTCTCTCTCTCTCCTTGTTTGGTCTATTGCCTTCTCTCCCACCTTTTTTGTTCTTTTGCCTTCTCTCTCTCTCTCTCTCTTTTGTTCTTTTGCCCTCTCTCTCTCTCTCCCTCTCTTGTTCTTTTGCCTTCTCTCTCTCTCTCTCTCTTTTGTTCTTTTGCCTTCTCTCTCTCTCTTTGTTCTTTTGCCTTCTCTCTCTCTCTTTTGTTCTTTTGCCTTCTCTCTCTCTCTCTTGTTCTTTTGCCTTCTCTCTCTCTCTCTTTGTTCTTTTGCCTTCTCTCTCTCTCCTTTTTTGTTCCTTTGCCTTCTCTCTCTCCTTTTTTGTTCTTTTGCCTTCTCTCTCTCTCTTGTTCTTTTGCCTTCTCTCTCTCTCTTGTTCTTTTGCCTTTTCTCTCTCTCTCTTTGTTCCTTTGCCCCCCCTCTCTCTCTCTCTCTTTTGTTCTTTTGCCTTCTCACTCTCTCTCTCTCTTTTGTTCTTTTGCCTTCTCTCTCTCTCTTGTTCTTTTGACTTCTCTCTCTCGTTCTTTTGCCTTCTCTCTCTCTCTTTGTTCTTTTGCCTTCTCTCTCTCTCCTTTTTTGTTCTTTTGCCTTCTCTCTCTCCTTTTTTGTTCTTTTGCCTTCTCTCTCTCTCTTGTTCTTTTGCCTTCTCTCTCTCTCTTGTTCTTTTGCCTTCTCTCTCTCTCTCTTTGTTCCTTTGCCCCCCTCTCTCTCTCTCTCTTTTGTTCTTTTGCCTTCTCACTCTCTCTCTCTCTTTTGTTCTTTTGCCTTCTCTCTCTCTCTCTTGTTCTTTTGCCTTCTCTCTCTCGTTCTTTTGCCTTCTCTCTCTCTCTCTTGTTCATTTGCCATCTCTCTCTCGCTCTTTTGTTCTTTTGCCTTCTCTCTCGCTCTCTTTTGTTCTTTTGCCTTCTCTCTCGCTCTCTTTTGTTCTTTTGCCTTCTCTCTCTCTCTTTTGTTCTTTTGCCTTCCCTCCCTCTCTTGTTCTTTTGCCTTCTCTCTCTCTTTTGTTCCGTTGCCTTCTCTCTCTCTCTCTCCCTTTTGTTCTTCCTTCCCTCCCTCTCTTGTTCTTTTGCCTTCTCTCTCTCTTTTGTTCCGTTGCCTTCTCTCTCTCTCTCTCCCTTTTGTTCTTTTGCCTTCTATCTCTCTCTCTCTTGTTCTTTTGCCTTCTCTCTCTCTCTCTCGTTCTTTTGCCTTCTCTCTCTCTCTTGTTCTTTTGCCTTCTCGCTCGCTCTTTTGTTCTTTTGCCTTCTCTCTCTCTCTCTCTCTCTTGTTCTTTTGCCTTCTCTCTCTCTCTCTCTCTTTTGTTCCGTTGCCGTCTCTCTCTCTCTCTCTCGTTCTTTTGCCTTCTCTCTCGCTCTCTCTCTCGTTCTTTTGCCTTCTCTCTCTTCTGTTCTTTTGTCTTCTCTCTCTCTCTCTCTCTTGTTCTTTTGCCTTCTCTCTCGCTCTCTCTCTCGTTCTTTTGCCTTCTCTCTCTTTGTTATTTTGTCTTCTCTTTCTCTCTCTCTTTTGTTCTTTTGCCTTCTCTCCCTCTCTTGTTCTTTTGCCTTCTCTCTCTCTCTTTTGTTCCATTGCCTTCTCTCTCTCTCTCTCTCTCCCTTTTGTTCTTTTGCCTTCTCTCTCTCTCTCTTGTTCTTTTGCCTTCTCTCTCTCTCTCTCTCTTGTTCTTTTGCCTTCTCTCTCGCTCTTTTGTTCTTTTGCCTTCTCTCTCGCTCTCTTTTGTTCTTTTGCCTTCTCTCCCTCTCTTGTTCTTTTGCCTTCTCTCTCTCTCTTTTGTTCCGTTGTCTTCTCTCTCTCTCTTTCTCTCTCTCCCTTTTGTTCTTTTGCCTTCCCTCTCTCTCTCTCTTGTTCTTTTGCCTTCTCTCTCTCTCTCTCTTGTTCTTTTGCCTTCTCTCTCTCTCTTGTTCTTTTGCCTTCTCTCTCGCTCTTTTGTTCTTTTGCCTTCTCTCTCTCTATCTCTTGTTCTTTTGCCTTCTCTCTCTCTCTCTCTCTTTTGTTCCGTTGCCTTCTCTCTCTCTCTCTCTTGTTCTTTTGCCTTCTCTCTCGCTCTCTCTTTCGTTCTTTTGCCTTCTCTCTCTTTCGTTCTTTTGCCTTCTCTCTCTCTCTTGTTCTTTTGCCTTCTCTCTCTCTCTCTTTTGTTCTTTTGCCCTCTCTCTCTCTCTCCCTCTCTTGTTCTTTTGCCTTCTCTCTCTCTCTTTTGTTCTTTTGCCTTCTCTCTCTCTCTCTTTTGTTCTTTTGCCTTCTCTCTCTCTCTTTTGTTCTTTTGCGTTCTCTCTCTCTCTCTCTCTCCCTCTCTGGTTCTTTTGCCTTCTCTCTCTCTCTTTTGTTCTGTTGCCTTCTCTCTCTCCCTCTCTTGTTCTTTTGCCTTCTCTCTCTCTCTCTTTGTTCTTTTGCCTTCTCTCTCTCTTTTGTTCTTTTGCCTTCTCTCTCTCTCGTTCTTTTGCCTTCTCTCTCTCTCTTTGTTCTTTTGCCTTCTCTCTCTCTTTGTTCTTTTGCCTTCTCTCTCCTTTTTTGTTCTTTTGCCTTCTCTCTCTCCTTTTTTGTTCTTTTGCCTTCTCTCTCTCCTTTTTTGTTCTTTTGCCTTCTCTCTCTCTTGTTCTTTTGCCTTCTCTCTCTCTTGTTCTTTTACCCCCCTCTCTCTCTCTCTCTTTTGTTCTTTTGCCTTCTCTCTCTCTCTCTCTTTTGTTCTTTTGCCTTCTCTCTCTCCCTCTTGTTCTTTTGCCATCTCTCTCTCTCTCTCTTTTGTTCTTTTGCCTTCTCTCTCTCTCTCTTGTTCTTTTGCCTTCTCTCTCTCTCTCTTGTTCTTTTGCCTTCTCTCTCTCTCGTTCTTTTGCCTTCTCTCTCGCTCTTTTGTTCCTTTGCCTTCTCTCTCTCTCCTTTTTTGTTCTTTTGCCTTCTCTCTCTCCTTTTTTGTTCTTTTGCCTTCTCTCTCTTGTTCTTTTGCCTTCTCTCTCTCTCTTGTTCTTTTGCCCCCTCTCTCTCTCTCTCTTTTGTTCTTTTGCCTTCTCTCTCTCTCCCTCTCTTTTGTTCTTTTGCCTTCTCTCTCTCCCTCTTGTTCTTTTGCCTTCTCTCTCTCTCTCTCTCTCTTTTGTTCTTTTGCCTTCTCTCTCTCTCTTGTTCTTTTGCCTTCTCTCTCTCTCTCTCTCTTGTTCTTTTGCCTTCTCTCTCTCTCTTTTGTTCTTTTGCCTTCGCTCTCTCTCTTTTGTTCTTTTGCCTTCGCTCTCTCTCTTTTGTTCTTTTGCCTTCTCTCTCTCTCTCTTTGTTCTTTTGCCTTCTCTCTCTCTCTCTTTTGTTCTTTTGCCTTCCCTCTCTCTCTCTCTTGTTCTTTTGCCTTCTCTCTCTCTCTCTTGTTCTTTTGCCTTCTCTCTCGCTCTTTTGTTCTTTTGCCTTCTCTCTCTCTCTCTCTCTTATTCTTTTGCCTTCTCTCTCTCTCTCTCTCTTTTGTTCCGTTGCCTTCTCTCTCTCTCTCTCTTGTTCTTTTGCCTTCTCTCTCGCTCTCTCTCTCGTTCTTTTGCCTTCTCTCTCTTTTGTTCTTTTGCCTTCTCTCTCTCTCTCTCTCTCTCGTTTTTTTGCCTTCTCGCTCTCTCTCTTTGTTCTTTTGCCTTCTCTCTCTCTCTCTTTTGTTCTTTTGCCCTCTCTCTCTCTCTCCCTCTCTTGTTCTTTTGCCTTCTCTCTCTCTCTCTCTCTTTTGTTCTTTTGCCTTCTCTCTCTCTCTTTGTTCTTTTGCCTTCTCTCTCTCTCTTTTGTTCTTTTGCCTTCTCTCTCTCTCTTGTTCTTTTGCCTTCTCTCTCTCTCTCTTTGTTCTTTTGCCTTCTCTCTCTCTCCTTTTTTGTTCTTTTGCCTTCTCTCTCTCCTTTTTTGTTCTTTTGCCTTCTCTCTCTCTCTTGTTCTTTTGCCTTCTCTCTCTCTCTTGTTCTTTTGCCTTCTCTCTCTCTCTCTTTGTTCCTTTGCCCCCCTCTCTCTCTCTCTCTTTTGTTCTTTTGCCTTCTCACTCTCTCTCTCTCTTTTGTTCTTTTGCCTTCTCTCTCTCTCTCTTGTTCTTTTGACTTCTCTCTCTCGTTCTTTTGCCTTCTCTCTCTCTCTTTGTTCTTTTGCCTTCTCTCTCTCTCCTTTTTTGTTCTTTTGCCTTCTCTCTCTCCTTTTTTGTTCTTTTGCCTTCTCTCTCTCTCTTGTTCTTTTGCCTTCTCTCCCTCTCTTGTTCTTTTGCCTTCTCTCTCTCTCTCTTTGTTCCTTTGCCCCCCTCTCTCTCTCTCTCTTTTGTTCTTTTGCCTTCTCACCCTCTCTCTCTCTTTTGTTCTTTTGCCTTCTCTCTCTCTCTCTTGTTCTTTTGCCTTCTCTCTCTCGTTCTTTTGCCTTCTCTCTCTCTCTCTTGTTCATTTGCCATCTCTCTCTCGCTCTTTTGTTCTTTTGCCTTCTCTCTCGCTCTCTTTTGTTCTTTTGCCTTCTCTCTCGCTCTCTTTTGTTCTTTTGCCTTCTCTCTCTCTCTTTTGTTCTTTTGCCTTCCCTCCCTCTCTTGTTCTTTTGCCTTCTCTCTCTCTTTTGTTCCGTTGCCTTCTCTCTCTCTCTCTCCCTTTTGTTCTTTTGCCTTCTATCTCTCTCTCTCTTGTTCTTTTGCCTTCTCTCTCTCTCTCTCGTTCTTTTGCCTTCTCTCTCTCTCTTGTTCTTTTGCCTTCTCGCTCGCTCTTTTGTTCTTTTGCCTTCTCTCTCTCTCTTTTGTTCCATTGCCTTCTCTCTCTCTCTCTCTCTCCCTTTTGTTCTTTTGCCTTCTCTCTCTCTCTCTTGTTCTTTTGCCTTCTCTCTCTCTCTCTCTCTTGTTCTTTTGCCTTCTCTCTCGCTCTTTTGTTCTTTTGCCTTCTCTCTCGCTCTCTTTTGTTCTTTTGCCTTCTCTCCCTCTCTTGTTCTTTTGCCTTCTCTCTCTCTCTTTTGTTCCGTTGTCTTCTCTCTCTCTCTTTCTCTCTCTCCCTTTTGTTCTTTTGCCTTCCCTCTCTCTCTCTCTTGTTCTTTTGCCTTCTCTCTCTCTCTCTCTTGTTCTTTTGCCTTCTCTCTCTCTCTTGTTCTTTTGCCTTCTCTCTCGCTCTTTTGTTCTTTTGCCTTCTCTCTCTCTATCTCTTGTTCTTTTGCCTTCTCTCTCTCTCTCTCTCTTTTGTTCCGTTGCCTTCTCTCTCTCTCTCTCTTGTTCTTTTGCCTTCTCTCTCGCTCTCTCTTTCGTTCTTTTGCCTTCTCTCTCTTTCGTTCTTTTGCCTTCTCTCTCTCTCTTGTTCTTTTGCCTTCTCTCTCTCTCTCTTTTGTTCTTTTGCCCTCTCTCTCTCTCTCCCTCTCTTGTTCTTTTGCCTTCTCTCTCTCTCTTTTGTTCTTTTGCCTTCTCTCTCTCTCTCTTTTGTTCTTTTGCCTTCTCTCTCTCTCTTTTGTTCTTTTGCGTTCTCTCTCTCTCTCTCTCTCTCTCCCTCTCTGGTTCTTTTGCCTTCTCTCTCTCTCTTTTGTTCTGTTGCCTTCTCTCTCTCCCTCTCTTGTTCTTTTGCCTTCTCTCTCTCTCTCTTTGTTCTTTTGCCTTCTCTCTCTCTTTTGTTCTTTTGCCTTCTCTCTCTCTCGTTCTTTTGCCTTCTCTCTCTCTCTTTGTTCTTTTGCCTTCTCTCTCTCTTTGTTCTTTTGCCTTCTCTCTCCTTTTTTGTTCTTTTGCCTTCTCTCTCTCCTTTTTTGTTCTTTTGCCTTCTCTCTCTCCTTTTTTGTTCTTTTGCCTTCTCTCTCTCTTGTTCTTTTGCCTTCTCTCTCTCTTGTTCTTTTACCCCCCTCTCTCTCTCTCTCTTTTGTTCTTTTGCCTTCTCTCTCTCTCTCTCTTTTGTTCTTTTGCCTTCTCTCTCTCCCTCTTGTTCTTTTGCCATCTCTCTCTCTCTCTCTTTTGTTCTTTTGCCTTCTCTCTCTCTCTCTTGTTCTTTTGCCTTCTCTCTCTCTCTCTTGTTCTTTTGCCTTCTCTCTCTCTCGTTCTTTTGCCTTCTCTCTCGCTCTTTTGTTCCTTTGCCTTCTCTCTCTCTCCTTTTTTGTTCTTTTGCCTTCTCTCTCTCCTTTTTTGTTCTTTTGCCTTCTCTCTCTTGTTCTTTTGCCTTCTCTCTCTCTCTTGTTCTTTTGCCCCCTCTCTCTCTCTCTCTTTTGTTCTTTTGCCTTCTCTCTCTCTCCCTCTCTTTTGTTCTTTTGCCTTCTCTCTCTCCCTCTTGTTCTTTTGCCTTCTCTCTCTCTCTCTCTCTCTTTTGTTCTTTTGCCTTCTCTCTCTCTCTTGTTCTTTTGCCTTCTCTCTCTCTCTCTCTCTTGTTCTTTTGCCTTCTCTCTCTCTCTTTTGTTCTTTTGCCTTCGCTCTCTCTCTTTTGTTCTTTTGCCTTCGCTCTCTCTCTTTTGTTCTTTTGCCTTCTCTCTCTCTCTCTTTGTTCTTTTGCCTTCTCTCTCTCTCTCTTTTGTTCTTTTGCCTTCCCTCTCTCTCTCTCTTGTTCTTTTGCCTTCTCTCTCTCTCTCTTGTTCTTTTGCCTTCTCTCTCGCTCTTTTGTTCTTTTGCCTTCTCTCTCTCTCTCTCTCTTATTCTTTTGCCTTCTCTCTCTCTCTCTCTCTTTTGTTCCGTTGCCTTCTCTCTCTCTCTCTCTTGTTCTTTTGCCTTCTCTCTCGCTCTCTCTCTCGTTCTTTTGCCTTCTCTCTCTTTTGTTCTTTTGCCTTCTCTCTCTCTCTCTCTCTCTCGTTTTTTTGCCTTCTCGCTCTCTCTCTTTGTTCTTTTGCCTTCTCTCTCTCTCTCTTTTGTTCTTTTGCCCTCTCTCTCTCTCTCCCTCTCTTGTTCTTTTGCCTTCTCTCTCTCTCTCTCTCTTTTGTTCTTTTGCCTTCTCTCTCTCTCTTTGTTCTTTTGCCTTCTCTCTCTCTCTTTTGTTCTTTTGCCTTCTCTCTCTCTCTTGTTCTTTTGCCTTCTCTCTCTCTCTCTTTGTTCTTTTGCCTTCTCTCTCTCTCCTTTTTTGTTCTTTTGCCTTCTCTCTCTCCTTTTTTGTTCTTTTGCCTTCTCTCTCTCTCTTGTTCTTTTGCCTTCTCTCTCTCTCTTGTTCTTTTGCCTTCTCTCTCTCTCTCTTTGTTCCTTTGCCCCCCTCTCTCTCTCTCTCTTTTGTTCTTTTGCCTTCTCACTCTCTCTCTCTCTTTTGTTCTTTTGCCTTCTCTCTCTCTCTCTTGTTCTTTTGACTTCTCTCTCTCGTTCTTTTGCCTTCTCTCTCTCTCTTTGTTCTTTTGCCTTCTCTCTCTCTCCTTTTTTGTTCTTTTGCCTTCTCTCTCTCCTTTTTTGTTCTTTTGCCTTCTCTCTCTCTCTTGTTCTTTTGCCTTCTCTCCCTCTCTTGTTCTTTTGCCTTCTCTCTCTCTCTCTTTGTTCCTTTGCCCCCCTCTCTCTCTCTCTCTTTTGTTCTTTTGCCTTCTCACCCTCTCTCTCTCTTTTGTTCTTTTGCCTTCTCTCTCTCTCTCTTGTTCTTTTGCCTTCTCTCTCTCGTTCTTTTGCCTTCTCTCTCTCTCTCTTGTTCATTTGCCATCTCTCTCTCGCTCTTTTGTTCTTTTGCCTTCTCTCTCGCTCTCTTTTGTTCTTTTGCCTTCTCTCTCGCTCTCTTTTGTTCTTTTGCCTTCTCTCTCTCTCTTTTGTTCTTTTGCCTTCCCTCCCTCTCTTGTTCTTTTGCCTTCTCTCTCTCTTTTGTTCCGTTGCCTTCTCTCTCTCTCTCTCCCTTTTGTTCTTTTGCCTTCTATCTCTCTCTCTCTTGTTCTTTTGCCTTCTCTCTCTCTCTCTCGTTCTTTTGCCTTCTCTCTCTCTCTTGTTCTTTTGCCTTCTCGCTCGCTCTTTTGTTCTTTTGCCTTCTCTCTCTCTCTCTCTCTTGTTCTTTTGCCTTCTCTCTCTCTCTTTTGTTCTTTTGCCTTCTCTCTCTCTCTCTTTTGTTCTTTTGCCTTCTCTCTCTCTATCTCTTGTTCTTTTGCCTTCTCTCTCTCTCTCTCTCTTTTGTTCCGTTGCCTTCTCTCTCTCTCTCTCTTGTTCTTTTGCCTTCTCTCTCGCTCTCTCTTTCGTTCTTTTGCCTTCTCTCTCTTTCGTTCTTTTGCCTTCTCTCTCTCTCTTGTTCTTTTGCCTTCTCTCTCTCTCTCTTTTGTTCTTTTGCCCTCTCTCTCTCTCTCCCTCTCTTGTTCTTTTGCCTTCTCTCTCTCTCTTTTGTTCTTTTGCCTTCTCTCTCTCTCTCTTTTGTTCTTTTGCCTTCTCTCTCTCTCTTTTGTTCTTTTGCGTTCTCTCTCTCTCTCTCTCTCCCTCTCTGGTTCTTTTGCCTTCTCTCTCTCTCTTTTGTTCTGTTGCCTTCTCTCTCTCCCTCTCTTGTTCTTTTGCCTTCTCTCTCTCTCTCTTTGTTCTTTTGCCTTCTCTCTCTCTTTTGTTCTTTTGCCTTCTCTCTCTCTCGTTCTTTTGCCTTCTCTCTCTCTCTTTGTTCTTTTGCCTTCTCTCTCTCTTTGTTCTTTTGCCTTCTCTCTCCTTTTTTGTTCTTTTGCCTTCTCTCTCTCCTTTTTTGTTCTTTTGCCTTCTCTCTCTCCTTTTTTGTTCTTTTGCCTTCTCTCTCTCTTGTTCTTTTGCCTTCTCTCTCTCTTGTTCTTTTACCCCCCTCTCTCTCTCTCTCTTTTGTTCTTTTGCCTTCTCTCTCTCTCTCTCTTTTGTTCTTTTGCCTTCTCTCTCTCCCTCTTGTTCTTTTGCCATCTCTCTCTCTCTCTCTTTTGTTCTTTTGCCTTCTCTCTCTCTCTCTTGTTCTTTTGCCTTCTCTCTCTCCCTTTTGTTCTTTTGCCTTCTCTCTCTCTCTCTTGTTCTTTTGCCTTCTCTCTCTCTCTCTCTCTTGTTCTTTTGCCTTCTCTCTCGCTCTTTTGTTCTTTTGCCTTCTCTCTCGCTCTCTTTTGTTCTTTTGCCTTCTCTCCCTCTCTTGTTCTTTTGCCTTCTCTCTCTCTCTTTTGTTCCGTTGTCTTCTCTCTCTCTCTTTCTCTCTCTCCCTTTTGTTCTTTTGCCTTCCCTCTCTCTCTCTCTTGTTCTTTTGCCTTCTCTCTCTCTCTCTCTTGTTCTTTTGCCTTCTCTCTCTCTCTTGTTCTTTTGCCTTCTCTCTCGCTCTTTTGTTCTTTTGCCTTCTCTCTCTCTATCTCTTGTTCTTTTGCCTTCTCTCTCTCTCTCTCTCTTTTGTTCCGTTGCCTTCTCTCTCTCTCTCTCTTGTTCTTTTGCCTTCTCTCTCGCTCTCTCTTTCGTTCTTTTGCCTTCTCTCTCTTTCGTTCTTTTGCCTTCTCTCTCTCTCTTGTTCTTTTGCCTTCTCTCTCTCTCTCTTTTGTTCTTTTGCCCTCTCTCTCTCTCTCCCTCTCTTGTTCTTTTGCCTTCTCTCTCTCTCTTTTGTTCTTTTGCCTTCTCTCTCTCTCTCTTTTGTTCTTTTGCCTTCTCTCTCTCTCTTTTGTTCTTTTGCGTTCTCTCTCTCTCTCTCTCTCCCTCTCTGGTTCTTTTGCCTTCTCTCTCTCTCTTTTGTTCTGTTGCCTTCTCTCTCTCCCTCTCTTGTTCTTTTGCCTTCTCTCTCTCTCTCTTTGTTCTTTTGCCTTCTCTCTCTCTTTTGTTCTTTTGCCTTCTCTCTCTCTCGTTCTTTTGCCTTCTCTCTCTCTCTTTGTTCTTTTGCCTTCTCTCTCTCTTTGTTCTTTTGCCTTCTCTCTCCTTTTTTGTTCTTTTGCCTTCTCTCTCTCCTTTTTTGTTCTTTTGCCTTCTCTCTCTCCTTTTTTGTTCTTTTGCCTTCTCTCTCTCTTGTTCTTTTGCCTTCTCTCTCTCTTGTTCTTTTACCCCCCTCTCTCTCTCTCTCTTTTGTTCTTTTGCCTTCTCTCTCTCTCTCTCTTTTGTTCTTTTGCCTTCTCTCTCTCCCTCTTGTTCTTTTGCCATCTCTCTCTCTCTCTCTTTTGTTCTTTTGCCTTCTCTCTCTCTCTCTTGTTCTTTTGCCTTCTCTCTCTCTCTCTTGTTCTTTTGCCTTCTCTCTCTCTCGTTCTTTTGCCTTCTCTCTCGCTCTTTTGTTCCTTTGCCTTCTCTCTCTCTCCTTTTTTGTTCTTTTGCCTTCTCTCTCTCCTTTTTTGTTCTTTTGCCTTCTCTCTCTTGTTCTTTTGCCTTCTCTCTCTCTCTTGTTCTTTTGCCCCCTCTCTCTCTCTCTCTTTTGTTCTTTTGCCTTCTCTCTCTCTCCCTCTCTTTTGTTCTTTTGCCTTCTCTCTCTCCCTCTTGTTCTTTTGCCTTCTCTCTCTCTCTCTCTCTCTTTTGTTCTTTTGCCTTCTCTCTCTCTCTTGTTCTTTTGCCTTCTCTCTCTCTCTCTCTCTTGTTCTTTTGCCTTCTCTCTCTCTCTTTTGTTCTTTTGCCTTCGCTCTCTCTCTTTTGTTCTTTTGCCTTCGCTCTCTCTCTTTTGTTCTTTTGCCTTCTCTCTCTCTCTCTTTGTTCTTTTGCCTTCTCTCTCTCTCTCTTTTGTTCTTTTGCCTTCCCTCTCTCTCTCTCTTGTTCTTTTGCCTTCTCTCTCTCTCTCTTGTTCTTTTGCCTTCTCTCTCGCTCTTTTGTTCTTTTGCCTTCTCTCTCTCTCTCTCTCTTATTCTTTTGCCTTCTCTCTCTCTCTCTCTCTTTTGTTCCGTTGCCTTCTCTCTCTCTCTCTCTTGTTCTTTTGCCTTCTCTCTCGCTCTCTCTCTCGTTCTTTTGCCTTCTCTCTCTTTTGTTCTTTTGCCTTCTCTCTCTCTCTCTCTCTCGTTTTTTTGCCTTCTCGCTCTCTCTCTTTGTTCTTTTGCCTTCTCTCTCTCTCTCTTTTGTTCTTTTGCCCTCTCTCTCTCTCTCCCTCTCTTGTTCTTTTGCCTTCTCTCTCTCTCTCTCTCTTTTGTTCTTTTGCCTTCTCTCTCTCTCTTTGTTCTTTTGCCTTCTCTCTCTCTCTTTTGTTCTTTTGCCTTCTCTCTCTCTCTTGTTCTTTTGCCTTCTCTCTCTCTCTCTTTGTTCTTTTGCCTTCTCTCTCTCTCCTTTTTTGTTCTTTTGCCTTCTCTCTCTCCTTTTTTGTTCTTTTGCCTTCTCTCTCTCTCTTGTTCTTTTGCCTTCTCTCTCTCTCTTGTTCTTTTGCCTTCTCTCTCTCTCTCTTTGTTCCTTTGCCCCCCTCTCTCTCTCTCTCTTTTGTTCTTTTGCCTTCTCACTCTCTCTCTCTCTTTTGTTCTTTTGCCTTCTCTCTCTCTCTCTTGTTCTTTTGACTTCTCTCTCTCGTTCTTTTGCCTTCTCTCTCTCTCTTTGTTCTTTTGCCTTCTCTCTCTCTCCTTTTTTGTTCTTTTGCCTTCTCTCTCTCCTTTTTTGTTCTTTTGCCTTCTCTCTCTCTCTTGTTCTTTTGCCTTCTCTCCCTCTCTTGTTCTTTTGCCTTCTCTCTCTCTCTCTTTGTTCCTTTGCCCCCCTCTCTCTCTCTCTCTTTTGTTCTTTTGCCTTCTCACCCTCTCTCTCTCTTTTGTTCTTTTGCCTTCTCTCTCTCTCTCTTGTTCTTTTGCCTTCTCTCTCTCGTTCTTTTGCCTTCTCTCTCTCTCTCTTGTTCATTTGCCATCTCTCTCTCGCTCTTTTGTTCTTTTGCCTTCTCTCTCGCTCTCTTTTGTTCTTTTGCCTTCTCTCTCGCTCTCTTTTGTTCTTTTGCCTTCTCTCTCTCTCTTTTGTTCTTTTGCCTTCCCTCCCTCTCTTGTTCTTTTGCCTTCTCTCTCTCTTTTGTTCCGTTGCCTTCTCTCTCTCTCTCTCCCTTTTGTTCTTTTGCCTTCTATCTCTCTCTCTCTTGTTCTTTTGCCTTCTCTCTCTCTCTCTCGTTCTTTTGCCTTCTCTCTCTCTCTTGTTCTTTTGCCTTCTCGCTCGCTCTTTTGTTCTTTTGCCTTCTCTCTCTCTCTCTCTCTTGTTCTTTTGCCTTCTCTCTCTCTCTTTTGTTCTTTTGCCTTCTCTCTCTCTCTCTTTTGTTCTTTTGCCTTCTCTCTCTCTATCTCTTGTTCTTTTGCCTTCTCTCTCTCTCTCTCTCTTTTGTTCCGTTGCCTTCTCTCTCTCTCTCTCTTGTTCTTTTGCCTTCTCTCTCGCTCTCTCTTTCGTTCTTTTGCCTTCTCTCTCTTTCGTTCTTTTGCCTTCTCTCTCTCTCTTGTTCTTTTGCCTTCTCTCTCTCTCTCTTTTGTTCTTTTGCCCTCTCTCTCTCTCTCCCTCTCTTGTTCTTTTGCCTTCTCTCTCTCTCTTTTGTTCTTTTGCCTTCTCTCTCTCTCTCTTTTGTTCTTTTGCCTTCTCTCTCTCTCTTTTGTTCTTTTGCGTTCTCTCTCTCTCTCTCTCTCCCTCTCTGGTTCTTTTGCCTTCTCTCTCTCTCTTTTGTTCTGTTGCCTTCTCTCTCTCCCTCTCTTGTTCTTTTGCCTTCTCTCTCTCTCTCTTTGTTCTTTTGCCTTCTCTCTCTCTTTTGTTCTTTTGCCTTCTCTCTCTCTCGTTCTTTTGCCTTCTCTCTCTCTCTTTGTTCTTTTGCCTTCTCTCTCTCTTTATTCTTTTGCCTTCTCTCTCCTTTTTTGTTCTTTTGCCTTCTCTCTCTCCTTTTTTGTTCTTTTGCCTTCTCTCTCTCCTTTTTTGTTCTTTTGCCTTCTCTCTCTCTTGTTCTTTTGCCTTCTCTCTCTCTTGTTCTTTTACCCCCCTCTCTCTCTCTCTCTTTTGTTCTTTTGCCTTCTCTCTCTCTCTCTCTTTTGTTCTTTTGCCTTCTCTCTCTCCCTCTTGTTCTTTTGCCATCTCTCTCTCTCTCTCTTTTGTTCTTTTGCCTTCTCTCTCTCTCTCTTGTTCTTTTGCCTTCTCTCTCTCTCTCTTGTTCTTTTGCCTTCTCTCTCTCTCGTTCTTTTGCCTTCTCTCTCGCTCTTTTGTTCCTTTGCCTTCTCTCTCTCTCCTTTTTTGTTCTTTTGCCTTCTCTCTCTCCTTTTTTGTTCTTTTGCCTTCTCTCTCTTGTTCTTTTGCCTTCTCTCTCTCTCTTGTTCTTTTGCCCCCTCTCTCTCTCTCTCTTTTGTTCTTTTGCCTTCTCTCTCTCTCCCTCTCTTTTGTTCTTTTGCCTTCTCTCTCTCCCTCTTGTTCTTTTGCCTTCTCTCTCTCTCTCTCTCTCTTTTGTTCTTTTGCCTTCTCTCTCTCTCTTGTTCTTTTGCCTTCTCTCTCTCTCTCTCTCTTGTTCTTTTGCCTTCTCTCTCTCTCTTTTGTTCTTTTGCCTTCGCTCTCTCTCTTTTGTTCTTTTGCCTTCGCTCTCTCTCTTTTGTTCTTTTGCCTTCTCTCTCTCTCTCTTTGTTCTTTTGCCTTCTCTCTCTCTCTCTTTTGTTCTTTTGCCTTCCCTCTCTCTCTCTCTTGTTCTTTTGCCTTCTCTCTCTCTCTCTTGTTCTTTTGCCTTCTCTCTCGCTCTTTTGTTCTTTTGCCTTCTCTCTCTCTCTCTCTCTTATTCTTTTGCCTTCTCTCTCTCTCTCTCTCTTTTGTTCCGTTGCCTTCTCTCTCTCTCTCTCTTGTTCTTTTGCCTTCTCTCTCGCTCTCTCTCTCGTTCTTTTGCCTTCTCTCTCTTTTGTTCTTTTGCCTTCTCTCTCTCTCTCTCTCTCTCGTTTTTTTGCCTTCTCGCTCTCTCTCTTTGTTCTTTTGCCTTCTCTCTCTCTCTCTTTTGTTCTTTTGCCCTCTCTCTCTCTCTCCCTCTCTTGTTCTTTTGCCTTCTCTCTCTCTCTCTCTCTTTTGTTCTTTTGCCTTCTCTCTCTCTCTTTGTTCTTTTGCCTTCTCTCTCTCTCTTTTGTTCTTTTGCCTTCTCTCTCTCTCTTGTTCTTTTGCCTTCTCTCTCTCTCTCTTTGTTCTTTTGCCTTCTCTCTCTCTCCTTTTTTGTTCTTTTGCCTTCTCTCTCTCCTTTTTTGTTCTTTTGCCTTCTCTCTCTCTCTTGTTCTTTTGCCTTCTCTCTCTCTCTTGTTCTTTTGCCTTCTCTCTCTCTCTCTTTGTTCCTTTGCCCCCCTCTCTCTCTCTCTCTTTTGTTCTTTTGCCTTCTCACTCTCTCTCTCTCTTTTGTTCTTTTGCCTTCTCTCTCTCTCTCTTGTTCTTTTGACTTCTCTCTCTCGTTCTTTTGCCTTCTCTCTCTCTCTTTGTTCTTTTGCCTTCTCTCTCTCTCCTTTTTTGTTCTTTTGCCTTCTCTCTCTCCTTTTTTGTTCTTTTGCCTTCTCTCTCTCTCTTGTTCTTTTGCCTTCTCTCCCTCTCTTGTTCTTTTGCCTTCTCTCTCTCTCTCTTTGTTCCTTTGCCCCCCTCTCTCTCTCTCTCTTTTGTTCTTTTGCCTTCTCACTCTCTCTCTCTCTTTTGTTCTTTTGCCTTCTCTCTCTCTCTCTTGTTCTTTTGCCTTCTCTCTCTCGTTCTTTTGCCTTCTCTCTCTCTCTCTTGTTCATTTGCCATCTCTCTCTCGCTCTTTTGTTCTTTTGCCTTCTCTCTCGCTCTCTTTTGTTCTTTTGCCTTCTCTCTCGCTCTCTTTTGTTCTTTTGCCTTCTCTCTCTCTCTTTTGTTCTTTTGCCTTCCCTCCCTCTCTTGTTCTTTTGCCTTCTCTCTCTCTTTTGTTCCGTTGCCTTCTCTCTCTCTCTCTCCCTTTTGTTCTTTTGCCTTCTATCTCTCTCTCTCTTGTTCTTTTGCCTTCTCTCTCTCTCTCTCGTTCTTTTGCCTTCTCTCTCTCTCTTGTTCTTTTGCCTTCTCGCTCGCTCTTTTGTTCTTTTGCCTTCTCTCTCTCTCTCTCTCTCTTGTTCTTTTGCCTTCTCTCTCTCTCTCTCTCTTTTGTTCCGTTGCCGTCTCTCTCTCTCTCTCTCGTTCTTTTGCCTTCTCTCTCGCTCTCTCTCTCGTTCTTTTGCCTTCTCTCTCTTCTGTTCTTTTGTCTTCTCTCTCTCTCTCTCTCTTGTTCTTTTGCCTTCTCTCTCGCTCTCTCTCTCGTTCTTTTGCCTTCTCTCTCTTTGTTATTTTGTCTTCTCTTTCTCTCTCTCTTTTGTTCTTTTGCCTTCTCTCCCTCTCTTGTTCTTTTGCCTTCTCTCTCTCTCTTTTGTTCCATTGCCTTCTCTCTCTCTCTCTCTCTCCCTTTTGTTCTTTTGCCTTCTCTCTCTCTCTCTTGTTCTTTTGCCTTCTCTCTCTCTCTCTCTCTTGTTCTTTTGCCTTCTCTCTCGCTCTTTTGTTCTTTTGCCTTCTCTCTCGCTCTCTTTTGTTCTTTTGCCTTCTCTCCCTCTCTTGTTCTTTTGCCTTCTCTCTCTCTCTTTTGTTCCGTTGTCTTCTCTCTCTCTCTTTCTCTCTCTCCCTTTTGTTCTTTTGCCTTCCCTCTCTCTCTCTCTTGTTCTTTTGCCTTCTCTCTCTCTCTCTCTTGTTCTTTTGCCTTCTCTCTCTCTCTTGTTCTTTTGCCTTCTCTCTCGCTCTTTTGTTCTTTTGCCTTCTCTCTCTCTATCTCTTGTTCTTTTGCCTTCTCTCTCTCTCTCTCTCTTTTGTTCCGTTGCCTTCTCTCTCTCTCTCTCTTGTTCTTTTGCCTTCTCTCTCGCTCTCTCTTTCGTTCTTTTGCCTTCTCTCTCTTTCGTTCTTTTGCCTTCTCTCTCTCTCTTGTTCTTTTGCCTTTTCTCTCGCTCTCTCTCTCGTTCTTTTGCCTTCTCTCTCTTTTGTTCTTTTGCCTTCTCTCTCTCCCTCTCTCTCTCGTTTTTTTGCCTTCTCGCTCTCTCTCTTTGTTCTTTTGCCTTCTCTCCCTCTCTCTTTTGTTCTTTTGCCTTCTCTCTCTCTCTCTTTGTTCTTTTGCCTTCTCTCTCTCACCTTGTTTGGTCTTTTGCCTTCTCTCTCCTTTTTTGTTCTTTTGCCTTCTCTCTCTCTCTCTTTTGTTCTTTTGCCCTCTCTCTCTCTCTCCCTCTCTTGTTCTTTTGCCTTCTCTCTCTCTCTTTTGTTCTTTTGCCTTCTCTCTCTCTCTCTTTTGTTCTTTTGCCTTCTCTCTCTCTCTTTTGTTCTTTTGCGTTCTCTCTCTCTCTCTCTCTCCCTCTCTGGTTCTTTTGCCTTCTCTCTCTCTCTTTTGTTCTGTTGCCTTCTCTCTCTCCCTCTCTTGTTCTTTTGCCTTCTCTCTCTCTCTCTTTGTTCTTTTGCCTTCTCTCTCTCTCGTTCTTTTGCCTTCTCTCTCTCTCTTTGTTCTTTTGCCTTCTCTCTCTCTCTTTGTTCTTTTGCCTTCTCTCTCCTTTTTTGTTCTTTTGCCTTCTCTCTCTCCTTTTTTGTTCTTTTGCCTTCTCTCTCTCCTTTTTTGTTCTTTTGCCTTCTCTCTCTCTTGTTCTTTTGCCTTCTCTCTCTCTTGTTCTTTTACCCCCCTCTCTCTCTCACTCTCTTTTGTTCTTTTGCCTTCTCTCTCTCTCTCTCTTTTGTTCTTTTGCCTTCTCTCTCTCCCTCTTGTTCTTTTGCCATCTCTCTCTCTCTCTCTTTTGTTCTTTTGCCTTCTCTCTCTCTCTCTTGTTCTTTTGCCTTCTCTCTCTCTCTCTCTTGTTCTTTTGCCTTCTCTCTCTCTCTCTTGTTCTTTTGCCTTCTCTCTCTCTCGTTCTTTTGCCTTCTCTCTCGCTCTTTTGTTCTTTTGCCTTCTCTCTCTCCTTTTTTGTTCTTTTGCCTTCTCTCTCTCCTTTTTTGTTCTTTTGCCTTCTCTCTCTTGTTCTTTTGCCTTCTCTCTCTCTCTTGTTCTTTTGCCCCCCTCTCTCTCTCTCTCTTTTGTTCTTTTGCCTTCTCTCTCTCTCTCTCTCTTTTGTTCTTTTGCCTTCTCTTTCTCCCTCTTGTTCTTTTGCTTCTCTCTCTCTCTCTCTCTTTTGTTCTTTTGCCTTCTCTCTCTCTCTCTTGTTCTTTTGCCTTCTCTCTCTCTCTCTCTCTTGTTCTTTTGCCTTCTCTCTCGCTCTTTTGTTCTTTTGCCTTCGCTCTCTCTCTTTTGTTCTTTTGCCTTCGCTCTCTCTCTTTTGTTCTTTTGCCTTCTCTCTCTCTCTCTTTGTTCTTTTGCCTTCTCTCTCTCTCTCTTTTGTTCTTTTGCCTTCCCTCTCTCTCTCTCTTGTTCTTTTGCCTTCTCTCTCTCTCTTGTTCTTTTGCCTTCTCTCTCGCTCTTTTGTTCTTTTGCCTTCTCTCTCTCTCTCTCTCTTGTTCTTTTGCCTTCTCTCTCTCTCTCTCTCTTTTGTTCCGTTGCCTTCTCTCTCTCTCTCTCTTGTTCTTTTGCCTTCTCTCTCGCTCTCTCTCTCATTCTTTTGCCTTCTCTCTCTTTTGTTCTTTTGCCTTCTCTCTCTCTCTCTCTCTCGTTTTTTTGCCTTCTCGCTCTCTCTCTTTGTTCTTTTGCCTTCTCTCTCTCTCTCTTTTGTTCTTTTGCCTTCTCTCTCTCTCTTTGTTCTTTTGCCTTCTCTCTCTCTCCTTGTTTGGTCTTTTGCCTTCTCTCCCTCCTTTTTTGTTCTTTTGCCTTCTCTCTCTCTCTCTCTCTTTTGTTCTTTTGCCCTCTCTCTCTCCCTCTCTTGTTCTTTTGCCTTCTCTCTCTCTCTCTCTCTTTTGTTCATTTGCCTTCTCTCTCTCTCTTTGTTCTTTTGCCTTCTCTCTCTCTCTTTTGTTCTTTTGCCTTCTCTCTCTCTCTCTTGTTCTTTTGCCTTCTCTCTCTCTCTCTTTGTTCTTTTGCCTTCTCTCTCCTTTTTTGTTCTTTTGCCTTCTCTCTCTCTCCTTTTTTGTTCTTTTGCCTTCTCTCTCTCCTTTTTTGTTCTTTTGCCTTCTCTCTCTCTCTTGTTCTTTTGCCTTCTCTCTCTCTCTTGTTCTTTTGCCTTCTCTCTCTCTCTCTTTGTTCCTTTGCCCGCCCCCTCTCTCTCTCTCTTTTGTTCTTTTGCCTTCTCACTCTCTCTCTCTCTCTTTTGTTCTTTTGCCTTCTCTCTCTCTCTCTTGTTCTTTTGCCTTCTCTCTCTCGTTCTTTTGCCTTCTCTCTCTCTCTCTTGTTCTTTTGCCATCTCTCTCTCGCTCTTTTGTTCTTTTGCCTTCTCTCTCGCTCTCTTTTGTTCTTTTGCCTTCTCTCTCGCTCTCTTTTGTTCTTTTGCCTTCTCTCTCTCTCTTTTGTTCTTTTGCCTTCCCTCCCTCTCTTGTTCTTTTGCCTTCTCTCTCTCTTTTGTTCCGTTGCCTTCTCTCTCTCTCTCTCCCCCTTTTGTTCTTTTGCCTTCTATCTCTCTCTCTCTTGTTCTTTTGCCTTCTCTCTCTCTCTCTCGTTCTTTTGCCTTCTCTCTCTCTCTTGTTCTTTTGCCTTCTCTCTCTCTCTCTCTTGTTCTTTTGCCTTCTCTCTCTCTCTCTCTCTTTTGTTCCGTTGCCGTCTCTCTCTCTCTCTCTCTCGTTCTTTTGCCTTCTCTCTCGCTCTCTCTCTCGTTCTTTTGCCTTCTCTCTCTTCTGTTCTTTTGCCTTCTCTCTCTCTCTCTCTCTTGTTCTTTTGCCTTCTCTCTCGCTCTCTCTCTCGTTCTTTTGCCTTCTCTCTCTTTGTTCTTTTGTCTTCTCTCTCTCTCTCTCTTTTGTTCTTTTGCCTTCTCTCTCTCTTTGTTCTTATGCCTTCTCTCTCTCTCTTTCTTCTTTTGCCTTCTCTCTCTCTCTCTTTTGTTCTTTTGCCTTCTCTCTCGCTCTCTTTTGTTCTTTTGCCTTCTCTCTCTCTTTTGTTCCGTTGCCTTCTCTCTCTCTCTCTCTCTCCCTTTTGTTCTTTTGCCTTCTATCTCTCTCTCTCTTGTTCTTTTGCCTTCTCTCTCTCTCTCTCGTTCTTTTGCCTTCTCTCTCTCTCTTGTTCTTTTGCCTTCTCTCTCGCACTTTTGTTCTTTTGCCTTCTCTCTCTCTCTCTCTCTCTTGTTCTTTTGCCTTCTCTCTCTCTCTCTCTCTTTTGTTCCGTTGCCGTCTCTCTCTCTCTCTCTCTCGTTCTTTTGCCTTCTCTCTCGCTCTCTCTCTCGTTCTTTTGCCTTCTCTCTCTTCTGTTCTTTTGCCTTCTCTCTCTCTCTCTCTCTTGTTCTTTTGCCTTCTCTCTCGCTCTCTCTCTCGTTCTTTTGCCTTCTCTCTCTCGTTCTTTTGCTTTCTCTCTCTCTCTCTTGTTCTTTTGCCATCTCTCTCTCGCTCTTTTGTTCTTTTGCCTTCTCTCTCGCTCTCTTTTGTTCTTTTGCCTTCTCTCTCGCTCTCTTTTGTTCTTTTGCCTTCTCTCTCTCTCCTTTGTTCTTTTGCCTTCTCTCCCTCTCTTGTTCTTTTGCCTTCTCTCTCTCTCTTTTGTTCCGTTGCCTTCTCTCTCTCTCTCTCTCTCCCTTTTGTTCTTTTGCCTTCTCTCTCTCTCTCTTGTTCTTTTGCCTTCTCTCTCTCTTGTTCTTTTGCCATCTCTCTCTCTCTCTCTTGTTCTTTTGCCTTCTCTCTCGCTCTTTTGTTCTTTTGCCTTCTCTCTCGCTCTCTTTTGTTCTGTTGCCTTCTCTCTCTCTCTTTTGTTCTTTTGCCTTCCCTCCCTCTCTTGTTCTTTTGCCTTCTCTCTCTCTTTTGTTCCGTTGCCTTCTCTCTCTCTCTCTCCCTTTTGTTCTTTTGCCTTCTATCTCTCTCTCTCTTGTTCTTTTGCCTTCTCTCTCTCTCTCTCTCGTTCTTTTGCCTTCTCTCTCTCTCTTGTTCTTTTGCCTTGTCTCTCTCTCTCTCTTTTGTTCCGTTGCCGTCTCTCTCTCTCTCTCGTTCTTTTGCCTTCTCTCTCGCTCTCTCTCTCGTTCTTTTGCCTTCTCTCTCTTCTGTTCTTTTGCCTTCTCTCTCTCTCTCTCTCTTGTTCTTTTGCCTTCTCTCTCGCTCTCTCTCTCGTTCTTTTGCCTTCTCTCTCTTTGTTATTTTGTCTTCTCTCTCTCTCTCTCTTTTGTTCTTTTGCCTTCTCTCCCTCTCTTGTTCTTTTGCCTTCTCTCTCTCTCTTTTGTTCCATTGCCTTCTCTCTCTCTCTCTCTCTCCCTTTTGTTCTTTTGCCTTCTCTCTCTCTCTCTTGTTCTTTTGCCTTCTCTCTCTCTCTCTCTCTTGTTCTTTTGCCTTCTCTCTCGCTCTTTTGTTCTTTTGCCTTCTCTCTCGCTCTCTTTTGTTCTTTTGCCTTCTCTCCCTCTCTTGTTCTTTTGCCTTCTCTCTCTCTCTTTTGTTCCGTTGTCTTCTCTCTCTCTCTTTCTCTCTCTCCCTTTTGTTCTTTTGCCTTCCCTCTCTCTCTCTCTTGTTCTTTTGCCTTCTCTCTCTCTCTCTTTTGTTCCGTTGCCTTCTCTCTCTCTCTCTCTTGTTCTTTTGCCTTCTCTCTCGCTCTCTCTTTCGTTCTTTTGCCTTCTCTCTCTTTCGTTCTTTTGCCTTCTCTCTCTCTCTTGTTCTTTTGCCTTTTCTCTCGCTCTCTCTCTCGTTCTTTTGCCTTCTCTCTCTTTTGTTCTTTTGCCTTCTCTCTCTCTCTCTCTCTCGTTTTTTTGCCTTCTCGCTCTCTCTCTTTGTTCTTTTGCCTTCTCTCCCTCTCTCTTTTGTTCTTTTGCCTTCTCTCTCTCTCTCTTTGTTCTTTTGCCTTCTCTCTCTCACCTTGTTTGGTCTTTTGCCTTCTCTCTCCTTTTTTGTTCTTTTGCCTTCTCCCTCTCTCTCTTTTGTTCTTTTGCCCTCTCTCTCTCTCTCCCTCTCTTGTTCTTTTGCCTTCTCTCTCTCTCTTTTGTTCTTTTGCCTTCTCTCTCTCTCTCTTTTGTTCTTTTGCCTTCTCTCTCTCTCTTTTGTTCTTTTGCGTTCTCTCTCTCTCTCTCTCTCCCTCTCTGGTTCTTTTGCCTTCTCTCTCTCTCTTTTGTTCTGTTGCCTTCTCTCTCTCCCTCTCTTGTTCTTTTGCCTTCTCTCTCTCTCTCTTTGTTCTTTTGCCTTCTCTCTCTCTTTTGTTCTTTTGCCTTCTCTCTCTCTCGTTCTTTTGCCTTCTCTCTCTCTCTTTGTTCTTTTGCCTTCTCTCTCTCTCTTTGTTCTTTTGCCTTCTCTCTCCTTTTTTGTTCTTTTGCCTTCTCTCTCTCCTTTTTTGTTCTTTTGCCTTCTCTCTCTCTCCTTTTTTGTTCTTTTGCCTTCTCTCTCTCTTGTTCTTTTGCCTTCTCTCTCTCTTGTTCTTTTACCCCCCTCTCTCTCTCTCTCTTTTGTTCTTTTGCCTTCTCTCTCTCTCTCTCTTTTGTTCTTTTGCCTTCTCTCTCTCCCTCTTGTTCTTTTGCCATCTCTCTCTCTCTCTCTTTTGTTCTTTTGCCTTCTCTCTCTCTCTCTTGTTCTTTTGCCTTCTCTCTCTCTCTCTCTCTCTTGTTCTTTTGCCTTCTCTCTCTCTCTCTTGTTCTTTTGCCTTCTCTCTCTCTCGTTCTTTTGCCTTCTCTCTCGCTCTTTTGTTCTTTTGCCTTCTCTCTCTCTCCTTTTTTGTTCTTTTGCCTTCTCTCTCTCCTTTTTTGTTCTTTTGCCTTCTCTCTCTTGTTCTTTTGCCTTCTCTCTCTCTCTTGTTCTTTTGCCCCCCTCTCTCTCTCTCTCTTTTGTTCTTTTGCCTTCTCTCTCTCTCTCTTTTGTTCTTTTGCCTTCTCTTTCTCCCTCTTGTTCTTTTGCCTTCTCTCTCTCTCTCTCTCTTTTGTTCTTTTCCCTTCTCTCTCTCTCTCTTGTTCTTTTGCCTTCTCTCTCTCTCTCTCTCTTGTTCTTTTGCCTTCTCTCTCGCTCTTTTGTTCTTTTGCCTTCGCTCTCTCTCTTTTGTTCTTTTGCCTTCGCTCTCTCTCTTTTGTTCTTTTGCCTTCTCTCTCTCTCTCTTTGTTCTTTTGCCTTCTCTCTCTCTCTCTTTTGTTCTTTTGCCTTCCCTCTCTCTCTCTCTTGTTCTTTTGCCTTCTCTCTCTCTCTTGTTCTTTTGCCTTCTCTCTCGCTCTTTTGTTCTTTTGCCTTCTCTCTCTCTCTCTCTTGTTCTTTTGCCTTCTCTCTCTCTCTCTCTCTTTTGTTCCGTTGCCTTCTCTCTCTCTCTCTCTTGTTCTTTTGCCTTCTCTCTCGCTCTCTCTCTCGTTCTTTTGCCTTCTCTCTCTTTTGTTCTTTTGCCTTCTCTCTCTCTCTCTCTCTTGTTCTTTTGCCTTCTCTCTCGCTCTCTCTCTCGTTCTTTTGCCTTCTCTCTCTTTTGTTCTTTTGCCTTCTCTCTCTCTCTCTCTCGTTTTTTTGCCTTCTCGCTCTCTCTCTTTGTTCTTTTGCCTTCTCTCTCTCTCTCTTTTGTTCTTTTGCCTTCTCTCTCTCTCTTTGTTCTTTTGCCTTCTCTCTCTCTCCTTGTTTGGTCTTTTGCCTTCTCTCCCTCCTTTTTTGTTCTTTTGCCTTCTCTCTCTCTCTCTCTTTTGTTCTTTTGCCCTCTCTCTCTCTCTCCCTCTCTTGTTCTTTTGCCTTCTCTCTCTCTCTCTCTCTTTTGTTCTTTTGCCTTCTCTCTCTCTCTTTGTTCTTTTGCCTTCTCTCTCTCTCTTTTGTTCTTTTGCCTTCTCTCTCTCTCTCTTGTTCTTTTGCCTTCTCTCTCTCTCCCTTTGTTCTTTTGCCTTCTCTCTCCTTTTTTGTTCTTTTGCCTTCTCTCTCTCTCCTTTTTTGTTCTTTTGCCTTCTCTCTCTCCTTTTTTGTTCTTTTGCCTTCTCTCTCTCTCTTGTTCTTTTGCCTTCTCTCTCTCGTTCGTTTGCCTTCTCTCTCTCTCTCTTGTTCTTTTGCCATCTCTCTCTCGCTCTTTTGTTCTTTTGCCTTCTCTCTCGCTCTCTTTTGTTCTTTTGCCTTCTCTCTCGCTCTCTTTTGTTCTTTTGCCTTCTCACTCTCTCTCTCTCTTTTGTTCTTTTGCCTTCTCTCTCTCTCTCTTGTTCTTTTGCCTTCTCTCTCTCGTTCGTTTGCCTTCTCTCTCTCTCTCTTGTTCTTTTGCCATCTCTCTCTCGCTCTTTTGTTCTTTTGCCTTCTCTCTCGCTCTCTTTTGTTCTTTTGCCTTCTCTCTCGCTCTCTTTTGTTCTTTTGCCTTCTCTCTCTCTCTTTTGTTCTTTTGCCTTCCCTCCCTCTCTTGTTCTTTTGCCTTCTCTCTCTCTTTTGTTCCGTTGCCTTCTCTCTCTCTCTCCCCCTTTTGTTCTTTTGCCTTCTATCTCTCTCTCTCTTGTTCTTTTGCCTTCTCTCTCTCTCTCGTTCTTTTGCCTTCTCTCTCTCTCTTGTTCTTTTGCCTTCTCTCTCGCTCTTTTGTTCTTTTGCCTTCTCTCTCTCTCTCTCTCTCTTGTTCTTTTGCCTTCTCTCTCTCTCTCTCTCTTTTGTTCCGTTGCCGTCTCTCTCTCTCTCTCTCTCGTTCTTTTGCCTTCTCTCTCGCTCTCTCTCTCGTTCTTTTGCCTTCTCTCTCTTCTGTTCTTTTGCCTTCTCTCTCTCTCTCTCTTGTTCTTTTGCCTTCTCTCTCGCTCTCTCTCTCGTTCTTTTGCCTTCTCTCTCTTTGTTCTTTTGTCTTCTCTCTCTCTCTCTCTTTTGTTCTTTTGCCTTCTCTCTCTCTCTCTTTGTTCTTATGCCTTCTCTCTCTCTCTTTCTTCTTTTGCCTTCTCTCTCTCTCTCTTTTGTTCTTTTGCCTTCTCTCTCGCTCTCTTTTGTTCTTTTGCCTTCTCTCTCTCTCCTTTGTTCTTTTGCCTTCTCTCCCTCTCTTGTTCTTTTGCCTTCTCTCTCTCTCTTTTGTTCCGTTGCCTTCTCTCTCTCTCTCTCTCTCCCTTTTGTTCTTTTGCCTTCTATCTCTCTCTCTCTTGTTCTTTTGCCTTCTCTCTCTCTCTCGTTCTTTTGCCTTCTCTCTCTCTCTTGTTCTTTTGCCTTCTCTCTCGCTCTTTTGTTCTTTTGCCTTCTCTCTCTCTCTCTCTCTCTTGTTCTTTTGCCTTCTCTCTCTCTCTCTCTCTTTTGTTCCGTTGCCGTCTCTCTCTCTCTCTCTCTCGTTCTTTTGCCTTCTCTCTCGCTCTCTCTCTCGTTCTTTTGCCTTCTCTCTCTTCTGTTCTTTTGCCTTCTCTCTCTCTCTCTCTCTTGTTCTTTTGCCTTCTCTCTCGCTCTCTCTCTCGTTCTTTTGCCTTCTCTCTCTCGTTCTTTTGCTTTCTCTCTCTCTCTCTTGTTCTTTTGCCATCTCTCTCTCGCTCTTTTGTTCTTTTGCCTTCTCTCTCGCTCTGCTTTGTTCTTTTGCCTTCTCTCTCGCTCTCTTTTGTTCTTTTGTCTTCTCTCTCTCTCCTTTGTTCTTTTGCCTTCTCTCCCTCTCTTGTTCTTTTGCCTTCTCTCTCTCTCTTTTGTTCCGTTGCCTTCTCTCTCTCTCTCTCTCTCCCTTTTGTTCTTTTCCCTTCTCTCTCTCTCTCTTGTTCTTTTGCCTTCTCTCTCTCTCTTGTTCTTTTGCATCTCTCTCTCTCTCTCTTGTTCTTTTGCCTTCTCTCTCGCTCTTTTGTTCTTTTGCCTTCTCTCTCGCTCTCTTTTGTTCTTTTGCCTTCTCTCTCTCTCTTTTGTTCTTTTGCCTTCCCTCCCTCTCTTGTTCTTTTGCCTTCTCTCTCTCTTTTGTTCCGTTGCCTTCTCTCTCTCTCTCTCCCTTTTGTTCTTTTGCCTTCTATCTCTCTCTCTCTTGTTCTTTTGCCTTCTCTCTCTCTCTCTCTCGTTCTTTTGCCTTCTCTCTCTCTCTTGTTCTTTTGCCTTCTCGCTCGCTCTTTTGTTCTTTTGCCTTCTCTCTCTCTCTCTCTTGTTCTTTTGCCTTCTCTCTCTCTTTTGTTCCGTTGCCGTCTCTCTCTCTCTCTCTCGTTCTTTTGCCTTCTCTCTCGCTCTCTCTCTCGTTCTTTTGCCTTCTCTCTCTTCTGTTCTTTTGCCTTCTCTCTCTCTCTCTCTCTTGTTCTTTTGCCTTCTCTCTCGCTCTCTCTCTCGTTCTTTTGCCTTCTCTCTCTTTGTTATTTTGTCTTCTCTCTCTCTCTCTCTTTTGTTCTTTTGCCTTCTCTCTCTCTCTCTTTGTTCTTATGCCTTCTCTCTCTCTCTTTTGTTCTTTTGCCTTCTCTCTCTCTCCTTTGTTCTTTTGCCTTCTCTCCCTCTCTTGTTCTTTTGCCTTCTCTCTCTCTCTTTTGTTCCATTGCCTTCTCTCTCTCTCTCTCTCTCCCTTTTGTTCTTTTGCCTTCTCTCTCTCTCTCTTGTACTTTTGCCTTCTCTCTCTCTCTCTCTCTTGTTCTTTTGCCTTCTCTCTGGCTCTTTTGTTCTTTTGCCTTCTCTCTCGCTCTCTTTTGTTCTTTTGCCTTCTCTCCCTCTCTTGTTCTTTTGCCTTCTCTCTCTCTCATTTGTTCCGTTGTCTTCTCTCTCTCTCTCTCTCTCTCTCTCCCTTTTGTTCTTTTGCCTTCCCTCTCTCTCTCTCTTGTTTTTTTGCCTTCTCTCTCTCTCTTGTTCTTTTGCCTTCTCTCTCTCTCTTGTTCTTTTGCCTTCTCTCTCGCTCTTTTGTTCTTTTGCCTTCTCTCTCTCTCTCTCTTGTTCTTTTGCCTTCTCTCTCTCTCTCTCTCTTTTGTTCCGTTGCCTTCTCTCTCTCTCTCTCTTGTTCTTTTGCCTTCTCTCTCGCTCTCTCTTTCGTTCTTTTGCCTTCTCTCTCTTTCGTTCTTTTGCCTTCTCTCTCTCTCTTGTTCTTTTGCCTTCTCTCTCGCTCTCTCTCGTTCTTTTGCCTTCTCTCTCTTTTGTTCTTTTGCCTTCTCTCACTCTCTCTCTCGTTTTTTTGCCTTCTCGCTCTCTCTCTTTGTTCTTTTGTCTTCACTCTCTCTCTCTTTTGTTCTTTTGCCTTCTCTCTCTCTCTCTTTGTTCTTTTGCCTTCTCTCTCTCACCTTGTTTGGTCTTTTGCCTTCTCTCTCCTTTTTTGTTCTTTTGCCTTCTCTCTCTCTCTCTTTTGTTCTTTTGCCCTCTCTATCTCTCTCCCTCTCTTGTTCTTTTGCCTTCTCTCTCTCTCTTTTGTTCTTTTGCCTTCTCTCTCTCTCTCTTTTGTTCTTTTGCCTTCTCTCTCTCTTTTGTTCTTTTGCGTTCTCTCTCTCTCTCCCTCCCTCTCTGGTTCTTTTGCCTTCTCTCTCTCTCTCTTTTGTTCTGTTGCCTTCTCTCTCTCCCTCTCTTGTTCTTTTGCCTTCTCTCTCTCTCTCTTTGTTCTTTTGCCTTCTCTCTCTCTTTTGTTCTTTTGCCTTCTCTCTCTCTCGTTCTTTTGCCTTCTCTCTCTCTCTTTGTTCTTTTGCCTTCTCTCTCTCTCTTTGTTCTTTTGCCTTCTCTCTCCTTTTTTGTTCTTTTGCCTTCTCTCTCTCCTTTTTTGTTCTTTTGCCTTCTCTCTCTCTTGTTCTTTTGCCTTCTCTCTCTCTTGTTCTTTTACCCTCCTCTCTCTCTCTCTCTTTTCTTCTTTTGCCTTCTCTCTCTCTCTCTCTTTTGTTCTTTTGCCTTCTCTCTCTCCCTCTTGTTCTTTTGCCATCTCTCTCTCTCTCTCTTTTGTTCTTTTGCCTTCTCTCTCTCTCTCTTGTTCTTTTGCCTTCTCTCTCTCTCTCTCTTGTTCTTTTGCCTTCTCTCTCTCTTGTTCTTTTGCCTTCTCTCTCTCTCGTTCTTTTGCCTTCTCTCTCGCTCTTTTGTTCTTTTGCCTTCTCTCTCTCTCCTTTTTTGTTCTTTTGCCTTCTCTCTCTCCTTTTTTGTTCTTTTGCCTTCTCTCTCTTGTTCTTTTGCCTTCTCTCTCTCTCTTGTTCTTTTGCCCCCCTCTCTCTCTCTCTCTTTTGTTCTTTTGCCTTCTCTCTCTCTCTCTCTCTTGTTCTTTTGCCTTCTCTCTCGCTCTCTCTCTCGTTCTTTTGCCTTCTCTCTCTTTGTTATTTTGTCTTCTCTCTCTCTCTCTCTTTTGTTCTTTTGCCTTCTCTCTCTCTCTCTTTGTTCTTATGCCTTCTCTCTCTCTCTTTTGTTCTTTTGCCTTCTCTCTCTCTCCTTTGTTCTTTTGCCTTCTCTCCCTCTCTTGTTCTTTTGCCTTCTCTCTCTCTCTTTTGTTCCATTGCCTTCTCTCTCTCTCTCTCTCTCCCTTTTGTTCTTTTGCCTTCTCTCTCTCTCTCTTGTACTTTTGCCTTCTCTCTCTCTCTCTCTCTTGTTCTTTTGCCTTCTCTCTGGCTCTTTTGTTCTTTTGCCTTCTCTCTCGCTCTCTTTTGTTCTTTTGCCTTCTCTCCCTCTCTTGTTCTTTTGCCTTCTCTCTCTCTCATTTGTTCCGTTGTCTTCTCTCTCTCTCTCTCTCTCTCCCTTTTGTTCTTTTGCCTTCCCTCTCTCTCTCTCTTGTTCTTTTGCCTTCTCTCTCTCTCTCTCTTGTTCTTTTGCCTTCTCTCTCTCTCTTGTTCTTTTGCCTTCTCTCTCGCTCTTTTGTTCTTTTGCCTTCTCTCTCTCTCTCTCTTGTTCTTTTGCCTTCTCTCTCTCTCTCTCTCTTTTGTTCCGTTGCCTTCTCTCTCTCTCTCTCTTGTTCTTTTGCCTTCTCTCTCGCTCTCTCTTTCGTTCTTTTGCCTTCTCTCTCTTTCGTTCTTTTGCCTTCTCTCTCTCTCTCTCTCTCTTGTTCTTTTGCCTTCTCTCTCTCTCTTGTTCTTTTGCCTTCTCTCTCGCTCTTTTGTTCTTTTGCCTTCTCTCTCTCTCTCTCTTGTTCTTTTGCCTTCTCTCTCTCTCTCTCTCTTTTGTTCCGTTGCCTTCTCTCTCTCTCTCTCTTGTTCTTTTGCCTTCTCTCTCTCTCTCTCTCGTTTTTTTGCCTTCTCGCTCTCTCTCTTTGTTCTTTTGTCTTCACTCTCTCTCTCTTTTGTTCTTTTGCCTTCTCTCTCTCTCTCTTTGTTCTTTTGCCTTCTCTCTCTCACCTTGTTTGGTCTTTTGCCTTCTCTCTCCTTTTTTGTTCTTTTGCCTTCTCTCTCTCTCTCTTTTGTTCTTTTGCCCTCTCTATCTCTCTCCCTCTCTTGTTCTTTTGCCTTCTCTCTCTCTCTTTTGTTCTTTTGCCTTCTCTCTCTCTCTCTCTTTTGTTCTTTTGCCTTCTCTCTCTCTTTTGTTCTTTTGCGTTCTCTCTCTCTCTCTCCCTCCCTCTCTGGTTCTTTTGCCTTCTCTCTCTCTCTCTTTTGTTCTGTTGCCTTCTCTCTCTCCCTCTCTTGTTCTTTTGCCTTCTCTCTCTCTCTCTTTGTTCTTTTGCCTTCTCTCTCTCTTTTGTTCTTTTGCCTTCTCTCTCTCTCGTTCTTTTGCCTTCTCTCTCTCTCTTTGTTCTTTTGCCTTCTCTCTCTCTCTTTGTTCTTTTGCCTTCTCTCTCCTTTTTTGTTCTTTTGCCTTCTCTCTCTCCTTTTTTGTTCTTTTGCCTTCTCTCTCTCTTGTTCTTTTGCCTTCTCTCTCTCTTGTTCTTTTACCCCCCTCTCTCTCTCTCTCTTTTCTTCTTTTGCCTTCTCTCTCTCTCTCTCTTTTGTTCTTTTGCCTTCTCTCTCTCCCTCTTGTTCTTTTGCCATCTCTCTCTCTCTCTCTTTTGTTCTTTTGCCTTCTCTCTCTCTCTCTTGTTCTTTTGCCTTCTCTCTCTCTCTCTCTTGTTCTTTTGCCTTCTCTCTCTCTTGTTCTTTTGCCTTCTCTCTCTCTCGTTCTTTTGCCTTCTCTCTCGCTCTTTTGTTCTTTTGCCTTCTCTCTCTCTCCTTTTTTGTTCTTTTGCCTTCTCTCTCTCCTTTTTTGTTCTTTTGCCTTCTCTCTCTTGTTCTTTTGCCTTCTCTCTCTCTTTTGTTCTTTTGCCTTCTCTCTCTCTCTCTCTCTTTTGTTCTTTTGCCTTCTCTCTCTCTCTCTTGTTCTTTTGCCTTCTCTCTCTCTCTCTCTCTTGTTCTTTTGCCTTCTCTCTCGCTCTTTTGTTCTTTTGCCTTCGCTCTCTCTCTTTTGTTCTTTTGCCTTCGCTCTCTCTCTTTTGTTCTTTTGCCTTCTCTCTCTCTCTCTTTGTTCTTTTGCCTTCTCTCTCTCTCTCTTTTGTTCTTTTGCCTTCCCTCTCTCTCTCTCTTGTTCTTTTGCCTTCTCTCTCTCTCTCTTGTTCTTTTGCCTTCTCTCTCTCTCTTGTTCTTTTGCCTTCTCTCTCGCTCTTTTGTTCTTTTGCCTTCTCTCTCTCTCTCTCTCTTGTTCTTTTGCCTGCTCTCTCTCTCTCTCTCTTTTGTTCCGTTGCCTTCTCTCTCTCTCTCCCTTGTTCTTTTGCCTTCTCTCTCGCTCTCGCTCTCGTTCTTTTGCCTTCTCTCTCTTTTGTTCTTTTGCCTTCTCTCTCTCTCTCTCTCTTGTTCTTTTACCTTCTCTCTCGCTCTCTCTCTCGTTCTTTTGCCTTCTCTCTCTTTTGTTCTTTTGCCTTCTCTCTCTCTCTCTCTCGTTTTTTTGCCTTCTCGCTCTCTCTCTTTGTTCTTTTGCCTTCTCTCTCTCTCTCTTTTGTTCTTTTGCCTTCTCTCTCTCTCTTTGTTCTTTTGCCTTCTCTCTCTCTCCTTGTTTGGTCTTTTGCCTTCTCTCTCTCCTTTTTTGTTCTTTTGCCTTCTCTCTCTCTCTCTCTCTTTTGTTCTTTTGCCCTCTCTCTCTCTCTCCCTCTCTTGTTCTTTTGCCTTCTCTCTCTCTCTTTTGTTCTTTTGCCTTCTCTCTCTCTCTCTTTTGTTCTTTTGCCTTCTCTCTCTCTCTCTTTGTTCTTTTGCCTTCTCTCTCCTTTTTTGTTCTTTTGCCTTCTCTCTCTCCTTTTTTGTTCTTTTGCCTTCTCTCTCTCTTGTTCTTTTGCCTTCTCTCTCTCTTGTTCTTTTACCCCCCTCTCTCTCTCTCTCTTTTGTTCTTTTGCCTTCTCTCTCTCTCTCTCTCTTTTGTTCTTTTGCCTTCTCTCTCTCCCTCTTGTTCTTTTGCCTTCTCTCTCTCTCTCTCTCTTTTGTTCTTTTGCCTTCTCTCTCTCTCTCTTGTTCTTTTGCCTTCTCTCTCTCTCTCTCTTGTTCTTTTGCCTTCTCTCTCGCTCTTTTGTTCTTTTGCCTTCGCTCTCTCTCTTTTGTTCTTTTGCCTTCTCTCTCTCTCTCTTTGTTCTTTTGCCTTCTCTCTCTCTCTCTTTTGTTCTTTTGCCTTCCCTCTCTCTCTCCCTTGTTCTTTTGCCTTCTCTCTCTCTCTCTTGTTCTTTTGCCTTCTCTCTCTCTCTTGTTCTTTTGCCTTCTCTCTCCCTCTTTTGTTCTTTTGCCTTCTCTCTCTCTCTCTCTCTTGTTCTTTTGCCTTCTCTCTCTCTCTCTCTCTTTTGTTCCGTTGCCTTCTCTCTCTCTCTCTCTTGTTCTTTTGCCTTCTCTCTCGCTCTCTCTCTCGTTCTTTTGCCTTCTCTCTCTTTTGTTCTTTTGCCTTCTCTCTCTCTCTCTCTCTTGTTCTTTTGCCTTCTCTCTCGCTCTCTCTCTCGTTCTTTTGCCTTCTCGCTCTTTTGTTCTTTTGCCTTCTCTCTCTCTCTCTCTCTCGTTTTTTTGCCTTCTCGCTCTCTCTCTTTGTTCTTTTGCCTTCTCTCTCTCTCTCTTTTGTTCTTTTGCCTTCTCTCTCTCTCTTTGTTCTTTTGCCTTCTCTCTCTCTCCTTGTTTGGTCTTTTGCCTTCTCTCTCTCCTTTTTTGTTCTTTTGCCTTCTCTCTCTCTCTCTCTCTTTTGTTCTTTTGCCCTCTCTCTCTCTCTCCCTCTCTTGTTCTTTTGCCTTCTCTCTCTCTCTTTTGTTCTTTTGCCTTCTCTCTCTCTCTCTTTTGTTCTTTTGCCTTCTCTCTCTCTCTCTTTGTTCTTTTGCCTTCTCTCTCCTTTTTTGTTCTTTTGCCTTCTCTCTCTCTCCTTTTTTG
Organism: Heptranchias perlo; assembly: GCF_035084215.1. NCBI lineage: Eukaryota > Metazoa > Chordata > Chondrichthyes > Hexanchiformes > Hexanchidae > Heptranchias > Heptranchias perlo. The sequence continues at coordinate 137,351,236 of NC_090325.1, forward strand.
TTCTTTTGCCTTCTCTCTCCTTTTTTGTTCTTTTGCCTTCTCTCTCTCTTGTTCTTTTGCCTTCTCTCTCTCTTGTTCTTTTACCCCCCTCTCTCTCTCTCTCTTTTGTTCTTTTGCCTTCTCTCTCTCTCTCTCATTTGTTCTTTTGCCTTCTCTCTCTCCCTCTTGTTCTTTTGCCATCTCTCTCTCTCTCTCTTTTGTTCTTTTGCCTTCTCTCTCTCTCTCTTGTTCTTTTGCCTTCTCTCTCTCTCTTGTTTTTTTGCCTTCTCTCTCTCTCTCTCTTGTTCTTTTGCCTTCTCTCTCTCTCGTTCTTTTGCCTTCTCTCTCGCTCTTTTGTTCTTTTGCCTTCTCTCTCTCTCCTTTTTTGTTCTTTTGCGTTCTCTCTCTCCTTTTTTGTTCTTTTGCCTTCTCTCTCTTGTTCTTTTGCCTTCTCTCTCTCTTGTTCTTTTGCCCCCCTCTCTCTCTCTCTCTTGTTCTTTTGCCTTCTCTCTCTCTCTATCTCTTTTGTTCTTTTGCCTTCTCTCTCTCCCTCTTGTTCTTTTGCCTTCTCTCTCTCTCTCTCTCTCTTTTGTTCTTTTGCCTTCTCTCTCGCTCTTTTGTTCTTTTGCCTTCTCTCTCTCTCTCTCTCTTGTTCTTTTGCCTTCTCTCTCTCTCTCTTTTGTTCCGTTGCCTTCTCTCTCTCTCTCTCTTGTTCTTTTGCCTTCTCTCTCGCTCTCTCTCTCGTTCTTTTGCCTTCTCTCTCTTTTGTTCTTTTGCCTTCTCTCTCTCTCTCTCTCTCTTGTTCTTTTGCCTTCTCTCTCGCTCTCTCTCTCGTTCTTTTGCCTTCTCTCTCTTTTGATCTTTTGCCTTCTCTCCCTCTGTTTGTTCTTTTGCCTTCTCTCTCTCTCCTTGTTTGGTCTTTTGCCTTCTCTCTCTCCTTTTTTGTTCTTTTGCCTTCTCTCTCTCTCTCTCTCTCTCTTTTGTTCTTTTGCCCTCTCTCTCTCTCCCTCTCTTGTTCTTTTGCCTTCTCTCTCTCTTTTGTTCTTTTGCTACCTCTCTCTCTCTTTTGTTCTTTTGCCTTCTCTCTCTCTCTTTTGGTCGTTTGCCTTCTCTCTCTCTCCCTCTCTTGTTCTTTTGCCTTCTCTCTCTCTCTCTTTTGTTCTGTTGCCTTCTCTCTCTCCCTTTCTTGTTCTTTTGCCTTCTCTCTCTCTCTCTCTTTGTTCTTTTGCCTTCTCTCTCTCTTTTGTTCTTTTGCCTTCTCTCTCTCTCTTGTTCTTTTGCCCTCTCTCTCTCTCTTTGTTCTTTTGTCTTCTCTCTCTCTTTGTTCTTTTGCCTTCTCTCTCCTTTTTTGTTCTTTTGCCTTCTCTCTCTCTCCTTTTTTGTTCTTTTGCCTTCTCTCTCTCCTTTTTTGTTCTTTTGCCTTCTCTCTCTCTCTTGTTCTTTTACCCCCTCTCTCTCTCTCTCTCTTTTGTTCTTTTGCCTGCTCTCTCTCTCTCTCTCTTTTGTTCTTTTGCCTTCTCTCTCTCTCTCTCGTTCTTTTGCCTTCTCTCTCTCTCTCTCTTGTTCTTTTGCCTTCTCTCTCTCTCTCTCTCTTGTTCTTTTGCCTTCTCTCTCGCTCTTTTGTTCTTTTGCCTTCGCTCTCTCTCTTTTGTTCTTTTGCCTTCGCTCTCGCTCTTTTGTTCTTTTGCCTTCTCTCTCCCTCTTTGTTCTTTTGCCTTCTCTCTCTCTCTCTTTTGTTCTTTTGCCTTCTCTGTCTCTCTCTCTTGTTCTTTTGCCTTCTCTCTCTCTCTCTTGTTCTTTTGCCTTCTCTCTCTCTCTCTTTTGTTCTTTTGCCTTCTCTCTCTCTCTCTCTTTTGTTCTTTTGCCTTCTCTCTCTCTCTTTGTTCTTTTGCCTTCTCTCTCTGTTTTGTTCTTTTGCCTTCTCTCTCTCTCTTTTGTTGTTTTGCCTTCTCTCTCTCTCTCTTTGTTCTTTTGCCTTCTCTCTCTCTCTCTCTCTTTTGTTCTTTTGCCCTCTATCTCTCTCTCCCTCTCTTGTTCTTTTGCCTTCTCTCTCTCTCTTTTGTTCTTTTGCCTTGTCTCTCTCTCTCTCTTGTTCTTTTGCCTTCTCTCTCTCTCTCTCTCTCTTGTTCTTTTGCCTTCTCTCTCTCTCGTTCTTTTGCCTTCTCTCTCGCTCTTTTGTTCTTTTGCCTTCTCTCTCTCTCCTTTTTTGTTCTTTTGCCTTCTCTCTCTCTTTTTTTGTTCTTTTGCCTTCTCTCTCTTGTTCTTTTGCCTTCTCTCTCTCTCTTTGTTCTTTTGCCTTCTCTCTCTCTCTTTGTTCTTTTGCCTTCTCTCTCCTTTTTTGTTCTTTTGCCTTCTCTCTCTCCTTTTTTGTTCTTTTGCCTTCTCTCTCTCTTGTTCTTTTGCCTTGTCTCTCTCTCTCTCTTGTTCTTTTGCCTTCTCTCTCTCTCTCTCTCTTGTTCTTTTGCCTTCTCTCTCTCTCGTTCTTTTGCCTTCTCTCTCGCTCTTTTGTTCTTTTGCCTTCTCTCTCTCTCCTTTTTTGTTCTTTTGCCTTCTCTCTCTCTTTTTTTGTTCTTTTGCCTTCTCTCTCTTGTTCTTTTGCCTTCTCTCTCTCTCTTGTTCTTTTGCCTTCTCTCTCTCTCTCTCTTTTGTTCTTTTGCCTTCTCTCTCTCCCACTTGTTCTTTTGCCTTCTCTCTCTCTCTCTCTTTTGTTCTTTTGCCTTCGCTCTCTCTCTTTTGTTCTTTTGCCTTCGCTCTCTCTCTTTTGTTCTTTTGCCTTCTCTCTCTCTCTTGTTCTTTTGCCTTCTCTCTCTCTCTTGTTCTTTTACCCCCCCTCTCTCTCTCTCTCTTTTGTTCTTTTGCCTTCTCTCTCTCTCTCTCTCTTTTGTTCTTTTGCCTTCTCTCTCTCCCTCTTGTTCTTTTGCCATCTCTCTCTCTCTCTTTTGTTCTTTTGCCTTCTCTCTCTCTCTCTCTCGTTCTTTTGCCTTCTCTCTCTCTCTCTCTCTTGTTCTTTTGCCTTCTCTCTCTCTCTTTTGTTCTTTTGCCTTCGCTCTCTCTCTTTTGTTCTTTTGCCTTCGCTCTCTCTCTTTTGTTCTTTTGCCTTCTCTCTCTCTCTTTGTTCTTTTGCCTTCTCTCTCTCTCTCTTTTGTTCTTTTGCCTTCTCTCTCTCTCTCTCTTGTTCTTTTGCCTTCTCTCTCTCTCTTGTTCTTTTGCCTTCTCTCTCTCTCTCTTGTTCTTTTGCCTTCTCTCTCTCTCTCTGTTTGTTCTTTTGACTTCTCTCTCTCTCTCTTTTGTTCTTTTGCCTTCTCTCTCTATCTCTTTGTTCTTTTGCCTTCTCTCTCTCTCTTTGTTCTTTTGCCTTCTCTCTCTGTTTTGTTCTTTTGCCTTCTCTCTCTCTCTTTTGTTCTTTTGCCTTCTCTCTCTCTCTCTTTGTTCTTTTGCCTTCTCTCACTCTCTTGTTCTTTTACCACCCCTCTCTCTCTCTCTCTTTTGTTCTTTTGCCTGCTCTCTCTCTCTCTTTTGTTCTTTTGCCTTCTCTCTCTCCCTCTTATTCTTTTGCCATCTCTCTCTCTCTCTTTTGTTCTTTTGCCTTGTCTCTCTCTCTCTCTTGCTCTTTTGCCTTCTCTCTCTCTCTCTCTCTTGTTCTTTTGCCTTCTCTCTCTCTCGTTCTTTTGCCTTCTCTCTCGCTCTTTTGTTCTTTTGCCTTCTCTCTCTCTCCTTTTTTGTTCTTTTGCCTTCTCTCTCTTTTTTTTTGTTCTTTTGCCTTCTCTCTCTTGTTCTTTTGCCTTCTCTCTCTCTTGTTCTTTTGCCCCCCCCTCTCTCTCTCTCTCTTTTGTTCTTTTGCCTTCTCTCTCTCTCTCTCTCTATTGTTCTTTTGCCTTCTCTCTCTCCCACTTGTTCTTTTGCCTTCTCTCTCTCTCTCTCTCTCGTTCTTTTGCCTTCTCTCTCTCTCTCTTGTTCTTTTGCCTTCTCTCTCTCTCTCTCTCTTGTTCTTTTGCCTTCTCTCTCGCTCTTTTGTTCTTTTGCCTTCTCTCTCTTTTGTTCTTTTGCCTTCTCTCTCTCTCTCTTTTGTTCTTTTGCCTTCTCTCTCTCTCTCTTGTTCTTTTGCCTTCTCTCTCTCTCTTGTTCTTTTGCCTTCTCTCTCTCTCTTTTGTTCTTTTGCCTTCTCTCTCTCTCTCTTTGTTCTTTTGTCTTCTCTCTCTCTCTCTCTTGTTCTTTTGCCTTCTCTCTCTATCTCTTTGTTCTTTTGCCTTCTCTCTCTCTCTTTGTTCTTTAGCCTTCTCTCTCTGTTTTGTTCTTTTGCCTTCTCTCTCTCTCTTTTGTTCTTTTGCCTTCTCTCTCTCTCTTTGTTCTTTTGCCTTCTCTCTCTCTCTCTCTCTTTTGTTCTTTTGCCCTCTATCTCTCTCTCCCTCTCTTGTTCTTTTGCCTTCTCTCTCTCTCTTTTGTTCTTTTGCCTTGTCTCTCTCTCTCTCTTGTTCTTTTGCCTTCTCTCTCTCTCTCTCTCTTGTTCTTTTGCCTTCTCTCTCTCTCGTTCTTTTGCCTTCTCTCTCGCTCTTTTGTTCTTTTGCCTTCTCTCTCTCTCCTTTTTTGTTCTTTTGCCTTCTCTCTCTCTTTTTTTGTTCTTTTGCCTTCTCTCTCTTGTTCTTTTGCCTTCTCTCTCTCTCTTGTTCTTTTGCCCCCCTCTCTCTCTCTCTCTTTTGTTCTTTTGCCTTCTCTCTCTCTCTCTCTCTTTTGTTCTTTTGCCTTCTCTCTCTCCCACTTGTTCTTTTGCCTTCTCTCTCGCTCTTTTGTTCTTTTGCCTTCGCTCTCTCTCTTTTGTTCTTTTGCCTTCGCTCTCTCTCTTTTGTTCTTTTGCCTTCTCTCTCTCTTGTTCTTTTGCCTTCTCTCTCTCTCTTGTTCTTTTACCTCCCCTCTCTCTCTCTCTCTTTTGTTCTTTTGCCATCTCTCTCTCTCTCTTTTGTTCTTTTGCCTTCTCTCTCTCTCTCTCATTCTTTTGCCTTCTCTCTCTCTCTCTCTCTTGTTCTTTTGCCTTCTCTCTCTCTCTCTCTCTTGTTCTTTTGCCTTCTCTCTCGCTCTTTTGTTCTTTTGCCTTCGCTCTCTCTCTTTTGTTCTTTTGCCTTCGCTCTCTCTCTTTTGTTCTTTTGCCTTCTCTCTCTCTCTTTGTTCTTTTGCCTTCTCTCTCTCTCTCTTTTGTTCTTTTGCCTTCTCTCTCTCTCTCTCTTGTTCTTTTGCCTTCTCCCTCTCTCTCTTGTTCTTTTGCCTTCTCTCTCTGTCTCTTTTGTTCTTTTGCCTTCTCTCTCTCTCTCTCTTTGTTCTTTTGTCTTCTCTCTCTCTCTCTCTTTTGTTCTTTTGCCTTCTCTCTCTATCTCTTTGTTCTTTTGCCTTCTCTCTCTCTCTTTGTTCTTTTGCCTTCTCTCTCTGTTTTGTTCTTTTGCCTTCTCTCTCTCTCTCTTTGTTCTTTTGCCTTCTCTCTCTCTCTCTCTCTCTTGTTCTTTTGCCCTCTATCTCTCTCTCCCTCTCTTGTTCTTTTGCCTTCTCTCTCTCTCTTTTGTTCTTTTGCCTTGTCTCTCTCTCTCTCTTGTTCTTTTGCCTTCTCTCTCGCTCTTTTGTTCTTTTGCCTTCTCTCCCTCTCCTTTTTTGTTGTTTTGCCTTCTCTCTCTCTTTTTTTGTTCTTTTGCCTTCTCTCTCTTGTTCTTTTGCCTTCTCTCTCTCTCTTGTTCTTTTGCCCCCCCTCTCTCTCTCTCTCTTTTGTTCTTTTGCCTTCTCTCTCTCTCTCTCTCTTTTGTTCTTTTGCCTTCTCTCTCTCCCACTTGTCCTTTGGCCTTCTCTCTCTCTCTCTTTTGTTCTTTTGCCTTCTCTCTCTCTCTCTTGTTCTTTTGCCTTCTCTCTCTCTCTCTCTCTTGTTCTTTTGCCTTCTCTCTCGCTCTTTTGTTCTTTTGCCTTCGCTCTCTCTCTTTTGTACTTTTGCCTTCTCTCTCTCTTGTTCTTTTGCCTTCTCTCTCTCTCTTGTTCTTTTACCCCCCTCTCTCTCTCTCTCTCTCTTTTGTTCTTTTGCCTTCTCTCTCTCTCTCTCTCTTTTGTTCTTTTGCCTTCACTCTCTCCCTCTTGTTCTTTTGCCATCTCTCTCTCTCTCTTTTGTTCTTTTGCCTTCTCTCTCTCTCTCTCGTTCTTTTGCCTTCTCTCTCTCTCTCTCTCTTGTTCTTTTGCCTTCTCTCTCTCTCTCTCTCTTGTTCTTTTGCCTTCTCTCTCGCTCTTTTGTTCTTTTGCCTTCGCTCTCTCTCTTTTGTTCTTTTGCCTTCGCTCTCTCTCTTTTGTTCTTTTGCCTTCTCTCTCTCTCTCTTTGTTCTTTTGCCTTCTCTCTCTCTCTCTCTCTTTTGTTCTTTTGCCCTCTATCTCTCTCTCCCTCTCTTGTTCTTTTTCCTTCTCTCTCTCTCTTTTGTTCTTTTGCCTTGTCTCTCTCTCTCTCTTGTTCTTTTGCCTTCTCTCTCTCTCTCTCTCTTGTTCTTTTGCCTTCTCTCTCTCTCGTTCTTTTGCCTTCTCTCTCGCTCTTTTGTTCTTTTGCCTTCTCTCTCTCTCCTTTTTTGTTCTTTTGCCTTCTCTCTCTCTTTTTTGTTCTTTTGCCTTCTCTCTCTTGTTCTTTTGCCTTCTCTCTCTCTCTTGTTCTTTTGCCCCCCCTCTCTCTCTCTCTCTTTTGTTCTTTTGCCTTTTCTCTCTCTCTTTTGTTCTTTTGCCTTCTCTCTCTCCCACTTGTTCTTTTGCCTTCTCTCTCTCTCCCTTTTGTTCTTTTGCCTTCTCTCTCTATCTGTTTTTCTTTTGCCTTCTCTCTCTCTCTGTCTCTTGTTCTTTTGCCTTCTCTCTCGCTCTTTTGTTCTTTTGCCTTCGCTCTCTCTCTTTTGTTCTTTTGCCTTCTCTCTCTCTTGTTCTTTTGCCTTCTCTCTCTCTCTTGTTCTTTTACCCCCCTCTCTCCCTCTCTCTTTTGTTCTTTTGCCTTCTCTCTCTCTCTCTCTCTTTTGTTCTTTTGCCTTCTCTCTCTCCCTCTTGTTCTTTTGCCATCTCTCTCTCTCTCTCTTTTGTTCTTTTGCCTTCTCTCTCTCTCTCTCTCGTTCTTTTGCCTTCTCTCTCTCTCTCTCTCTTGTTCTTTGGCCTTCTCTCTCTCTCTCTCTCTTGTTCTTTTGCCTTCTCTCTCGCTCTTTTGTTCTTTTGCCTTCGCTCTCTCTCTTTTGTTCTTTTGCCTTCGCTCTCTCTCTTTTGTTCTTTTGCCTTCTCTCTCTCTCTTTGTTCTTTTGCCTTCTCTCTCTCTCTCTTTTGTTCTTTTGCCTTCTCTCTCTCTCTCTCTTGTTCTTTTGCCTTCTCTCTCTCTCTCTTGTTCTTTTGCCTTCTCTCTCTCTCTCTTTTGTTCTTTTGCCTTCTCTCTCTCTCTCTCTTTGTTCTTTTGTCTTCTCTCTCTCTCTCTCTTTTGTTCTTTTGCCTTCTCTCTCTATCTCTTTGTTCTTTTGCCTTCTCTCTCTCTCTTTGTTCTTTTGCCTTCTCTCTCTGTTTTGTTCTTTTGCCTTCTCTCTCTCTCTTTTGTTCTTTTGCCTTCTCTCTCTCTCTCTTTGTTCTTTTGCCTTCTCTCTCTCTCTCTCTTTTGTTCTTTTGCCCTCTATCTCTCTCTCCCTCTCTTGTTCTTTTGCCTTCTCTCTCTCTCTTTTGTTCTTTTGCCTTGTCTCTCTCTCTCTCTTGTTCTTTTGCCTTCTCTCTCTCTCTCTCTCTCTTGTTCTTTTGCCTTCTCTCTCTCTCGTTCTTTTGCCTTCTCTCTCGCTCTTTTTTTCTTTTGCCTTCTCTCTCTCTCCTTTTTTGTTCTTTTGCCTTCTCTCTCTCTCTCTTTTATTCTTTTGCCTTCTCTCTCTCTCTCTCTTTTGTTCTTTTGCCTTCTCTCTCTCTCTCTCTTGTTCTTTTGCCTTCTCTCTCTCTCTCTCTTTGTTCTTTTGCCTTCTCTCTCTCTCTCTTTTGTTCTTTTGCCTTCTCTCTCTCTCTCTCTTTGTTCTTTTGTCTTCTCTCTCTCTCTCTCTCTCTCTTTTGTTCTTTTGCCTTCTCTCTCTCTCTCTTTGTTCTTTTGCCTTCTCTCTCTCTTTGTTCTTTTGCCTTCTCTCTCTCTCTTTTGTTCTTTTGCCTTCTCTCTCTCTTTTGTTCTTTTGCCTTCTCTCTCTCTCTCTTTGTTCTTTTGTCTTCTCTCTCTCTCTTTTATTCTTTTGCCTTCTCTCTCTCTCTTTTGTTCTTTTGCCTTCTCTCTCTCCCTCTCTTGTTCTTTTGCCTTCTCTCTCTCTCTTTGTTCTTTTGCCTTCTCTCTCTCTCTTTGTTCTTTTGCCCTCTCTCTCTCTTTTTTTCTTTTGCCTTCTCTCTCTCTCTTTTGTTCTTTTGCCTTCTCTCTCTCTTTTTTGTTCTTTTGCCTTCTCTCTCTCTCTCCCTCTCTTGTTCTTTTGCCTTCTCTCTCTCTCTCTCTTTTGTTCTGTTGCCTTCTCTCTCTCCCTCTCTTGTTCTTTTGCCTTCTCTCTCTCTCTTTGTTCTTTTGCCTTCTCTCTCTCTCTTTGTTCTTTTGCCTTCTCTCTCTCTCTTGTTCTTTTGCCTTCTCTCTCTCTCTCTCTTTGTTCTTTTGCCTTCTCTCTCTCTCTCTCTCTTCTGTTCTTTTGCCTTCTCTCTCTCTCTTTGTTCTTTTGCCTTCTCTCTCTCTCGCTCTTTGTTCTTTTGCCTTCTCTCTTTGTTCTTTTGCCTTCTCTCTCTCATTTGTTCTTTTGCTCTCTCTCTCTCTCTCTTTTGTTCTTTTGCCTTCCCTCTCTCTCTCTTTTTTGCCTTCTCTCTCTCTCTTTTGTTCTTTTGCCTTCTCTCTCTCTCTCTTTTGTTCTGTTGCCTTCTCTCTCTCTCTTTTGTTCTGTTGCCTTCTCTCTCTCTCTCTTTTGTTCTGTTGTCTTCTCTCTCTCTCTTTTGTTCTGTTGCCTTCTCTCTCTCACTTGTTCTTTTGCCTTCTCTCTCTCTCTTGTTCTTTTGCCTTCTCTCTCTCTCTTGTTCTTTTGCCTTCTCTCTCTCTCTCTTTATTCTTTTGCCCCCCTCTCTCTCTCTCTTTTGTTCTTTTGCCTTCTCTCTCTCTCTCTCTCTTTTGTTCTTTTGCCTTCTCTCTCTCTCTTTGTTCTTTTGCCTTCTCTCTCTCTCCTTGTTTGGTCCTTTGCCTTCTCTCTCTCCTTTTTTGTTCTTTTGCCTTCTCTCTCTCTCTCTCTTTTGTTCTTTTGCCCTCTCTCTCTCTCTCCCACTTTTTTTCTTTTGCCTTCTCTCTCTCTCTCTTTTGTTCTTTTGCCTTCTCTCTCTCTCTTTGTTCTTTTGCCTTCTCTCTCTCTCTTTGTTCTTTTGCCTTCTCTCTCTCTCTCGTTCTTTTACCTTCTCTCTCTCTCTTCTTTTGCCTTCTCTCTCTCTCTTTTGTTCTTTTTCCTTCTCTCTCTCTCTCTCTCTTTTGTTCTGTTGCCTTCTCTCTCTCTGTCTCTCTCTTTTGTTCTGTTGCCTTCTCTCTCTCTCTTTTGTTCTGTTGCCTTCTCTCTCTCTCTCTCTCTTTTGTTCTGTTGCCTTCTCTCTCTCTTTTGTTCTTTTGCCTTCTCTCTCTCTCTCTTGTTCTTTTGCCTTCTCTCTCTCTCTCTCTTGTTCTTTTGCCTTCTCTCTCTCTCTCTCTTGTTCTTTTGCCTTCTCTCTCTCTCTCTCTTGTTCTTTTGCCTTCTCTCTCTCTCTTGTTCTTTTGCCTTCTCTCTCTCTCTTTTGTTCTTTTTCCTTCTCTCTCTCTCTCTTTTGTTCTTTTGCCTTCTCTCTCTCTCTCTTTTTTGTTCCTTTGCCCTCTCTCTCTCTCTCTTGTTCTTTTGCCTTCTCTCCCTCTCTTTTGTTCTTTTGCCTTCTCTCTCTCTCTTCTTTTGCCTTCTCTCTCTCTTTTGTTTTTTTGCCTTCTCTCTCTCTCTCTTTTGTTCTGTTGCCTTCTCTCTCTCTCTCTCTCTTTTGTTCTGTTGCCTTCTCGCTCTCTCTCTTTTGTTCTGTTGCCTTCTCACTCTCTCTTTTGTTCTGTTGCCTTCTCTCTCTCTCTTTTGTTCTTTTGCCTTCTCTCTCTCTCTCTCTCTTGTTCTTTTGCCTTCTCTCTCTCTCTCTCTTGTTCTTTTGCCTTCTCTCTCTCTCTCTCTTGTTCTTTTGCCTTCTCTCTCTCTCTCTTTTGTTCTTTTGCCTTCTCTCTCTCTCTCTTTTGTTCTTTTGCCTTCTCTCTCTCTCTCTTTTGTTCTTTTGCCGTCTCTCTCTCTTTTTTGTTCTTTTGCCCTCTCTCTCTCTTGTTCTTTTGCCTTCTCTCTATCTCTCTCTTTTGTTCTTTTGCCTTCTCTCTATCTCTCTCTCTCTTTTGTTCTTTTGCCTTCTCTCTCACTCTTTTGTTCTTTTGCCTTCTCTCTCTCTCTCTCTTTTGTTCTTTTGCCTTCTCTCTCTCTCTCTCTCTTTTGTTCTTTTGCCCTCTCTCTCTCTCTTGTTCTTTTGCCCTCTCTCTCTCTCTCTTGTTCTTTTATTGGTGGTGTATATAGATACACGTTGGTGAAAGGTATGATCAGGGTTTATGGAATGAATCCAACTGGGGCTGCAGAGTCAGTGAAGTGTTTTTAGGCTGCAAATGGTGGTTGAGAAGTAGAGGGAGAGAATGGGCCCAGAGGCCACGTTTTTGGGTGGAAGGTGTGGAATATTTGTGGGGGAAAAAATTCAGCTGGGACTGCACTCTGACAGATTTGAGGTGCCTTTGGGGTGCGGGATAAGATACTGGCAGCAAAGTTTTGGATGAGCTGAAGTTTATGGACGGTGGAGGATGGGAGGTCGCCCAGGGCAGCAATGGAACAGCCGAGCTTGGAGGTGACAAAGGCACGGATGACAGTTTCAGCAGTAGATGGGCTGAGGTAGGGGCAGAGACGGGCGTTATTATGGAAATGGAAGTAGCCAGTCTTTGTGACAAAGAGGAAATGCTCAGCTTAGGGTTGAATAGGACGTTGAGGTTGCAAACAATTCAGAATTTCATTTTTTTATTAGATGGCGCTCTGAGATTTTTACCGGTGATTTGGGGACTGAATTCCATAACTCTGTCCATTATTCTGTGACAATTGTAAATACATATGGCCTTGATCTTTTACATATTCCTTTACCTATGTATTTATTTTTTTATTTATCACTTACTAGTTCTAAAGATGAGAATATATAGTAACTTTGCACACAATGTCTACCAGTTATGGTTAGATATCTTGGGGTCAAGTTTCCACTAGTTATATCAGCGCAACGCGGGCGGACTCGGTCGAACCAGCGCAAGAGATCAGGTTCGGTATAGTTTTTTTAAAAATCATTTTCAGTGATTTTTAAATCAAGTTACTCACAGTTGGAGGACTAGACACCCTTATTATAAATGCTTATTTTTGCTGATAAACCCATTTTCAGCTGTATTAATAAAACTGCACTAAGTTACCACTCTTAAATACATCAAGAAATACTTCTTAATGGAAAAAAAACGAACCATTACGTCCTATTACGCTGCCCGATTGCACTGATTCATGGAAGATTTTACGTTTGTGATTATGCAAATAAAATTTAGCGGAAACTTGGACTCTAACCTAACCAGTGCAATTTCAAGTACATTTTGGACACAATTTCTCGATTGCGCCCAAAATTGAAACTCTACCCCCTAATATTTAGCAGTACTGGCTATGGAAAGTGGGGTTCAAGTGCACTGGGGATGGTCCTCAGCTTTGGTCCCATCTGGCCAATGGCCCTGGGCTTTGGCAGCGCTGGCCAATGGCCCTGGGCTTTGGCAGCGCTGGCCAATGGCCCTGGGCTTTGGCAACGCTGGGCGACGGCCCCGGGCTTCTGCAGCGCTGGAGTGTGAGTTCTGGGGGTAGACATCTGTCTTGGGCGAATCGCATGGGTCGCCTCTTATAGACCCCGCCCTATATGCAGTTCCATTGAAGCCAATAGAGCTGAATGTGGAGTGGCTGTATAATAGGGGGCCGATACTGTACTGGCCAAAACATATTTCTACCCCCCTGGAGTTTGGCAGTGCTGCTGAGGTTGGGCAGCATAGGAGGATCCCATGGTCTAACATCACTGTGGAGGGAGAACCTGGGGTTTTGCAGAAATGTGGAGCGGGAACGTGAGTTTGACAGAAGGGTGGTGAAATGTTAGTTTGGCATACTGGTGAATTCTTGTTGTCTGCCAGCAGCAGTTGTGATTGCTCTGGAAGCTCCCTGCAATAAGGCCCAGACAGAGTGGGCGGCATCATTGTACCTGGCAATGCAATGAATTGGGGAAAGCACAATAACAATGGACATCGACAGACGAGGAAGAATTAGATCAAGGTGAGGGAGAACCAGAAGATAGAGGGCCAGCACAACACATTCCAGTGAAACAGGGCCAAAGAGAATCTGATAGAGCAGCACTTTTGGTGACCTCCTCGATCCCCTTATTTAAAAAATCAGAAAAAGCCTCTCAGCGTTAACGGTCCTTGCTACCCTTCAACAATCCCTTGATTCTGCATTGAAGAACATCAAAACCATTCAGCCAACCTTTATATCAATGACTTTCTGACAATGCAGACTAAAAAACTGTAATAAGAAGAAATCATAGACCAAATTTGCAAATGTAATAAAGATATTGGTTGAATTCCAAACACTGCAGTGCATACCTTCTTGGCTTCAAAATGCCATGGTAAGCTCTATGATGTTCCTAGTGGTCCTATGACTCTCACTGTATCTGTGTTGCTCAAGTGGGGTTGCAGAGGGGTATTATCAATCAGGTGTGGAGGGGGTAACCTTTGTCCCCGGCACCTCCATCCACATGGCACATGGAACAGGTTTTTGAGGTTTCCTCTCATGGGCACCCAGTAATCTGTCTCTGGATTTCATGGTTTAAGGTTGCTTGTGGTGAAAATTTGAGCCCTGCTTCTCTGCCTTTTCATGAAACACCACTCCCTTCTTTGCGTGCCTCTGCCAGATCCTCCACTTGAAGACAATGCTTTAAAAGTGGCTCAAAATCACACACATAAGCCCTCTATGACATATACCTGACATTGAAATCAGTCCAGCAAACAGCTTACAGCTTACCTGCTGCTCCGCAGACTGCTACGACAATCTTCAGCCATTCCTAGCTCTTTTAAAGGCTGCACTGCTCCACTCCAAGCTCCCCCTGGTGCAGTAGACCTGTGCTGCATGGGATTTGCTCCACTGAGCTGCCAAAAGACATGCAAATGAGCTGCCCCACTAATTACAGCATACCAGCACTGGATGACATTGGCGGGCACAATTTCTGCCCAAGGGGCACAGCAATGGCCCACGGGAATTTCAGGGCCAATTGTTTCAAAAGAACAGTTACCTGTTCTGGTTACCTGTTAACTAGTTATTTCAAAACATCATGGTCATTTTCACATTAAAAGGGTGTGGGTTTTAAACCAGTGAATATCTTTTATTTTTGACTCTATAGATGCAGTTATTTTTTTGTGGGGAAAGGGTCCAAAGTTCCTCAGGTCATGATCCCGATGGTTACACTAGGATAGTGCCTGATGATACCCTTCAGTGCTGATCCTGCCGGATGTTTGCGGGGTCAGTGGGAGGGCATCTCATTAGCCTAGGGTAAGAGGGCGCAAGCATCAATACGGGTGCATCTGTGGCTTTTGCCTGCCCCAATCTTATAGAAACTCACCCATTTCTTCTCTCTTGAGGGAGGGGGAAGGGTTTTGCCCAGGCTCCCTTCCTCCCACTACGGCCAGATGTTACTCAGCCACAGAGCAAGAAGCCTGATTTGGATATTTTTTTTAAATTCTGAAGTCTCTGGGGGTCCAGACCACTTGCCTGGCCTGGGTCCCACTGGTTGGCCTCACATACATCCTGTGGAAGCTGGTATGTCTGCACTTACTTGGGTACCGACAACCGCAGAAATACTGGGTCTCTTTCCATGGTTAGGAGTGGCAACTTCGGCTTAGCGTATCTCCGCCCCTGGCTCCACTCCCTGACTTTCATTTGGTGTAAAGTTTCACCTCTTACAAGGCAGTCAGGAAACGGCAGAGACCTAGCACAACCAGGTCACCACTGTTTTCCTGGGGGTTTCGCCAGTGTCCTGCCAGAGTTATGTGTTCTTGCACCATGCACCAACTGCCCACATACTCTTATTAGGTGAAGAACTGAGGGGATCCATCCAACTGAAACAGATGGATTTGAGTGACAGCTACCCCTGGGACTTGCCTCCACAGCTTTCCTGTCAAGAGTTAAATACTGGGCCACTTCCACAATATTGTGCTGTCCACAAGAGATCTTTATTGTGCAATTTAAGGCTGCTAAGCAGCTTCTTAATCATTCTCAAGTTAATTCTGAAAGCTTGGATTCCAGTCAAGCTCAGGGACAGGTCTCTTTCCTCTGATGGCTGTCGTGAACACAAATAAATCAATTCTGACAGCACTAGTGCAGTTCCTAGTTGGCATGTACAGCACAAGCCTGTCAATTGTTTGCTGCTTTTAATTTCACACCAAAGTGAAAATAACAAAATTGAAAATACAACATTGTTTTATTGCGGCCGGTCTTCAGCTTCCAATCTGTTGACTGGACAGTATTTAGATTGGACAAGAATACAGATAATTTAATGAAATTACAGACATTGTTTACAAAGCAAAATAATTTGATTAGTTCTGCATTGTTGTCACTAAACTCTAATATATGGACATTTAAGGATAAATGTTGTGATTCACAGTGCTCCATGCTTCCGATTTTCCACCAATTACTTTTAATGATCTGAAAATTGGGAGCACTGCAAATCAGACATGCTGACCTCCATCCTCAATTCTCCAATCCACCCACCCGTTGACTGAAGCTATGGTACCGGGAACCCCACCTCGCAAAAGTTAACCCATAACTAACTCAAACTAGAACTGATCATCGTACTGTATATATGCCCAAATTGATATTAAGGCCAATTTTTCTGGGACCTGCATTGGGGACTGAAATAGAATGGAAGATTGGAAGTGCTCCTCCCCACCCCGCCCCGAGGTCACAGATTAACACCCTAATTTCTTGTTGATGTTAATTTTAGAATGTGGGGACAGTTACATGAGTGAGCGCAGAGAAGGAGGGGCAGAAAAGTGGAAAACTGCTACAGGCTTAAAGGCTCGTGGCAGCTTAAAAGGGATGCAGCTTCTTGGTTCTGTGGGAAAGCCTGCGCAGGAAACACTAGAGTAAATTGTGCCCTTTGGAAAGCTTGCAACCTCATTACAAAAATCCTGGAAGTTATATGTGCCAGAAGTTCAAAATAAAAATTGCCAAGTAGAAATAACTAGTGCCAGATTTAAAATATTCTGCAAACGTAAAGGCACCCTGCTTTGATAATGAGGCAATTTCCCAGCATGGAAGGAAGGCACTTGAGGTTGTAGTTTACAGAGCATGGCAAAAAGGTGGCAGCACTGTCCACAGGACATGGGCTCAATGCAGGAGGGGGAAAGTAAGCGTGAAGTGTTACACCTGTAAAGCTGCTTATGAGCTCCTAATGTATCCCATCCCAGAATGTAGTTAAATTAGATAATGGCCCGGAATTTGCTCTGAAAATAATGGCAATCCTAACAGGGCTCAGCGTTATTACAGGGCAAATGGAAGAACAACTTCCGGCGAGCTCACATGCGCCGGCAAACGCAGAAACCCGGAAGTCGCTCTACCAGATGCCCTGCTCCTCCGAAAGCTGGGTGGGAAGGACAGCTTGCTGGCTGACTCACCGGTCAAATGGCTACAACGGCACGAAGTTGCTGCACTGCCCAGCTGGAAACAAATTATTTTTGCCAGGAAAAGATACGTCCAGTATTTTTAAATCTAACCAAAATTTTAATGGCGTTGTGAGTCTTAATGACTGCCAAACTACCTCTCTGGCACCGAAAATTAACTTTTACAAGCGTGGAGTCTCATTCCTTCAAAATGTAATTGTTTTTGGACATTTAAAAAAAAAAATTTTTTTTACTTTTTCTTTTTTTTTAAACTCTCTTTTAATTCAATATTTCTTACCCTCTCTTTATTTCATTTTCTGTAACTGATTTTACATTGAATTTACTAATCTAACTAACACTTCCTGATTCTGTGTCTGCATGGCTGATTAACGATGCTTCAATCCGTTGGTTAAGGGGATACACAGTTCCTTGCCCCGCTCACACGGCTCACAGATGCCTGCGAAAGGGCGTTGTACTTTTTTGGATCCCCATTGCAGGAAGTTGGCCCCCCAAAAGCCAGTTGATAGTTTGTGGGTAAGTTTAAATCTAATGAACAGCAGGCACCGTTCGTTCGCCACTCAGTGCAAAATCTGGGCCAATGTAACCCTGCAGATTCTTCTGCCCACTTAGGAATATCTTCCCAGTCACAACCTACATACACTGATTCCACACAGGTGCTTGAATGGATCTAATGCATGAAGAAACATTAACCAGCAGCAACCGCTATTTGGGCACAACTCCTTATTAATGCGCCAGGAGAGGAGTCAACTAATATTGGACAGATTCCCAATACTACTGTCAGTGTTGAAAGTCTCATATGTCTCTGCTGGAGCAGGCCCTTTTATCAGAAAACCTGCAACTATCCACGAAATCTCCCAGTTTGAATAAAGAGCTATAGAGCTGAAAGGACTTGAGAGAGGTGGCAGGAGATGGTGAAATGGATGGGTAAGTCAGGCGGTTTGCCTCTTTTTAATAAACCAGTTAGGAGACACTGGGTTGCCCCAATGTTATCAACCTAAAATAATAGAAATCTACCAAAAGGGACCCCTTTTTAGAGGGGCACAAACAATAAACACCCAAATCATACCAAAGAAAAAGGAAACATATCAAATTAAATCATAATGTTGTTGTCGATGTCAACTATGCAATCCAATCCCTGTGGTGTCCATTGGTTGCGGCAGAGTACACTTGCTGGCACTCACACAGCCTCCGTAAGTCAATGGGATCTGTGACCATGAGGAGCACATCATCGGCATAAGCCGAAAGAATGACCTCCATGCCCAGCTCGTGCAGAACCCGTCCCGACAGCCTCTTCCGCAAGAAGCGCAGGAAAGGCTCCACGCAGATGGTGTATAATTGGCCAGACATGGGGTACTCCTGACGCACTCCTCTCCCAAAGCGAAGGGAGGTTGTCAAAGATCCATTAACCTTAATCAGACGTTCTGCGGCAGCGTAGAGAAGGCGGATCCAGGCGACAAAATGCTTCATGATCCCGAATGCGCGCAGAGACCCGAATAAATATTCATCATCCACCCTGTCGAATGCCTTTTCCTGATCCAGAGAAAGGAAGGCAACTAACAGACCAGCCCTCCGGGAATGGTGGACCAGTTCCCAGACCCGATGGATGTTATCATGGGTGGTCCAGCCTGGGAACGTGTAGGACTGGTCAGGGTGGATCATGTGGCCCAGCATGGTGCCAAATCGAACAGACATGACCCTGGCAAAGATCTTGTAATCTGTGGGGAGGAGGGAGACCGGGCGCCAGTTTTAAGTGGCAGAGATCTTCCTTCAGCAGCAGAACAACAACTGCCCTGCGCTAAGAAAGGGGCATCTCCCCGGTCGCCAGACATTCCCCCAGGACCCCCGCGTAGTCAACCCCCAGAACGCCCTGTGGAACTCCACGCTCAGCCCTAGGGCTTTCCCCTAGAGAGCTGGAGGAGGTCACCGTTCGGAACCCTCCAGGCTGACCTTCATCAGGTCTTCCCACAAAACTCTGCGAGCATCCTCGCTGAACGGATCCGGAGAGAACAGAGCCCCATACTACGTGTGGTCCAGTATATGGACCCCACCCCAAGGAACAAAGCAAGCTCCATCCACACTAGCTGGTGATCCGAACACAGCACTGGCCGTGTGGAAGATGACAGAACGCAGGAGACATAAGCCCGGGAAATGTAACGGTGATCAATTCTGGACCTCCCCGCTCCAGCCCTCACAAAAGTGAAGGCAATGGAGTTGGGATGGAGATTCTGCCAGTCGTCCACCAAGTCGAAGGACCCAACCAGGTTCCTCAACTTCTCCATCGACAGCAAGCACTGCTGGTGACCGGAGCGGTCCCTCGTCTCGAGGGTTACATAGAGATTACAGCACAGAAACAGGCCATTCGGTCCAACTGGACTATACCGGCGTTTATGCTCCACGCAAGCTTCCTCCCTCCCTACTTCATCTCACCCTTTCAGGATACCCTTCTATTCCTTTCTCCCTCGTGTGCTTATCTAGCTTCCCCTGCAGGGTGCAGTTGAAATCCATCCCACCCCACCCCGAGATAATGCACTCACCAGCGTCGATGGAGTCAAGGTAAGTGGACACTTCTTCAAAGAAGCGCACTTGCTGAGCACCGGCCGGGTGGGCACACAGGTCCCCGAGGCAAACAGCGAGATGCAGCAAGCGGCCTGGCACTGCATCGTTGACCAAGATCTATGACTGAAAATGTGAGGCCGACAAGATGGCCACCCACTTGAAGTGGTGGCAAGATGGCTCATGTAGCCCCTTCCCTCCTAATTCCAGAATCCACCTAATTTCGTCTCCCGAAACGGTGTGGGTTTCCTTCCCTCTCAATCATAATTTCAGAAAGCCAACACTGATGACATTCCTTAGAAGATGAAACTGATGATATAGGTGGATAAATAGACCTTAAGTTCATTCTGCATTTGGTTTTATGATTGTCCCTTTTTCTATCCTCACAGGAACAGCACCAGCAGATTCCAGATTCCTTTGTTCAGCTGAATGCAGAGTGGCGACCGCTGAAACAGGCCAGATTATATGTACTGCTGTATTGATTCCAGTGTGTCAGGTGACTGGGCTCTCAGTGAGTGATAGCCTAGTTCTGTTTCGCAGTAAACTCATGTTGTATCCAGATGTGTCAAGCATTTCTTCTGTGTTTGCCACTGATAGAGGGGCTCAGCATCTGCCCTGAGAAAGATGAGTTTGGAGGCATGAAAGACCCCTGTTACAGAGGGACAACACCCTCAAGTTCTGTAATTTTTTTGAGTGGAAGAAAATACAGTGGGCCAGATTTTGCTGGAGGGGAGCATCCTGTGGCATGCCCTGTTAGACTTGTTTGTGCACGTTTAGGTTTTAAAATTTTTTGCTCACAAAGTTGCTGGAAGTGCGAGCTGATAACCGTACGGTGAAGGCAACAGGACATCTGGGACCTTGGTGAAAAACGGGACAAACAGTTTATCTCCTTAACTGATGAGATTTAAGGATTGAGAAATAATCAGAGAAGGAGGCTGAATTAGAGTGGGTGAATTCAATGTCAAATCAGATACAGGAAGAGAAATAGAGAGGAAAAGAAAGTTTGGATTAAGGGAGAGGGAAAGCTAGAGACAGAAAGGAAAAGTAAGAAAATTTTTTTTAAATTTGACATTTTTAAAATCTCCTGTAACAATTCACAACCTGAAGGAATGAGACTCCACACATAACTGTTCACTTTCTAGGCAAGAGGTTGATTGGTAGTCATTAACAATTGTCTTGTTGTTGAAAAGATGCTTACGCTTATAATTATTAGACTTAACTTTCTGTGGCGAGCTTAATGGGCAATTAATGTGAAAATGCAGCAACTTCATGAAAATCAAGGGGAGGTTAAGGGTGAAATGTCGTTTTCGCAAAGCGGCGCATATCGACCAGCAACTTGTGACGATTCGCAATTCACGGGATATCCCCTCCTCACTACAAGTTACTGGTCGATTTGCGCATTAATGACGGCGTGCGTTGTTCAGACGCCATTATTTTTTCAGCAAAATCTGGCCCAATATCACATGCTAGAACATGTTGTAGATGGGTGCACTATAATCAGCTGGCCAGCACTACCACCTTGTGGAGTACCTCTAGCCTTGCAGTCTAGAGCAGCTCATTGCTATGAAGGCTCACATTTAATTTCCCTTAGTTGTGCTCGTTAACACATTCGTATGCAATTCCTTTGTACGCTGTTTTAATGCAGTCGCTAAACTGTTTAAAATAAATCTATTGATTATCACTCAAAGGATGGTATGTGAGCGTGTTAACCAGCATGTTACCAGAGGGATTTAAACCCCTAAGCCATTTGCAGTGTGCACTTCTGGTACATTGTAAAATGTGACCAATTCACATTTGCGATATACTGAGAAACCAAAGCATGCATAATTTTCTAAACTGGATGACAAAAACACATGCAAACACTTGTAGGTGTTCCTATTTGGAACTAATGTATGTCCCCCACCCCCAACAAGTGTACATAACTACTACCTTCAAAGTAGAAATATTGGTTATTTAATGACATATTTTGGCAGAAAAGTAAGTGAAGGATGGGCTTAATCAGATTTCTAGGTTGTAACCTGTAGTGAAAATCAGCATTATTTCTAAATGCTGGATTAACCTGTTTAAATTAACACCAGCACTAATCCAGGCTGAACTGTTCTTTTTGTTTTGACTGAATCCAACAATCATCTCCTGGGGGCTGCTTTGCTGACAGGAGAGCAAGTCAGATTTGTAGTGTTATCTGTAAATACCCACCGAGATGGCCCAAAGACACTGGTAATTTCATGTAGCCTCCTAAAGTGATGTGCCATGATCTTACTAGAGTTTACACACTTACTAGCTGTTAGAATACAGTAGCATTTTTTTTCTCATATCTTAGGATATTCTAGGAGATTGTATCTATTTTTGTACATTACAGATGGCTTAACAATGAGGACTCTGAAATGGCCGTCTCCACTAATTTTAGCAAAACAGTAGATGTAACTAAAAAGTGGTGTGATACTGCTTTTTATTCGCATCTACTTTTTCTTTAAAACTTGTGATGACAGGAATTTCGGCCCCAAATCTAACTGGAGAAAGAGATGAGAACAGATAGGGGGCTGGGATCAGGAATGCCCATTCTGGACAAAGGGGAGAATTGTGGTTAGTGAAGGACGGGGAGTTTGTTGTGCAGCTTTGCAGGAGAATTTATGGGGCTAAGAAAACAGGGATCTGATGTCAGCTGGAACTGTTTAGGCAGACGAAAGTGGGTGCGATGCTGCAGGCAGAATCAGTGGCATTGGGTAACCCCAGTCCTACTTTCATCGCTAGGGATTAGTTGTGATGATTCGGCAGCGGAAGGATCAACCAATTCATCTGTGGTGGAAGTTCAATAGTTGTTGAGCCCTGGAACCTTTGAAGGTGGACTTTTTGGATAGACCAGGGACAAGAAGTCAATGGTATCCTGAGGGCTTAATGCCTGCTATAGCAGTTACAGGACACAATGTGAGAAAAGTAATGCTCTCATTTCTTGTTGGCATTTCTGTCAGAGTGTATATTTTTTCCATTGCTTGTAATATATTAACAATACTAGTTTATAACTAATTATTGCACTGTGCTCATCTTAAAACTATAATGAATACCAATGATTCAAAGTCAATTTGTGCTTGAAGGAGTAAAACACATCTTGAATTATATGACCTGCAGCCATCAGCAAACCATTTCTCCAATCAGCCTTAAATAAACAAAAAAAAACATGGAACAGTTGGGTAGGATTAGCTGATAACCACGTTCTATGACATTGGTGTAATTAACTTGAAATACTGCCTGATCCTCTACTTAATATATTTATATTTAAAGCATTATTTTAAAATTAGCTGATTGTTAAGGCATGAAGAATGCAAACAAATTCAACTAAACCTTTTCTATGCCATACTATGCAGTATACATAGAAAATTTATGGCACAGAAGGAAGCCATTTGGCCCATCGTGTCTGTGCCAGTCGAAATAGAGCTGCCCAGCTTAATACAACTTTCCAGCACTAGGTCCATAGCCCTGTAGGTTACAGCACTTCAAGTGCATATCCAGGTACTTTTAAATGTGATGAGGGTTTCTGCCTCCACCACCCTTTCAGGCAGTGAGTTCCAGACCCCTACCACCCTCTGAGTGAAAAATGTTTTCCTCAGCTCCCCTCTAATGCTTCTACCAATTACTTTAAATCTATGCCTCCTGGTTATTGACCTCTCTAAGGGAAATAGGTCCTTCCTATCCACTCTATCTAGGCCCCTCATAATTTTAAACACCTCAATTAAATCTCTCCTCAGCCTCCTCTGTTCCAAAGAAAACAACACCAGCCTATCCAATCTTTCCTCTTAGCTAAAATTTAAGTCTAAATCATTAATATATACCACAAATATCAAGCGACCTAGTACTGAGCCTTGCGGAACCCCACTGGAAACAGCCTTCCAGTCACAAAAACACCCGTCGACCATTACCCTTTGCTTCCTGCCACTGAGCCAATTTTGGATCCAATTTGCCACTTTCCCTTGGATCCCATGGGCTTTTACTTTGCGACTGTCTTCACAAAAGAGGGGGACGATGCAGAGATTGTAGTTCAGGAGGAGGAGTGTGAAATATTGGATGTGGCTACAAGAGCAGGTCAGAGGTTGGATATTCTTCAGCCAGTCTGCCATGTAGAACCTTGTCAATAGCCTTGCTAAAATCCATGTAGACTACATCAAATGCATTACCCTCATCCATCCTCCTTGTTACCTCCTCAAAAAATTCAATCAAGTTAGTCAGACACGACCACCCCTCAACAAATCCACACTGACTGTCCTTGATTAACCCGTGCCTTTCTAAGCGACGATTGATGATGTCCCTCGGGATCAAGTCCTATAATTTGCCCACCACTGAGGTTAGACTGACTGGCCTGTAATTACCAGGTCTATCCTTTTCTCCCTTTTTAAACAATGGTATGACGTTAGCAGTCCTCCAATCCTCCGGCACCACGCCTGTATCCAGTGAGGATCGGAAAATGATGGTCAGAGCCTCCGCTATTTCCTCCCTTGATTCTTTTTACAGTCTGGGATACATTTCATCCAGGTGATTTATCTAATTTCAAAGATCCTAAACCCCTTAACACTTCCTCTCTCACTATGTTTTTTTTTATTCGTTCATGGGATGTGGGTGTCGCAGGCAAGGTCAGCATTTATTGCCCATCCCTAATTGCCCTTGAGAAGGTGGTGGTTAGCCACCTTCTTGAACCACTGCAGTCCATGTGGTGAAGGTTCTCCCACAGTGCTGTTAGGGAGTTCCGGGATTTTGACCCAGCGACGATGAAGGAACGGCGATATATTTCCAAGTCGGGATGGTGTGTGACTTGGAGGGGAACGTGCAGGTGGTGTTTTTCCCATGTGCCTGCTGCCTTGTCCTTCCAGGTGGTAGAGGTCACAGGTTTGGGAGGTGGTGTCGAAGAAGCCTTGGCGAGTTGCTGCAGTGCATCCTGTGGATGGGACACACTGCAGCCACTGTGCGCCAGTGGTGAAGGGAGTGAATGTTTAGGGTGGTGGATGGGGTGCCAATCAAGCGGGCTGCTTTGTCCTGGATGGTGTCGAGCTTCTTGAGTGTTGTTGGAGCTGCACTCATCCAGGCAAGTGGAGAGTATTCCATCACACTCCTGACTTGTGCCTTGTAGATGGTAGAAAGGCTTTCGGGAGTCAAGAGGTGAGTCACTTGCTGCAGAATATCCAGCCTCTGACCTGCTCTTGTAGCTACATCCAATATTTCACACTCCTCCTCCTGAACTACAATCTCTGCATCGTCCCCCTCTTTTGTGAAGACAGTCGCAAAGTATTCATTAAGAACCATACCCACATCTTCTGCCTCCACACATAGGTTACCTTTTTGGTCTCTAATAGGCCCCTACTCTTTCCTTAGATATCCTCTTGCTCTTTATGTATTTATAAAACATTTTGGGGTTTACTTTAATTTTACTTGTCAATTTTTTTTATGTCCTCTTTTTGCTTTCCTAATTTCCTCTTTAATTTCACCCCTGCACTTTCTATACTCCTCTAGGCTTTCTGCAGTATTGAGCTCTCGGTGTCTGACATAAGCTTCCCTTTTTTGCCTTATCTTACCCTGTATACTCCTTGTCATCCAGGGGCTCTAGATTTGGCAGTCCCACCCTTTTTCTTTGTGGGAACATGTTTACTCTGCACCCCTTGAATGTCTCCCACTGCTCTGACACTGATTTACCTTCAAGTGGCTGTTTCCAGTCCACTTTTGCTAAATCACTTCTCAGCTTAGTAAAATTGGTCTTCCCCTAATTTAGAACTTTAACTCCTGTTCTATCTTTGTTCTTTTCCATAACTATGCTAAATCTAACTGAATTATGATCATCACCACCAAAATGCGCTCCCACTGATATTCCTTCCACCTGCCCAGCTTCATTCCCTAAAACTAAATCCAGAACTGCCCTCCTGCTTGTTGAACTTTCTACGCACTGGCTAAAAAAGTGCTCCTGAATGTAATTTAAGAATTCTGCACCCTCTATACCTTTTACACTGATTCTATCCCAGTTAATATTAGGGTAGTTGAAATCCCCTATTGGTTTTTCACTTCTCAGAAATTTGCCTACATATTTGCTCTTCTATCTCTCTCTGACTGTTTGGGGGTCTATAGTACACTCCCAACAGTGCGACTGCCCCTTTTTTGTTCTTTAGCTCAACCCATATGGCCTCATTTGATGATCCTTCTAACATATCATCCCTCCTCACAGCTGGAATTGTTTCATTAACCAATATTGCCACCCCCCCCTCCTTTTTATCCCCCCTGTAACAAGGAATGTTGAGCTGCCATTCCTGCCCCACTTTAAGCCATGTTTCTGTAATAGCTATGATATCATACTTCCACAAGTCTATCTGTGCCCTCAGCTCATCTGCCTTATTCACTATACTCCTTGCATTGAGATACATGCCATTAAGCACTGCCAAACTCCTTTGTTGTCTAGTATGTGGACAATCATCAAAGTACCTGTGAAATCCAAAAGTTTGGGATTGCGTAACTACAACTGTAATTATATCAGAACTTTACGCACATGAACGGGTTTCTGCTGAACTTCCGGTGGCGGTACAGGACAAGCCCTGAGGAAATTCACCCCCCCCATTACTCTCCCAACATCACCCTTCTTTGGCTTAGACCCTGCTGTGCTTCATCCCCACTCTAGTTTAAAGGCGCTGGACCACCATCTCACTCCCTCCCATCCTTGGGCCCTATTCCCCTTCCATCCTCAGACTCCACAAGCTCCCGCCCAGGCCTACTTTCTCTTTCACCTGTTTTGGTTATATCCACAAACCGAAATAGCAGGTCACAAAGTTATGGTCTAGGGTGGAACACATCCTGGTGTGTGAGTATATGTATGTATGTATGTGCATATGTGTGTGTGTACATGTGTACACAAATTCATGTACATGCATCTGCAATTGGAAAAAGATTTCTGCACTAGCAAATAATTGCACAACACTAATAAAGTAGCTCTTAAAAGCCTTTACAAATACTGTAGCTTAATTAAAGGAGCAATTTTTGTGCAATATTTACTTTACAAACACCAGCTGATCCCAATGGCAAGTGAAAGAGACCCGAAGAAAGTTGGAGTTATTGATGTAGTAAGAGAAGGTCTACCTGACCCAGATGAAAAATTTTCAAGTGTTCAGAATCTCTGACTTTTCCAGCTGCTTAGCTTACCTAAGAAAGGATATACTTGCCATAGAGGGAGTGCAGCGAAGGTTAACCAGACTGATTCCTGGGATGGCAGGACTATCGTATGAGGAGATTGGGTCGACTTGGCCTGTATTCACTACAGTTTAGAAGAATGAGAGGGGATTTCATTGAAACATATAAAATTCTGACAGGTCTAGACAGACTGGATGCAGGGAGGATGTTTCCCCTAGCTGGGGGGGGGGGGGGGGGGGTCTAGAACGAGGGGTCACAGTCTCAGGATATGGGGTAGGACATTTAAGACTGAGATGAGGAGAAATTTCTTCACTCAGAGGGTGGCGAACCTACGGAATTCTCTACCACAGAAGGCTGTGGAGGCCAAGTCACTGAATATATTTAAGAAGGAGCTAGATAGATTTCTAGACACAAAAGGCATCAAGGGGTATGGGGAGGGAGTGGGAATAAGGTATTGAGATAGAGGATGACCTTTACTCCCTCATAAGGTCAGAAATGGGGATGTTCGCTGATGACTGCACAGTGTTCAGTTTCATTCGGAACCCCTCAGATAATGAAGCAGTCTGAGCCCACATGCAGCAAGACCTGGACAACATCCAGGCTTGGGCTCATAAGTGGCAAGTAACATTCGCTCCAGACAAATGCCAGGCAATGACCATCTCCAACAAGAGAGAGTCTATCCACCTCCCCTTGACATTCAATGGCATTACCATCGCCGAATCCCCCACCATCAACATCCTGGGGGTCACCATTGACCAGAAACTTAACTGGACCAGCCATATAAACACTGTGGCTACAAGAGCAGGTCAGAGGTTGGGTATTCTGTGGTGAGTGACTCACCTCCTGACTCCCCAAAGCCTTTCCACCATCTACAAGGCACAAGTCAGGAGTGTGATGGAATACTCTCCACTTGCCTGGATGAGTGCAGCTCCAACAACACTCAAGAAGCTCGACACCATCCAGGACAAAGCAGCCCGCTTGATTGGCACCCCATCCACCACCCTAAACATTCACTCCGGTGCACAGTGGCTGCAGTGTGTACCATCCACAGGATGCACTGCAGCAACTCACCAAGGCTTCTTTGACACCACCTCCCAAACCTGTGACCTCTACCATCTAGAAGGACAAGGGCAGCAGGCACATGGGAACAACACCACCTGCATGTTCCCCTCCAAGTCACACACCATCCCGACTTGGAAATATATCACCGTTCCTTCATCAAAATCCTGGAACTCCCTTCTTAACAGCGCTGTGGGAGAACCTTCACCACACGGACTGCAGTGGTTCAAGAAGGCGGCTCACCATCACCTTCTCAAGGGCAATTAGGGATGGGCAATAAATGCTGGCCTCGCCAGCGACGCCCATATCCCATGAATGAATAAAAAAGGATCAGCCATGATCATATTGAATGGCCTACTCCTGCTCCTATTTTCTATGTTTCTATGTTACCTTACTCATGGTTTGCGGACTGTAAGGAATTGAAGAATCAAGCAGTGTTAGATAGGAAGAGTTTGGTAAGTCTATCAAGTCTTTGCAATGAACTTGCTTCTTATATTGAAACAAATTGCTGAGGCATTTGGGTTCTATAAGACAAAGTTATTTTTGTTTATAAAAATAAGATGCACCACCACAGACTTTATGGTCCCACTGATCAGATTCTGTTAAATATCTAAGATTGCATTTATTAAAACTTACAAAAATACATTTCCCGAGACTCCCCCCCCACCCCCCCACCCCGCGAGTCAGTAATTACACCAAAAATAAAATCAAAAAGTGCATTCTAATTGTCACTTATATTAGTTGAATTTCTAAAATAATAGACTGTCATTGATCTAACTCATTATCATTCTGCAAAGTTTTCATAGCTAGACCCCACAGCGTCAGGCTAGAGAGGAATGGTCCTTCATTTGTTCGATATGAAACACTAGGTGTATGATTTCCAAAGGGCACGTTAATGTGAATGTCCAGACTAGTCACTGATGATCGCACAGTTGAGGGATTTTGGGATGGCAGCGACTCTTCAGGCCTTGGACTGCTGTCAACAGTGTGAGTATGGGACTGATGGGAAGCTTGAGGCTTGTCGGTTTTGGCAGAACTCAAGGCCATCTTGCTTTGATGATCAACTGCTTGTTGTTGAACCAAAGAACTGTATTCAGAATGAGAATTTTCCTGCATAGTTGCTGATGTCTCAATCACCCCAGCAGAAGGCTGTTCTGGGTCACCACGAAGCTTGTCTAAGGGAGATACAGGCAACAGTGCAACTTGCATAACCTGGCTGAGCGGCTCAGAGTTTGGTGATCTTTGCTCCACAGACTGTTGATAATTTTCCTCAGAGCTGTCAATTTCTTCATTTCTTACTTCATGATTTCCGTTGTACCTGCAGTGCATTCGTTTGTGTCTGTGCAGAACAGCTGAACGTGTGAAGCACTTGCCACAGGTCTCACAGTTATATGGCCTTTCACCAGTGTGCGTTCGGACATGGCGACGCAAATCACCAGAACCCGCAAACCGTTTCCCTGCAAGTTAAAATAAGAAAGGTCATTAGGGTATTTACCATGTATACACTGTTTATGTAATTCAGCACCAAGGAAAACTGTTTTTACAATTGACACCAGTTCAATAAAAGGTAGGATTGTGTCAAATTAACATGACATAAATGTAATCCCCATCATCTCTACCTCTAAAATGTCCTAAACAAATAAAGAAAATGACATTCACAAAGTATCCCATGTTAGCTATCAAGCTGAAATGTCCATCTGTACAGACATAATATGCCGTTGAAATTAATTTTTCTGCTTGTGCCATCCGCACTATTAAATTAAGCGCTTTGAGCATTTTTATGATTGATTATAGCACATCAATATTAGGACACTATGTAACTGTTAGTGAAATCTATTAAGAGCCTGCTATAAATTATGGTCATTTTTTTGTTTGAGTTGTTCCAATCAATTAGCAGCAACTGAGATTGTAGCTTTCATTAATGTTGATAATTTTTTCCTATTGTCACCAATGTGGCAGAGCTTTCATATGATCGAAATTGGGATCTTGCTGGTGAAAAATCTGTGATCTTATTTGACAAGAAATTGATGAAGAGGGAGAAAATAGAATATGAGAGTAAACTAGCAAGGAATATAAGAAACAGGATGTAAGAGCTTCTACAAGTATATAAAAAGGAAGAGATTAGCAAAAGTAAACGTCAGTCCCTTAGAGGCAGAGACAGAGAAATTATAATGGGGAATAAGGAAATGGTAGAGATGTTAAATAAATATTTTGTATCTGTCTTCACAGTAGAAGACACAAAAAACATACTGGAAATAGTGGGGAACCAAGGGTGAGAGTGAGGAACTTAAAGTAATTAAGATTAGTAAAGAAAAAGTACTGGAGAAATTAATGGGACTAAAAGCCGACAAATCCCCTGGACCTGATGGCCTACATCCTAGGGTTTACAAAAAGAGATGGCTGCAGAGATAGTGGATGCATTGGTTTTGATCTTCTAGAACTCCCTAGATTCTAAATGGTCACCGTGGATTGGAAGGTAGTAAATGTAACCCCGCTATTCAAGAAAGGAGAAGAGAAAAAACACAGAACTATAGGCCAGTTAACCTGCTATCAGTAGTAGGGAAAATGTAAGAATCTATTATTAGGGATATGGCAACAGGGCTGCATTAAGGTTACGGTTAGGGTTAGGGTTAGAAAATTACAATATGATTAGGCAGAGTCAACACGATTTTATGAAAGGGAAATCGTGTTTCACAAATCTATTACAGTTTTTTGAGGGTGTAACTAACAGGGTAGAGAAGGGGGAACCAGTGGATGTAGTATATTTGGATTTTCAAAAGGCATTTGATAAGGTGCCACACAAGAGGTTGTTATGCAAGATTAGGACTCATGAGATTGGGGGTAATATATTAGCATAGATTGAGGATTGGTAAATGGACAGAAAACAGAGAATAGGAATAAACGGGTCATTTTCGGGTTAGAAATCATAGGTTACAGCCATTCGGCCCATCGAGTCCGCACCGGCTCTATGCAAGAGCAATCCAGCTAGTCCCTTTCCCCTTAGCCCTGCAAATTTTTTCCTTTCAAGTACTTATCCAATTCCCTTTTGAAGGCCATGATTGAATCTGCCTCCACCACCCCCTCGGGCAGTGCATTCCAGATCCTACCCACTCGCTGTGTAAAAAAGTTTTCCCCTCATGTCACCTTTGGTTCTTTTGCCAATCACCTTAAATCTAAGTCCTCTGGTTCTTGACCCTTCCGCCAATGGGATCAGTTTCTCTCTATCTACTCTGTCTAAACCCTTCATGATTTTGAATACCTCTATCAAATCTCCTCGTAACCGTCTCTGTTCCAAGGAGAACAACCCCAGCTTCTCCAGTTTATCCACGTAACTAAAGTCCCTCATCCCTGGAATCATTCTAGTAAATCTCTTCTGCACCCTTTCTAAGGCCTTCACATCTTTCCTGAAGTGCGGTGCCCAGAATTGGACACAGTACTCCAGTTGTGGCCAAACCAGTGTTTTATAAAGTTTCATCATGACTTCCATACTTTTGTACTCTATGCCTCTATTTATAAAGCCCAGGATCCTGTATGCTTTTTTAACCACTTTCTCAAACTGCCCGGCCACTTTCAACGATTTGTGCACATAAACCCCCAGATCTCTCTGTTCCTGTACTCCTTTTAGAGTTGTGCCCTCTAGTTTATATTGCCTCTCCTCGTTCTTCCTACTAAAATGTATCGCTTCGCATTTTTCTGCGTTAAATTTAATCTGCCACGTGTCCGCCCATGCCACCAACCTGTCTACATCCTCTTGAAGTCTATCACGATACTCCTCACAGTTTACTACCCTTCCAAGTTTTTGTGTCATCTGCAAATTTTGAAATTGTGCCCTGTACACCCAAGTCCAAGGAGGATGCAAAGGGAAATAGGCAGGTTAAGTGAGTGGGCAAGAAGGTGGCAGATGGAGTATAATGTGGAGAAATGTGAAATTATCCACTTTGGTAGGAAGAATAGAAAAGCAGAATAATTTTTAAATGGTGAGAGACTAAGAAATGCTGGTAGCCAGAGGGATATTAGTGTCCTTGTACACGAATCACAGAAAGTTAGCATGCAGGTACAGCAAGCAATTAGGAAAGCAAATGGTATGTTGGGCTTTATTGCAAGAGGTTTGGAGTATAAGAGTGAGGAAGTCTTACTACAATTATACAAGGCTTTGGTGAGACCACACCTGGAGTACTGTGTACAGTTTTAGTCTCCTTATCTGAGGAAGGATATACTTACCTTAGAGAGAGGGGGTGCAACAAAGGTTCACTGGATGGATTCCTGGGATGAGAGGGTTGTCCTATGAGGAGAGGTTGAGCAGAATGGGCCTATATTCTCTGGAGTTTAGAAGAATGAGAGGTGATCTCATTGCAACATATAAAATTCTTGGAGAGCTTGACAGGGTAGATGCTGAGAGACTGTTTCCCCTGGCTGGAGAGTCTAGAATTAGGGGTGATAGTCTCAGGATAAGGGACTGGCCATTTAGGGCTGAGATGAAGAGAAATTTCTTCACTCAGGAGGATTGTGAATCTTTGGAATTCTCTACCCCAGAGGGCAGTCGTTGAGTATATTCAAAACCGAGATTGATAGATTTTTGGATACTGAGGGAATCAAGGGATGTGGGGATAGGACAGGAAAGTGGAGTTGAGGTAGAAGATCAGCCATGATTTTACTGAATGGCAGAGCAGGATCGAGGAGCCGTATGACCTACTCCTGCTCCTACTTTTTATAAGAAGGGACAGTACACTGTTTTAATCAGGGCATTATCTATACTTTTAGAATATGTAAATGAATGATCAGGTATTTGAGATACACTGCTAACATCAACAGTGACTTGTTAGAGCTTCTCTAAAGGCTCAATAGATAACTGCATCATCAAGTATGGTACTAAATCACAGATTGGGAAGGTCTCAGGCTTAATCTCTGATCTATGCTGACATTAAGGCATTACAAATGGGCTTGAGCACCCATGGTCTGGAGATGGAGGGTTGGGGAACATTAGCTAGGGTTCCTGCTTTCAATTGCTGTCCCGTCTGGAAGTGTGTGTGTGTGTGTGTGTGTGTGTGTGTGAGAGAGAGAGTGTGTATACGTATAGATAGATGGCTCAGCTGTGGTATCGTCCACAGTTGAAGAACTTGCTGATACACACTGCTGCGGATCATATCTGAAAGAACGGCTACTTGGCTGAGGTACCGAAAGGTGTTTGACACCAATAGAACCACATCCCAGCACAAGACAATGCCTTTAGGAGAGGAGGGGTAGAAACAACTCTTAAGAAAAATGTTTCACTATAGTATTCCCTCAACTGAATTACTCTTGAAAAGTTCCATTTTTTGTTTTTGTGGCATTCCTCATATACATTATGAAATGCTGGCCTGGCAGTCCTGGGTTCAACCAACTGCTCAGAGTGATGAACAGATGAGACTTCAGGCAAAGAAACCTTTAAAGGTATCAGAACACGAATCATCCTGAGGAAAAGTATCTAAGTTTTCACAATATAAAAGGTAACATAATAATTAAGAAAAACAAAGCATTTGATTTTCAGCTACAAAAAGACACTTAATTTTTGTAATCATGTTCATGATTTGGAAGCTGAAAGTCTATATTTATATTTCTGAACTAAAATTCCACACCTATTGAAAAAAATTACATCATAAAAAAATCCATAAACTTATCAAAACAGAAATTTACTGTTTGAGTTCTGGGATTTCCTTTGATTATTACAGCACAATCTAACCATGCAGTCCATTGAAACATCCTTTCTCTATCCACTCACAACATACGCTCAGCACCCTCATTTGTATTGGTTAATACATATTGTGACAATAAGTACACTACACAGCACCACCAGGGATTAAACCTGAGACCTTCCTGATCTGTGTTGTTCGGCTACTAACTGGAAAAGCTTGCTGAGCCATCAGTGAACCAACAAACATCATAAGAAAAAAAAATGTTAAGAACACAAACATAACTAGATGTTTTAACAATGAACCTACCGCAAGTTAAACAATTATATGGTCGCTCTCCTGTATGACGGATTCTGTGTTTGACAAGCTTTCTCTGCATGTTAAAGGACTTTCCACACTGGTCACAAGTGAACAATTTATCTGCACTGTGTGTCTTCTTGTGTTCCTTTAAATTACTGAAGTTACTAAAACCTATGCAAAATTTAACAAGTTAAAATTTTAAAAAATCACACATACTGCAACACAAGTAATCAGAGAATTTGATTAGTTTATTATCAAGTAGCGTTGTCACTAGCATGTCAGTACAGTATCAATATGCTGTAGGAAAAATTGTTTGTAAACTGATAAACTAGGAGAAACCCACAAGCAGTAGATCACCTCAAATTGCTCTCATCATCGTCACCAGTATTTCTAACACAAGGTAAGTTAGAAGAAGAAAATCTATTATTGTATTGCAGAATTTTTTTTTCATAATTCAAGTAGTTATACTTTTTTAAAGTCCTACTGAAAACACTGCCAAGCATGAAGCCATGTGATTTTTTTTTCCAAAACCAGCAAGGGTGTGAAGAAGTCAGCATGGTGCATCAACATGCTGTGCTAGGGGAGCAGATTTAAACCTGTGATTTTCCACAAAGCCAGTTACTGTTCGCAGTAGCCCTGATGGCGGGTGGTTAGGAAGAGAGGCCAGGTTTGTGTCCAGTGGAAGAGTAAAAAAAAAATCAGGAAAATCACACAAGCCACTTTTGTGCTCACAGATGTTGGCCGATAAGCTGAAGCTCATCTGTTTGTACTGTTGAGTTGGAAAATAGTCTATTGCTATGTTTGGAAGCTTAAAAAAATGTGAGGAGGAAAAAAGAGGGCAAAAACTAACTAAAATCATTAGTCTGATTCCAGTAACATCAGCTTTGGTGAATAGTTTGTAAGCAGCGTGTGCTGTAGCTCTTTGAAAACAAATGGAAACTGAAGTCTGGGTGGCCCTTGACCTTTCACTTCTGTGATTGGAGTTCCAAAGCAGCCCTAAAGATTGTTAAAAAAAATCTTATGGTTACGTAGGATCGAAGGTCAGGTAAATCAAAAGAGCTCCAGTCTGGTTCCCATTGACACGTGTCTTCAGCACAAGACAGTCTATTCATTATCAGACATTAACTTGGCAAATAGACTGGATAAGATTATTATGACAACATTAGAAATAAGCACACAAGAGCATGCTTTAACTGTGCATCAAATCACACTGTTGCTCTACATAGCATCTGACCAAATAAGAAATTGTGACTTAGTAAGAGAAAAAGGCACAAAAGGCAAGAGACCATGATAAAAAGAGATGCCCAAAAGACAGAAATTGAGGATACTCACTAACAGACCTGGTTTCCCATCATTTTTTTTAAGTTAAACTTTAAAGTCTTATGGATACAATAACAAGTTGTGAATTATATCATAATTTATGAACATAGGAACAGGAGTAGGCCATTCAACCCATCAAGACTGTTCCACCATTCAATGAGATCATAGCTGATCTGCATCATAACTCCATCCACCCGCACCATACCCCTTGGCGAGCAAAAATCTATCAATCTCAGATTTAAAATTATTAATTGAACTAGCATCTACTGCTTTTTGTGGGAGAGAGTTCCACACTTCTACCACCCTTTGTGTGAAGAAGTGATTCCTAATTTCACTCCTGAATGTGGAGATGCCGGTGATGGACTGGGGTTGACAATTGTAAACAATTTTACAACACCAAGTTATAGTCCAGCAATTTTATTTTAAATTCACAAGCTTTCGGAGGCTACCTCCTTCCACATCGTTCACCTGAGGAAGGAGGTAGCCTCCGAAAGCTTGTGAATTTAAAATAAAATTGCTGGACTCTAACTTGGTGTTGTAAAATTGTTTACAATTGTCACTCCTGAATGGCATGGCTCTGATTTTAAGGTTACATCCCCTTGTCCTAGACTCCCCCACCAGCAGAAAAAGTTTCTCTCTACCTTATCAATTCCTTTCAAAATCCTAAAAGCCTCAATCAAATCACCCCTTAATCTTCTATATTCCAGGGAATACAAGCCTAGTTTATGTAATCTCTCCTCATAATCTAACCCTTGGAGCCCTGGTAACATTCTGGTGAATCTGCACTGCGCGCCTTCCATGGCAAATGTATCCTTTCTAAGGCGCGGTGCCCAGAACTGTACACCATACTCCAGATGTGGTCTAACCAGGACATTGTATAGCTGTAGCAAAACTTCCTTCCCTTTATATTCTAGCCCCCTAGATATAAAAGCTAACATTCCATTAACCTTTTTGATTATTTTTTGTACCTAACCACTGAATTTTCGTGATCTGTGTACACGGACCCCTAAATCATTTTGGACCTCTGCTGTTCCTAGCTATTCACCATTTAAAAAATACTCGGATCTATCCTTTTTTGATCCAAAATGGATGACCTCACACTTACCTGCATTGAAATCCATCTGTCATAGTTTTGCCCACTAGTCAATCTTGTAATATCTCCCACATCGAGCCATGTCTCAATTTGCTGTATGTTGAAAGACAGCATTGCTAAAAACATGCGTAGCAGTACCGATTCCCTCTTTAACTTAATGGTAGTAATGGACATTTCAAAAGGTTTTAAGTTGGAATAATGAACTCAGCTTTACCCCGTCTTTGCCTTCCATTCCATCAAAAACACATTGGATCTTAGATTAAAGGTCAGAGTTCATACATCATCAGTTTATAGATGAAGAGAAATGAAATATGGCAAACACAAACCTCGGCCACAAATGTCACATAGGTGAGGTTTCTGGCCTGTGTGAATAACAATATGGCGTTGTACATCACCTGAGGCAGCAAACCTGAAATAAAGGACAAGGTTTTAGAGATAAAGAAAGAACTAGTTTGCTTTTTTAAACAATGAACCATTACAACTTTTGAAATATTGTACACTCTCCCATGCAATAGACTATCTTCCCCACAAAAATCTCATGCAAACTTATAACACCAGACAGTAAAATTACCAGACATTCATACTGTGCGTTCTTTTGAACGTTAATCTGGTTATCTCATTTCTATCTATAGTACAGAAATCTTACCACAATTTGAAATCCCTTATTTAGATCTAAAAATGTTTTGTCCTCTCCACACACTCTCTATATGATGTGATAATCACTTTACAAAATAATGGCATGCACACCAAATAAAACATGGTCCTGTTGCCTGTTAGCTTTGAAAAATATCCACCCAGGTACCCCTGACTTTACCAAACTCAGGCCTCCCTGTCTCTCCAATCATCAACCCAACTTGGCTCTCTTGGCCTTCCTGACCTGACACAACTCTTCAGGTTTTCTCTGCAATCCGCCCACTTATCGCAGACTGATCCTCGACACAACAGGGTCAATTTTAACCTAACCCACCCGATGTGAAATTGACAAGAGCGGGTGTAACGCTGGTTTTTACATCCCGCCCGATTTTAATCTCCAGGGGAGTTCCAGCCGATCCCGTGGGTTTCCCACCCAGCGAATTAGGTTAAAATTACCCACAATGTGTCCCGTCTGTCCCGCGGCTACTGTAACCGGTCAAATCAGGTCTCATGAATTAAGCAATTTACACTACAGTAAATAAGTCTATCAATAATACGTTTTAAAAATAGGTTGCTACCATTACCTTTTGCCACAGATCTCACAAATGTATGGCTTTTCACCAGAGTGTCGTCGTAAATGAGTTTGCAGATTTCCTGCCTGGCAAAAGTTAAAATTAAAATTTAATCCAATAAATTAAAATCCACAACACAAAGGGATATACAAGCTTAAACGCCAACTTCCCCACCATATACAGTCATCATCATTCTTTGTATAGAAGTATCCTCCACACACCACTAAGAGTGAGACCAGTCCCCAACAGAAAGGCAATACAGCCTTTAAGATGCTTTTTATGTCTCTCATGACAATTACATGAGTTAATCTTTCCCACACCAGGGTGGTTTATTTCAGGGGCCATAACTTCTTTGCCCAGCAAAGGCACTGGTAACAACAAACAAAAAACAGCAATACATCTGTAGCAGAGATAATCAGATAAACCAGACAAACACATTAACATATACAGAAATTTCATTGGTTTATCTAGATAGGACGATCAGACAAACTGCAACTTGTGTGCGTCCAAGTTGTTTTGTTTTAATGTTCCTTGACTCGACGCCATACCACTCCAGGTCTCCAACCTGGCAACACCACTGGACTCTTCAGACCTCACGAAGCCCACCCGATTCTCCACCATGGGCCTCCTCAATCTCCACATGTCCGCTCACCCTACTGATCTCCTTGACCTGACACAAATCTCCAGATAGCCTCTATCCAGCACACCCAGGCCTCCTCGATCTGACCTAGCCTTCCAGGCCTCCCAGAGTCTCCACAATCAGCACCTACTGCAGTCATATTCACGCATGTCCCATGGCTGTTGTAATCAAACAGATATATAAGCAGCTATAATAAATGACTGCAGCAATAACTCTCTACATAACTGATCTCTCTGAAAGGTACAGAACATGGACAACTGGACATGTGGGTATGTGAATGATACTTCCATTCATCCATATATCAACAGGTTCTGACTTAATGGTTCCTCAGAACAGTAAGAAGAATCTTTCAGGTCTACATTCAAAAATACAAATACCAACACCCCAAATATTTTTTAGCAGATCCAAACAGCAGTGTTTGGCAGATGTATTGACGATTAATCCAACAGTTTTACCGATTCTTTCCAAATTAACCTTGAGGTTGGTCTAAGATGCAGCTGCAAAGCAATACTAATGGCTTATAACATTTACTGATGGTTGCCTCCCCACTAAATGGGTAACAGTGTAAAACATATTCCACTAACTCTATTTGGAAATTAGAGCCCAAATGGCATGAGGTCCAATTGATAAAAACAACTGTTTTTAATGAATTGGTCTAGTCTGTTTCATTGTAAGGTACAACTGGAGTTACTAACTTTCTTGGCCCCAAGTCATCAAGACTGTTTTCTATGTTGTAAATTCAAGATTACAGGAACTGAATAGCTCTAAAAGAAATGTATATAAAGCTACCAGAAACCCAAATTTAGATGCCACAAAGGCAGCAGAAGGTTATATGTTGGGAAATTCTTTCAGGTTCTCTTTAAGCAGCAGATGAGCGTCTGCTCCCCCAGAAAGTATTCTGTTAAGGGAAAGAGGGAAGACTGCCACAGCTGCCACATGTGCACATTTGGAACTTGTTTTCAGATGCCTGTTTGGCAGCTGCTAGAAGTTCTTCAATTAGTGAGATCTCACAAGATACGGGATTGTGGTTTTGTACCAGAGAACAGATTTCTTCGATCTCTTATTGGCAGAAGTCTCATTGAAGACCCATGAAATCATCAATATGGACGGTGGAAGACATTCCGAAAAGGAGTGAACTCATTCAATATCCTGGACATCAATTGCAAATTGTCTGTGAAAGGATGCAAACTTCTGCCTTTAACAAAGACCGAAAACCTGCCTACTATGACAGTGAGATCAGAAAGTCAAAATCTGAGTGATGTCCATGATCTGCTTTTCCAATAAAGGGTAATGAGAATGACCTCAATTTCATCCATCCATAACTTCTGCAGAGCTTTAAGAGTCAGAGTAAATGAAAGGAACATATACATGTTCCTCAAAGACATGGTTAGACTGCCAAAGTGGTTCAACAGTTTCTCTGACTGCAACAAAACTAGAAGTCTCCTATTGGAGTGTGTTAGTCTGGGATTTATGACTGGAAAAGAAAGCAGTGTTACCCCCCCACCATGGCAGGGGTTTACTCCTTGAAGGCCATAGTTTTGAACCAGTCAAAAAAGAAACTCTGGCTGGATTTGATTTGTACTGACCCAGGCTTGCTTAAAAGGTAATTTCTCCACTATTCCTCTGAATCTGTAAGAGTTAGGAAAATGTTTTGATCCATGAGAATGCATAAAATTCCAGGAACATGCTTCATCACATAAATCTGAGCCTATGCTCACGTAACTTTTGTGTTGCTACTAATGCTAAAGATGCATCTAAACAAAGGAACTAGAATATATGTCCCACTGTTTCCTTAATGGAGGCACACATGGGTGAATAGCTGTTACTGATAGTTGGGTAAGATGACATAAATTCCTTGAGAACAACTATACATAAAAGTTCAAAGCAGATAGTGATGGATGGGCAGCTCCTGATATTTAAATGCACTGAAAATGCATCATGACACAGAGGGTCAGTAATGAAGAATGTGACTCAGCACTAAGCATTGGGCTCGATTTTCAGACGTCCGAGACGGCGGGTTCGTGGTGGGGGGGGTTCCAAAAATCGGGGATTCTTGGGGCGGGTCCCACTTAAACCAAGTAATTAGATAGTTCAGGTCGTTTGCAGACCTGATTTGTAGGATATTTTAGGAGGGGTGGGATTTTCAACTCAACTGAGCGTGTTTCCCCTACTGGGGTCAGCACTCCCAGTTGAAATGGACGTGTGACAGCCACCAGCCTGTTGTAGCTGCAAGGGTCCATTTGACAGGTGACGGGGGGGGGGGGGGGAAAAGAGACCCTGACTCATTGCAGGAGGCCACTCTGTCACTTTGGACAAAGTTTGGCCTCCACCACCCTCCTCCAAACAAGAAAATTCACAAACTTGCACACTTACCCCGGTGTCCAGACATATGTACCTACCTTGCGGACCCCCTCAAATGTACATCTTCCGGATGGGGGCCGCCGGAGCTGCAGTCATGACCTCCTCGGAGGACGAACAGCATCACCAGCCTCGCCGTCCACCTCTGACACATGGAGCTCCACAACAGAGTGCTGTGACACATCCACCTGGACAGCAGGAGGGAGGGCAACCGCAGAGAGAGATGCGTCGCGGAAGGCACTATCCTCGCCATAGGGTTCACAGACCGAGGCTCAGCTTCCTGGACCTCTCTGAGCAGCAGTGCACACGGAGGCTCAGAGTCACTCGACATGTAGTCGTGGACATCTGCAGCCTCCTTCATGCCGAGCTGCTCCCGGCTGGCCCGAGCACCATCTTCTTGCCTGTCGCTGTCAAGGTCACCAATGCCCTCAACAACTTCTCCTCCACATCCTTCCAGGGTGCCACCGGGGACATCGCTGACATCTCTCAGTCGTCTGCACAAAAGAGCCCTGCAGATACACCTACACCCACTCTGCAGTGACACAATGGGTGACATCAGGTGTGGGTCTTCATGGTGATCCTCAGGAAAGGGCATTATTGCACAAACCAGACAAGATTTGCAAAGACGTGGCAGTAGTGGTGATAATATAATATGTAATGTGAGCTGATCAGAAATGAAATATATGTAAAAACCATGACAAACCCTCAAACACCCTTGTGCATCCCCTTCATGCTCACGACACGTTTGTCTCACGCTTCCTACTGCACATATGTAATGCATGCCTTGTGGCTGCAACACAGGTAGTGGCAGGTTGAGTGAGGCTGACCGTGAAAGAGATGCATGAGCGGGTGAGTATGAGATAGAGCCATGAGATTGTATGAGGATTGGGTTGAGTGGTAGTGGTGGGACGAGTACTGGCAAGGTGAGTAAGTGCAGGTAAGATGAGGATTAGCTTTGAGTGGGTGTGAGGAGTGATGTGATAGTGTAGTGTTGGCAGTGCAGAAGGAGATGTGGGGTGGGGGTGGTGATGTGGCAGACGGAGTGTAGGGGAATGAGTAAGTGTACTCACTTCGGCTGACCTACTTAGGTCATTGAAGCGCCTCCTGTATGCAGGTGCATGATATGTTGGTGGTGCTGGTGACCTCCTCTGCCACCTCGAGCCAGGCCTTCGTGGTGGCAGAGGCAGGCCACTTCCTCCCGTCCACCAGGGAGAAGATCTCTGTCCTCCTCCTCCTCCTCCTCACCCCATCCAGTAGGACCTGGAGTGAGGCATCATTAAACCTGGGAGCAGCCTTCCACCTGGGCAGCTCCATGCTGTAATTTTGGCTCCTTTCTGCAGCATCAGTCAGCGGAGGACTGCCCCTTTAAATAGGGCTCCTCCAGCTGACAACCTATAATGCGGCTGCGCAGTTCCGCCCACTGCGCAGCTTTCCAGCGCAAAACCCAGAAGCCAACGTAAGTGCCTTCAATTAGGCTGCGATCGCGTGCAGAGCACCCCGAATTCACTGGACGCGTTACCCACGCGCCCAGTCGACCCCCCCGCTGCCAACCTGCCTCCTTTCTAAAATCGAGCCCATTAGCACCAACCACAACAGAATTAGACAAAACACAATCCCATTGAAAGAATCCCAGGAGCCACAAGATTGGTTGGTACAGCAGACCTCAGCACTAAACTACCAAACAAATGCAGCAATTTCTGTGGATTGCCCATTCCCTATTCTGGACTTGTGATAACTTGGCACCAAATGGCAATATGGATCAATGTGCCTTTGGCGAGGGTTTTCTCTCTTCAGCTAAAGACCTAGACCAAATGATCAGTATGGCCAGTACGCAGCTTGTATTCAAACAGTATTTTGAAACATCTGTGCAACTTTCAAGTTGAGGTTTTGTCATAAGCTGCAATAATTTGGATGATTTCCATACTCAGTCCTCTGTAATTTAGCCTGAATAATCTGCAGTGGCTACCTTTGTTATTACCAGTATCAGATTGTTTCTTCCTGTAACTGCTGTGTGATCTGATTGGAACCAAACACCAAGAGATGTCAATGAACATGTTTCAGTAGGGTTGGAATGGTAACTTCTCCCCACTTACAAGAAAAACCAGGGTGAGGCAACATCTCCATTTGAAACATGATCGATGTAGATCGTTGTGCTAACATGGATGAGCATTTTTGTGGAGATCCTGGCCACAAAGGACAGACCAAAGGGCAATATTCATGTCTGAAACATTTTCCTGCTACTTTA
The DNA here is from genome assembly GCF_035084215.1 of Heptranchias perlo. Classification (NCBI taxonomy): domain Eukaryota; kingdom Metazoa; phylum Chordata; class Chondrichthyes; order Hexanchiformes; family Hexanchidae; genus Heptranchias; species Heptranchias perlo. The sequence goes on from NC_090325.1 coordinate 137,392,581, forward strand.
AGGTAAAGATACTTTCTGTGGCACATCACAATGGCTACAAAACAGTAGTCACATTGAGAAGTCACTCCCATATAGAAGCAAATCCTTGTTACAGTTTAGGATCTTGTGACCATTTTCCATTGAAAGTATTTGACGAAACAAAGTTACTTTAAATGTCGTGTTTTAAAAGCATATTTTCTACCTGCAAGTGCTTGTCCCCATTATCAATAAACACCTCACATCCATAGTGTTGGATGTTTTTTTAAATCTCTTTCTGATTATGAACAGTCAGGAATAAAGCAGTGTTAGACACTTAAAGGCAGTCTCGTTTTTGCAACAGAGAAGCTGCAAAGGCAGAAAGATCCCAGGAAAGCAAGGCTCAAAAAGTTAGCATGCAGAGGAGTTAGTCTGCTTAAGTCAAGCAAGGCGACCCAGTGGAGTAGCGTAGTGTGTTCGTTATCTTTATGTTACGACACGGAGATAAGTTGTATCAATTGAACTAGGTGAATCTGATCTTAACTGTTGCTCTGTATGTTTAACTTACTGTGTAATAAAGCAGTTTAACAATTCGAATCAAGCCTTGCCTCATCTAGTGTTAACTTGGTCCACTACAGAGAGACTGAAGAAATACACGTGCGAAAGACATGAGGGTCTGGTCCAAATCACAAGAAGATGTTATTGTTACATCACTGGGTTATGCTAGCGTACAAATAGATATAGGGCAGTGTGAGTCACTGCCATAAATGTAAGTTGCTCAGACCACTGAAGGGAACGACTGACACCACGGTACCCAAGAAGGTATCTATGACAGACCCAAATTTGTAACAGTCCCGCCCCACACAGGCAAGGTATCAAATTAAAAGATATCAAAATTTTGAGCCTTTAACCTTGTTTAACAAAAATAGCAAAAAAAAATGTATAATACGGATGACCATACTTTTACAATAACTATTTTACCTGTGAAAAGTGCTTCCCGCAAATGTTGCACTCAAATGGTTTCTCTCCTGTTAAATACAATGAAATACATATATTAGGAAGATAGTCAAAATTATTCACAATAGACATCGGTCATCCTTCCTTTGTATATGTATACTGGTCACCTACAACATTTAGCAAAAGAAGAAACTTTAAATGGGTCTCATTATCAGGAATCATTGACAAAAGTTATGTAAAGTACCAAGTTGTCAGTTACTTATTTAATGACAATAGTTGCTGCCATCTGGCTTCCCTTCAAGTAAAAAGTGGCCTTAGAGTCAATTCTACTCCTCTTTACACCTTTCTGTGTGCAGTGAAGTAACTGGATGTATAAATAATTAGGAACATGTTTTTACCAAACTATAACATTTGGTGCACCTCCTGTGGCATTGCTCACAGAAAAAAATAATTTAAAAATATTGAACAGTTTAAAAATAACCTATTATTTGTACTTTATTAGTTCTCCATATCAACCTGTTCATTATACATAATTGTAAAAGCTTTACTTCTGGTAAATTGACTTATCTGAAGTACATGAAGCATCCTGACTGAATCAAATTTCATATTGGCTGAAAAATAAAATATTGGGCATGATTTTCACTCGGAGCCGGGTACCCCGCATGTCCGTAGATATTCGCTTGGGGAACTCGAAAGCGAATTGAGTGTGTCGCAATCTGCGATCACAACTCAACTGAAGGTGATTATTTGTGCTTCCGGGTTTCACACACGCCAAGCAGCCAGATTAACAGGCTGGCTGCCTGTCGGGAGTGAAAGGAGCTGGAAATCAGAGAGGGGGGCGGGAGGGAGAGATCATCGGCCTTGGAAAAAATCGGAGGGAGGGGGTCAGCCAGCATTGGTGGCGGGGGTGTCCAGCATTGGGGACGGTTGGTTGTTTGGGGGTGGGGGGAGAAAAAAAGAGGTCGGCCGATCGCGGGGTTCCTGTCAGCCAGGTGAGCTTGTCTGGACTGGATGAAGCACTCCTACTCTTCTGGGTCCACAAGCAGTGCAATAAAGGCACTCACCTCATGGATCCAGCCCTTCCCACCTGCTTTCACCTGACGTAAATTGGAAGTGATGGGAAACCAGAACAAGTAAAGTTAAATTCATTTTACTTTTGTAATACATAAAATATTAAGTACCTCAACTATTTCAATTAAGTATATTGCCCTTTTAAGTATCGGCCCGCCAGCTTTAAGTGGGGGCGGGACTTCCTGGTGTCTGTTGTGCACATGCATACAAACTTGCCTGTGTTAAACCCAGAAGTTGGAGCCGTAATGCGGTCCTGTTCCAAAAAGTTATTATTTTAACCTCCCAACTGCCTTCTACCCACCCGTTCTTGGAGGTTAAAATTACCCCCCTTGTGTCACTCTCAAAAGAATTTACATTCACTAAAAATGCAGGAAGATTTTAAGGAGTTAGGAAAGAGAGTAAGAAGTAGGACCTCAAAAGTAGTAATCTCTGAATTGCTCCCGGTGCCATGTGCTAGTGCGTATAGAAATAGGAGGATAGAGCAGATGAATGCGTGGCTGGAGAGATGGTGCAGGAGGGAGGGCTTTACAATCCTGGGGAATTGGGACTGGTTCTGGGGAAGGTGGGACCTGTACAAGCAGGACGGGTTGCACCTCAACAGGGCCAGGACCAATATCCTTGCGGGGAGGTTTGCTAGTGCTGTTGGGGAGGGTTTAAACTAGCTTGGCAGGGGGATGGGAACCTGAGTGAAGATTCAGATGGGACAGAATCAGAACTGGAAATGGAAGGCAAAAAATTAGTAAGTGACTTAGGAAGGCAGAGGAAACAAAGGTTAGAAAATAAATAATAGCGAGGGAGCTTGGCCGTGCTTAATGGTATATACCTCAATGCAAGGATATTAGTGAATAAGGCAGATAAGCTGAGGGCACAGATAGACACGTGGCAGTACAATATCTTAGCTATTACAGAAACATGGCTTAAAGAGGGGCAGGAATGGCAGCTCAATGTTCCTGGTTACAGGGTTTTCAGAAGAGATAGAGAAGGGGATAAAAAGGGGGGGGGGGGAGGCAATTTTGGTTAAAGAAACAATTACAGCTGTGAGGAGGGATGATATGTAAGAAGGATCATCAAATGAGGCCATATGGGTTGAGCTAAGGAACAAAAAAGGGGCAGTCACACTACTGGGAGTGTACGATAGACCCCCAGTCAGAGGGAGATAGAAGAGCAAATATGCAGGCAAATTTCTGAGAAATGCAAAAACAGTAGGGCAGTAATAATAGGGGATTTCAACTAATCTAATATTAACTTTAGGGCTTTAAACTAAATAAGGGGGGGGAGGGGAGGGTCCCGGTGGGGAGAAATCTAGACTGCTAAAGAGAAAAGACAAGGAAGCAGTGCAGGAAAGTGACTGGGGTAAGGATAACCAGATTGTGTCAGGAAGGGACAGAGCGTACAAACAAAAGAGTGCACCAACAAATGGGGTCCGGGTAAGAAAAAACTGTAAGACAAATAGGGCCATAGTACAAAAAAAAGTTAAGATGTCTAAAAATGTTAAAAAGACAAATCTAAAGGCACTGTATCTGAATGCACGAAACATTCGTAATAAAGTAGACAAATTAACAGCGCATACAGATGTAAATGGATACGATATAATTGCAATTACAGAGACATGGCTGCAGGATGACCAAGACTGGGAGTTGAATATCCAAGGGTATTCGATATTTAGGAAGGACAGGCAAAAAGGAAAAGGAGGTGGGATGGCGTTGATAGTAAAGGATGAAATCAGAGCAATAGTGAGAAAGGATATTGGCTCAGAAAATCAAGATATAGGGCCCGATATTAGGAGGGCGGCGGATTGGCAGCGAGGGGTCAACTGGGCGCGTGGGTAATGCGCCCAGTGAAATCGGGGTGCTCCTCACGCAATCGCAGCTTGATTGAACGTACTTACCTTTGCTTCCGGGTTTCGCGCTGGAAAGCTGCGCAGCGGGCAGACTGCGCATGCGCCGCATAAGCTGTCAGCTGGAGGAGCCCTATTTAAGGGGGCAGTCCTCCACTGACTGATGCTGCAGAAAATAGGACAAATTGCAGCACGGAGCAGCCCAGGGGGAAGGCTGTTCCCAGGTTTAATGATGCCTCATTCCAGGTCTTATTAGATGGGGTGAGGAGGAGGGGGAGGACAGAGATCTTCTCCCCGGCGGGCGGGAGGAAGTGGCCTGCCTCTGCCACCAAGAAGGCCTGGCTCGAGGTGACAGAGGAGGTCACCAGCACCACCAACATATCGCGCACCTGCATACAGTGCAGGAGGCGCTTCAATGACTTAAGTAGGTCAGCCGAAGTGAGTACACTTACTCATTCCCCTACACTCCATCTGCCCCATCACCACCCACATCTCCTTCTGCACTGCCAACACTACACTATCACATCACTCCTCACACCCACTCAAAGCTCATCCTCATCTTACCTGCACTTACTCACCTCGCCAGTACTCATCCCACCACTACCACTCAACCCAATCCTCATACAATCGCATGGCGCTATCTCATACTTACCCTCTCATGCATCTCTTTCACGGTCAGCCTCACTCAACCTGCCACTACCTATGCTGCAGCCACAGGGCATGCATCACATATGTGCAGTAGGAAGCGCAAGGCAAACGTGTCGTGAGCATCAAGGGGATGCACAAGGGTGTTTGAGGATTTTTCATGGTTTTTACTTCTATTTAATTTCTGATCAACTCATATTACATATTATATTGTCACCACTACTGCCATGTCTTTGCGAATCTTGTCTGGTTTGTGCAATAATGCCCTTTCCTGAGGATCACAATGAAGACCCACAACTGATGACACCCATTGTGTCACTGCAGAATGGGTGTAGGTGTATTTGCAGGGCTCTTTTGTGCAGACGACTGAGAGACGTCGGCGATGTCCCCGGTGGCACCCTGGAAGGATGCGGAGGAGAAGTTGTTGTGGGCAGTGGTGACTTTGACAGCGACAAGTAAGGAGTTGGTGCTCGGGCCAGCCGGGAACAGCTCGGCATGAAGGGGGCTGCAGATGTCCACGACTACATGTCGAGTGGCTCCGAGCCTCCATGTGCACTGCTGCTCAGAGAGGTCCAGGAAGCTGAGCCTCGATCTGTAGACCCTGTGCCGAGGGTAGTGCCTTCTGCGACGCATCTCTCTCTGCCGTTGCCCTCCCTCCTGCTGTCCAGGTGGATGTGTCACAGCACTCTGTTGTGGAGCTCCACGTGTCAGAGGTGGACGGAGTGGCTGGCGAGGCTGGTGATGCTGTTCGTCCTCCGAGGAGGTCATGACTGCAGCTCCGGTGGCCCCCATCTGGAAGATGTACGTTTGAGGGGGTCCACAAGGTAGGTAAATGTGTCTAGACACTGGGGTAAGTGTGCAAGTTTGTGAATTTTATTGTTAGGAGGAGAGTGGTGGAGGCCAACTTTGTCCAAAGTGACAGAGTGGCCTCCTGCAATGAGTGAGGGTCCCCACCCGTCAAGTGGACCTTTAACTGCCACAGGCTGATGGCTGCAACACGTCCATTTGAACTGGGAGTGTTTTCCCCAGTACGGGAAACAGTCCCAGTTGACTTGAAAATCCCTCCCCTCCTAAAATATCAGGTCAATCAGGTCTGCAAATGACCTGAAGTACCTACTTAATTACTTTAAGTGGCATCCTGCCGGCTTTAATTGCCGGCGGGAGTCCCACATGCGGGGGCTGCGTGCGCATGTAAGCGCGTCACTGGGGAACCCGGAAGTGAGCGGGTTGGAGCCGGGTTCTGGACCCGCCCCGGGAATCTCCGATTTTCGGAGCCCCCCAGCCATGAACGCAGCCGCTCGGGGGGTGTGAAAATCGAGCCCATAAAATCAGTCTGGGTGGAGTTAAGAAGCACCAAGGAGCAGAAAGCACTGGTGGGAGTTGTCTATAGGCCTCCAGACAGTAGTGGTAATGTAGGGGATGGGATCAAACAGGAAATTAGAGATGCATGTAACAAGGGTACTACAGTAGTCATGGGTGATTTTAATCTACATATAGACTGGCCAAACCAAATTTGCAATAATACTGTGGAGGATGAATTCCTGGAGTGTGTACAAGATGGTTTTTTAGACCAGTACGTTCGGAGCCAACTAGGGAACAGGCTATCCTAGATGGGTATTGTGCAATGAGAAGGGGTTAATTAATAATCTTGTTGTGCAGGGTCCTTTAGGTAAGAGTGATCATAACATGATAGAATTCTTCATTAAGATGAAAAGTGAAGTAGTCCAATCCGAAACGAGGGTCCTAAATCTAAACAAAGGAAACTACGAAGGTATGAGGAGTGAGTTGGCTATGATACATTGGGAAGCTTCATTAAAAGGCATGACGGTGGATAGGCAATGGCTAATATTTAAGAAACACATGCATGAATTGCAATGGTTATACATTCCTTTCTGGCGCAAAAACACAAAAGGAAAAGAGGCCCAACTATGGCTAACAAAAGAAATTAAGGATAGTATTAGATCCAAAGAGGTGTCATATAAAGTTGCCAGAAAAAGTAGCAAGCCTGAGGATTGGGAGCAGTTTAGAATTTAGCAAAAAAAGGACCAAGAGATTGATTAAGAGGGGAAAAATAGAGTATGAGAGTAAACTTGCAAGGAACATAAAAGCAGACTAAAAGCTTCTATAAGTATGTAAAAAGAAAAAGATTAGTGAAGACAAATGTAGTCCCTTACAGTCAGAAACGGGAGAATTTATAAAGGGGAACAAGGAAATGGCAGAGCAATCAAACAAATACTTTGGTTCTGCCTTCACGGAAGAGGACGCAATGCTAGGGAACCAAGGGACTAGTGAGAAGGAGGAATTAAAGGAAATTAGTATTAGTAAAAAAAGTGCTAGAGAAATTAATGGGATTGAAACCGTTAAATTCCCAGAGTACTAAAAGAGGTAGCCATGGAAATAGTGGATGCATTGGTTGTCATCTTCCAAAACTCTATAGATTATGGAACAGTTCCTGCAGATTGGAGTAGCAAATGTAATCCCACTATTTAAAAAAGGAGGGAGAAAAAAAACAAGTTGAGTGAGTGGGCAAATATATGGCAGATGTAGTATTATGTGGATAAATGTGAAGTTACCCACTTAGGAAGGAAAAACAGAAAGCCTGAGTACTATTTAAATGGCCTTCACATCTTTCCTAAAGTGCGGTGCCCAGAACTGGACACAATACTCTAGTTGCAGCTGAACCACTGTTTTATAAAGGTTCATCATGACTTCCATACTTTTGTATTCTATGCCTCTATTTATAAAGCCAAGGACCCCGTATGCTTTGTTAACCGCTTTCTCAACCTGCCCTGCCACCTTCAACGATTTATGCACATATACCCCCCGATCTCTCTGTTCCTGTACCGCTTTTAGATTTGTGCCCTCTAGTTTATATTGCCAAGTTCATAATTCAGTTGTTTTAGCATAGTTATGGAAAAGGACAAAGATAGAACTGGAGTTAAAGTTCACAATTGGGGAAAGGCCAATTTTACTAAGCTAAGAAGTGATTTAGCAAAAGTGGACTGGAAACAGCTACTTGAAGGCAAATCAATATCAGATCAGTGGGAGGCATTCCAGGGGAAGATTCAACAGGTGCAGAGTAAACATGTTCCTACAAAGAAAAAGGGTGGGGCTGCCAAATCTAGAGCCCCCTGGATGTCAAGGAGCATACTGGATAAGATAAGGCAGAAAAGTAAAGCTTATGTCAGACACCGAGAACTCAATACTACAGAAAGCCTAGCGGCGTATAGAAAGTGCAGGGGCGAAATTAAAAAGGAAATTAGGAAAGCAAAGAGAGGGCATAAAAAAATATTGGCAAGTAAAATCAAGGAAAACCCAAAGATGTTTTATAAATATATTAAGAGCAAGAAGATAACTAAGGAAAGAGTAGGGCCTTTTAGAGACCAAAAAGGTAACCTATGTGAGGAGGCGGAAGATGTTGATATGATTCTTAATGAATATTTTGCGTCTGTCTTCACAAAAGAGAGAGGGGCGATGCAGACATTGTAGCTAACGAGGAGGAATGTGAAATATTGGATGGGATAAACTTAGTGAGAGAGGAAGTATTAAGGGGATTAGCGTCTTTGAAAGTAGATAAATCACCAGGCCTGGATGAAATGTATCCCAGGCTGTAAAAAGAAGCAAGGGAGGAAAAAGCGGCGGCTCTGACAATCATTTTCCAATCCTCACTGGATACAGGCGTAGTGCCGGAGGATTGGAGGACTGCTAATATTGTACTGTTACTTAAAAAGGGAGCGAGGGATAGACCAAGTAATTACAGGCCAGTCAGTCTAACCTCGGTGGTGGGCAAATTATTGGAATCAATTCTGAGGGACAGGATAAACCGTCACTTAGAAAGGCAAGGAGTAATCAAGGACAGTCAGCACGGATTTGTTAAGGGAAGGTCGTGTTTGACTAACTTGTTTGAATTTTTTGAGAAGGTAACAAGGAGGGCCGATGTGGGTCGTGCATTTGAGGTTGCCTTCATGGAATTTAGCAAGGCTTTTGACAAGGTCCCACATGGCAGACTGGTCAAAGAAGTACAAGCCCCTGGGATCCAAGGGAGAGTGGCGATTAGGATGCAAAATTGGCTCAGTGGCAAGAAGCAAAGGGTAACGGTTGACAGGTGTTTTTGTGACTGGAAGGCTGTTTCCAGTGGGGTTCCACAGGGCTCAGTACTGGGTCCCTTGCTTTTTGTGATATATATTAATGATTTGGACTTAAATGTAGGGGGCATGATTAAGAAGTTTGCAGATGACAAAAAATTGGCCGTGTGGTTGATAATGAGGAGAAAAGTTGTAGACTGCAGGAAGATATCAATGGACTGGTCAGGTAGGCAGAAAAGTGACAAATGAAATTCAATCTGGAGAAGTGTGAGGTAATGCATTTGGGGAGAGCAAACAAGGCAAGGGAGTACACAATAAATGGGAGGATAGTGAAAGGTGTAGAGGAAATGAGGGACCTTGGATTGCATGTCCACAGATCCCTGAAGGTAGCAGGACAGGTGGATAAGGTTGTTAAGAAGACATATGGAATATTTTCCTTTATTAGCCAAGGCATAGAATATAAGAACAGGGGGGTTATGCTGGAACTGAATAAAACACTGGTAAGGCCACAGCTTGAGTACTGTGTGAGGTTTTGGTCGCCACATTACAGGAAGGATGTAATTACACTAGAGAGAGTACAGAGGAGATTTATGAGGATGTTGTCATAAATTTTAGCTATGAGGTTAGATTTGGATAGGTTGGGGCTGTTCTCTTTGGAACAGAGGAGGCTGAGGGGTGATTTAATTGAGGTGTACAAAATTATGAGGGGCCTAGATAGAGTGGATAGGAAGGACCTATTTCTCTAAATAGAGAGGTCAATAACCAGGGGGCATAGATTTAAAGTGATTGGTAGAAGGATTAGAGGGGAGCCGAGGAAATTTTTTTCACCCAAAGGGCGGTAGGGGTCTGGAACTCACTGCCTGAAAGAGTGGTAGAGGCAGAAACCCTCATCACATTTAAAAAGTACCGGGATGTGCACCTGAAATGCAGTGACCTTCAAGGCTATGGACCAATTGCTGGAAAGTGGGGTTAGGCTGGGTGGCTCATTTTCGGCCAGCATGGACATGATGGGCCGAATGGCCTCCTTCTGTGCCGTAAATTTTCTTTGATTCTATGTGACCAATTACATTCCTTAAGACATTTTTTGTAACCCATCTACTCCAATATATAAAGCATATGGTTTTAAATTATATTCTTATTTCTTAACAACAAAAAATGTGATTGAATCAAGACATTTTTATTGGAAGGCAGTGATGGACATTGGGCTAGAGGCTGAAGTAGGGAACAGCACTGATGCAAAGATAACAGAAAGCACAGGGTTCAGGGTGGAAGATGTTCTCCTAAGTGGAGGAAGAGTGGTGGGAGTAGGCTTGTATGGGAAGTGACAGCAGTTTGAGCAGGGCTGTAAATCCATTACCAGACTTGGAGGGTGGTAGACAACCAGATCAGGGTGGGACCATGAGGGACTGTAGTCCACAAGGGAGTGGTAAATTGTGGCCCAAGTGCCACATGATGGCTTCTGGGAGTTGCAGTTTGCTTCCCTGGTTATGTTACATCAGCTTCACAGTGTAATTGTGCTCTTTGTATTGGAGACGTGGACGCATAGTAGCACCTGGGAATTGCAATTTTTGGCTCAGAATATTGGGCTTCAGCTGAGCTGTGAAGTATCAGGAGGAGGGTGCACTCCAAGATCAGGAATATTCAGGAAGTCTGGCAGGTTACATGAGGCTGTGCATGCAAGCATGCATGGGGTAGGGAGAACAGTTTTTGGAGTCTTTGGAAGGTGAGGTAAATAATTTTAATGAGTACATTTTCTAAATTGTTGCATTTGTGTTTAATCATATTATAAATACAATGACTACACTTCAAAAGTACTTTATGGCTGTGAAGAGGTTTGGGGCATTTGAGATTGTGGAAGGTGCTATATGAATACAAGTTTTTTCATATTATAAATGTTATGTTAGGGTTTTAGAGTGAATAGAGAAATTGTCACAGCAGTTGTATCTCAGAATTTTTTGCTGGAATGCGAGTGGGGGAAATTTGAAAGGTTTTGCGCCATCTAGTTGATGAATAATGAAGGTAGAAAATAACCAATTAGCAAGAGACAAACACTTATCCAATTATGAAGAAAATTCACTGATGGTTCAACATCGATGACAGATTTGGTGTCATAAAATTTCTTGTTAATCAACTGCAAATTATTCCTCGATAAATTGCAACGACAATCTCACAACCATAAACCCTCCAATTTGAATGTTGTTTTAGATCAATGATAAGTAAAGCATAGCTCCAACACACACTGCCACCTTAAGGCGGCTCCAAAATGGAATAAGGCCACCCCACAAATTATATTTATACAAACAAGACGTTCTTGAGTGATTTCAAGGCAGTAAACCCCATGTTAGATTTTACATAGCTAGTTCTAACGACCTGAGCTTCCTTCATAGTTTCATGATGTGGAGATGCCGGTGACGGGCTGGGGTTGACAAATGTAAGGAATCTTACAACACCAGGTTATAGTCCAACAGTTTTATTTGAAAATCACAAGCTTTCGGAGGCTTTCTCCTTCGTCAGGTGAAGTGTGGGATTCCTTGAATGTTACCGCATTTATAGTCAGAGAACAATGCCTGGTGATTACAGATAATCTTTCCAACTGCCCGTTGTCAAGGCAATCAAAGTGTTCAGGCAGAGAGACATTGCATACAGGACCACCGAATATACAAACGGCCAGAACAAAAGACAGACAGACAGACAGAGAGAGAGAGAGAAACATCCGAAAGGAAGAGAAAGAGCGAGAATGACCCGTTGTATTAAAAACAGGTAACTTTTTTTCGCTGGTGGGGTTACGTGTAGCGTGACATGAACCCAAGATCCCGGTTGAGGCCGTCCTCATGGGTGCGGAACTTGGTTATCAATTTCTGCTCGACGATTTTGCGTTGTCGTGTGTCTCGAAGGCCGCCTTGGAACTCTGACCAAAGAACACACCCACCAGCTCAACAAACTGATCAAAACCTTCGATCCAGACCTTCAAAGCATCCTACGCGCTCTCATCCCGCGTAGGAGACTTCTATTGCCTCCCAAAGATACACAAAGCCAACACACCCGGATGTCCTATCGTATCAGGCAACGGAACCCTGTGTGAGAACCTCTCTGGATACGTCGAGGGCATCCTGAAACCCATCGTACAGGGAACCCCCAGCTTCTGTCGCGACACTACAGACTTCCTACAAAAACTCAGCACCCACAGACCAGTTGAACCAGGAACACTTCTCACCACGATGGACGTCTCGGCACTCTACACCAGTATCCCCCACGATGACGGCATCGCTGCAACAGCATCAATACTCAATCACCAACAACAGCCAATCTCCAGACGCCATCCTACAACTCATCCGCTTCATCCTGGATCACAATGTCTTCACCTTCGATAACCAGTTCTTTACCCAAACACACGGAACAGCCATGGGGACCAAATTCGCACCCCAATACGCCAACATTTTCATGCACAAGTTCGAGCACGACTTCTTCACTGCACAGGACCTCCAACCAACGCTATACACCAGATACATCGATGACATTTTCTTCCTATGGACCCACAGCGAAGAATCACTGAAGAGACTACACGATAACATCAACAAGTTCCATCCCACCATCAAGCTCACCATGGACTACTCCTCAGAATCGGTTTCTTTCTTGGACAAACAAATCTCCATCAAAGACGGGCACCTCAGCACCTCACTCTACCGCAAGCACACGCACAACCTCACGATGATCCACTTTTCCAGCTTCCACCCTAACCACGTCAAAGAGGCCATCCCCTATGGACAGGCCCTGCGAATACACAGGATCTGCTCAGACGAGGAGGAACGCGATGGACACCTACAGACACTGAAAGACGCCCTCGTAAGAACGAGGTATGACGCTCGACTCGTCGATCGACAGTTCAGACGGGCCACAGCGAAAAATCGCATAGACCTCCTCAGAAGACTAACACGGGACGCAACCAACAGAGTACCCTTCGTCGTCCAGTCCCCGGAGCGGAGAAACTACGCCATGTTCTCCGCAGCCTTCAACATGTCATCGATGACGACGAACACCTCGCTAAGGCCATCCCCACGCCTCCACTGCTCGCCTTTAAACAGCCACCCAACCTCAAACAGACCATCGTTCGCAGCAAATTACCCAGCTTTCAGGAGAACAGCGTCCACGACACCACACAACCCTGCCATGGCAACCTCTGCAAGACATGCCAGATCATCGACACAGATACCACCATCACACGAGAGGACACCACCCACCAGGTACATGGTTCATACTCCTGTGACTCGGCCAACGTTGTCTACCTCATACGTTGCAGGAAAGGATGCCCCGGAGCATGGTACATTGGCGAGACCATGCAGACACTGCGACAACGGATGAACGGACACCGCGCAACAATTGTCAGACAGGAGGGTTAGCTCCCAGTCGGGGAACACTTCAGCAGTCAAGGACATTCAGCCACCGATCTTCGGGTAAGCGTTCTCCAAGGCGGCCTTCGAGACACACGACAACGCAAAATCGTCGAGCAGAAATTGATAGCCAAGTTCCGACACTCATGAGGACGGCCTCAACCGGGATCTTGGGTTCATGTCACGCTACACGTAACCCCACCAGCGAATAAAAGTTATCTGTTTTTAATACAACGGGTCATTCTCTCTCTTTCTCTTCCTTTCGAATGTTTCTCTCTCTCTCTCTGTCTGTCTGTCTGTCTTTTGTTCTGGCCGTTTGTATATTCGGTGGTCCTGTATGCAATGTCTCTCTGCCTGAACACTTTGATTGCCTTGACAACGGGCAGTTGGAAAGATTATCTGTAATCACCAGGCATTGTTCTCTGACTATAAATGCGGTAACATTCAAGGAATCCCACACTTCACCTGACGAAGGAGAAAGCCTCCGAAAGCTTGTGATTTTCAAATAAAACTGTTGGACTATAACCTGGTGTTGTAAGATTCCTTACATTCATAGTTTCAGACATCATTTGGCATCGATTAGATTATAATCTTCTAATGACTCCCAAGCACCCATTCCTCTAGATACGAACACTAGAACTAAATAATATCAATTCTACTCTGGGTTAGGAGAAAATAACAACATACCTTCAAACAAAGGGAAGCTATTCTACTTTTATGAGCAATATGAAATGCAGCCTATAGAGGCTCAGTGGAAGGGAAGAACATGCTTCTATTGCACATTATTTGACAAGTGATTTTTAATCTTAATGTTGATGAAATAATCCACCATCAAATAACAATTCTGATTTGAATTGCAGGAGATGTCAGTCTAAAAACATATCGCCCAAAGTAAATTTGTTCTTATTTAATCACAGTTGTGTTTATGAAATATAGGTCAACTTCACAAGATCAGCCTACCAAAAGGTCCTTTGGGCCATTTAATCTCATCTTTCCAGGATACTACTCCTACTGTCCTTTTACAGCTTTTTAATGACACCTCTGACATTGCAGCATGCCCCCAGTACAGGACTGATATGTCATCCTAGATTATAAATTTGAACTCACCACTTCCTGATCCAGAGGTAATAGTGCTATCAACTGAGACATACAAAGTGGTATTTGAACCTCGGACTTCTCACAGCTTATGAATGACATTCCTAAAGTGAGTATCCTGGGGGTGATTTTAACCCCCAAGAACGGGTGGGTTGGGGCCGGGTAGGTAGTCAAAATAATGGATATTTGGAGCGGTTCACTAGGTTGATTCCGAGTATGGAGGGTTGTCTTATGAGGAAAGATTGAACAGGTTGGGTCTATGCTCATTGGAGTTTAGAAGAGTGAGAGGAGATCTTATTGAAACATATAAGATTCTGAGGGATCTCGATAGGGTAGATGCTGAGAGGATGTTACCCCTCATGGAGGAATCTAAAACTAGGGGGCATAGTCTCAGCATAAGGGGTCACCTGTTTAAGATGGAAATTAGGAGGAATTTCTTCTCCCAGAGGGTCGAGAATCTTTGGAATTCTTTACCCCAAGAAGCTGCGGAGGCTGAGTCATTGAATACATTCAAGGCTGAGTTAGACACATTTTTGATCAGCAAGGGAGTCGAAGGATATGGGGAAAGGGCGGGAAAGTGGAGTTGAGGTAAAAATCAGCTCAGCCGTGATCTCATTAAATGGCGGAGCAGGCTCAAGGGGCCGAATGGCCTGCTCCTGCTCCTGTCTCTTCTGGTCTTATGGACGGCATCCCGGCTCCAACACGTCCACTTCTGGGTTTAACCCACACAGACTTGTGAGAGTGGGCACAGCAGACACCAGGAAGGAGTAGCAGTGGGAGAGCATTTTGGTGGTAGTGATCATAATTCAGTTAGATTTAGCATAGTTATGGAAAAGGACAAAGATAGAACAGGAGTTAAAGTTCTCAATCGGGGAAAGGCAAATTTTACGAAGCTGAGAAGTGATTTAGAAAAAATGGACTGGATACAGCTATTTGAAGGTAAATAAATGTCAGAGCAGTGGGAGGCATTCAAGGGGTTCAGAGTAAACATGTTCCCACAAAGAAAAAGGGTGGGACTGCCAAATCCATAGCCCCCTGGATGTCAAGGAGCATACAGGGTAAGATAAGGCAGCAGAAAGCGTAGAGGAGTACAGAAGGTGCAGAGGCGAAATTAAAAAGGCAATTAGGAAAGCAAAGAAAGGACATAAAAAATATTGGCAAGTAAAATCAAGGAAAACCCAAAGATGTTTTATAAATACATTAAGAGCAAGAGGATAACTAAGGAAAGAGTAGGGCCTATTAGAGACCAAAAAGGTAACCTACGTATGGAGGCGGAAGATATTGGTATGGTTCTTAATGAATACTTTGCGTCTGCCTTCACAAGAGTGGGACGATGCAGACATTGTAGTTAGGGAGGAAAAGTGTGAAATATTGGATGGGATAAATATAGTGAGAGGAAGTATTAAGGGGATTAGTATCTTTGAAAGTAGATAAATCACCAGGCCCAGATGAAATGTATCCCAGGCTGTTAAAAGAAGCAAGGGAGGAAATAGCGGAGGCTCTGACCATCACCTTCCAATCCTCATTGGATACAAGCGTAGTGCCGGAGGATTTGAGAACTGCTAACGTTGTACTGTTGTTTAAAAAGGGAGCGAGGGATAGACTGAGTAGTTACAGGCCAGTCAGTCTAACCTCGGCAGTGGGCAAATTATTGGAATCAATTGAGGGACAGGATAAACCATCACTTAGAAAGGCACGGAGTAATCAAGGAATCAGCATGGATTTGTTAAGGGAAGGTCGTGTCTGACTAACTTGATTGAATTTTTTGAGGAGGTAACAAGGAGGGTCAATGAGGATAGTGTGCTTGATGTAGTCTACGTGGATTTTAGCAAGGCTTTTGACAAGATCCCACATGGCAGACTGGTCAAAAAAGTAGAAGCCCGTGGGATCCAAGAGAAAGTGGCAAGTTGCATGCAAACTTGGCTCAGTGACAGGAAATAAAGGGTAATAGTCGATGGGTGTTGTGACTGGAGGGCTGTTTCCAGGGGGTTCCGCAAGGCTCACTACTAGGTCCCTTGCTTTTTGTTATATATATTAATGATTTGGACTTAAACGTAGGGGGCATGATTAAGAAGCTTGCAGATGATATAAAGATTGGCCGTGTGGTTGATGGTGAGGAGGAAAGTTATAGACTGCAGGAAGATATCAATGGTCAGGTAGGCAGAAAAGTGGCAAATGGCGTTCAGTCTGGAGAAGTGTGAGGTAATGCATTTGGGGAGGGCGAACAAGGCAAGGGAATACATAATAAATGGGAGGATTCTGAAAGGTGTAGAGGAAGTGAGGGACCTTGGAGTGTATGTCCACAGATCTCTGAAGGTAGCAGGACACGTAGATAAGGTTGTTAAGAAGGCATATGGAATACTTCCCTTTATTACCGAGGCACAGAGTATAAGTGCAGGGAGGTTATTCTGGAACTGTACAAAAAAAAGTCAGGCCACAGCTTGAGTACTGCATACAGTTCTGGTCACATTACAGGAAAGATGTGATTGCACTAGAGAGGGTATTGAAGAGATTTACAAGGATGTTGCCAGGACTGGAGAATTTTTAGCTATGATGAAAGATGGATAGGCTGGGGATGTTTTCTTTGGAGCAGAGGAGGCTTAAATTGAGGGTGATTAAATTGAGGTATACAAAATTATACAAAAGTATACAAAATTATGAGGGGTCTAGATAGAGTGGTTAGGAAGGACATATTTCCCTTAGCAGAGAAATGTAAGGAATCTTACAACACCAGGTTATAGTCCAACAGTTTTATTTGAAAATCACAAGCTTTCGGAGGCTTTCTCCTTCGTGACGAAGGAGAAAGCCTCCGAAAGCTTGTGATTTTCAAATAAAACTGGACTATAACCTGGTGTTGTAAGATTCCTTACATTTGTCAACCTCAGTCCATCACCGGCATCTCCACACCTTAGCAGAGAGATCAATAACCAGGCAGCATAGATTTAAAGTAATTGGCAGAAGGATTAGAGGGGAGCTGAAGAAAAGTTTTTTCACCCAGAGGGCTTTGGGGGTCTGAAACTCACTGCCTGAATGGGTGGTAGAGGCAGAAACCCTCAACTCATTTAAAAAGTACCTGGATATACACCTGAAGTGCCATAACCTACAAGGCTACTGACCAAGTGCTGGAAAGTGGGATTAGGCTGGGTGGCTCATTTTCAGCCGGCAGACACGATGGGCCGATAAGCCTCCTTCTGTGCTGTAAATTTTCAATGATTCTATGAAGTTCCGCCCCCACTTAAAGCCAGCGGGCCAATACTTAAATGGGCACTGTACCTCATTAAAATACTAAGGTATTTAATATTGTGTGTATTGGAAAACCTAAATGAATACCTGTTCAGGTTTCCCATCGCTTACGATTCACGTCAGGTGAAAGCAGGCACCCCCATCCCACCCCCGATGGTAGACCCCCCTCCCGATGCTGGACTCCCCCGATCTCCGATTCTGTCTGACTCCCCTGATGTCGACCATGTTCCCCGACTTGCCACCCCCAAGTCCGATTTTTTCCAAGCCCGATGATCTCTCTCTCTCACCCTCCTGCGCCCCCGCTCTGATTTGCAGCTCCTTTCACTGCCGACAGGCAGCTAGCCTGTTAATCTGGCTGCCTGGTGGATGGGAAACCCGGAAGCTCAAATACTCACCTTCAACTGAGTTGCGATCACAGATTGCGATGCACTCAATGCGCTTCCGGGTCCCCCACGCAAATATCTGCAGACCCGTGCGGTACCCGGCTCCAAGTAAAAATCATGCCCCGTATCTCTGGAGCAAGGAGCTAGCTGTTGGACGCAGACTTGAACGTTTATGGCGGCCATATGGTTTAGCCATTCATCGTCAGGTCTGTCTGGACCACATAAAGCATTATTGGGTCCTGCTCTCCTCTGCCAAAACTGCTCACTATTCCAAGATCATCCTGGAATGCAAAGATAACCCCCCGCTTCTCTTCTCCACCACAAACCGTCTTGCTAAACCCCTCTCCCCAGCCTCCTCCACCCTCACCTCCAACAACAAATGCGAGGAGCTCATGGACAACTTTGTCACTAAGATTGAGACCATCCGTTTGCCGCATCCCTCCCTTCCCCTATCCCACCAAGCCAAACTTCCCCACGGTTCCCCCTGCCCTTGCCCTGTACTTGCATCTTTCTCTAGTTTCTTTCCTATCTCCCCTCATGCCCTTTACTAGCTCATCTTGACTCTGAGACCCACCTCCTGCTCCCTCGACCCTATTCCCACCAAACTGATGGCCACCCAACTTCCCTTCCTGGCCCCCATGTTAGCTGATATTTTTAACAGTTCCCTCTCCTCAGGTACTGCCCCCCTCACACCCCTCCTCAAAAAACCCACCTATGATCCCTCTACCTTTGCAAACTACCGCCCCATCTCCAATCACCCTTTCCTCTCCAAAGTCCTTGAACGCGTTGTCGCCTCCCAAATCTGTGCCCATCTTTCCCACATGTTTGAATCCCTCCTATCAGGTTTCCGCCCCTGCCACAGTACTGAAATGGCCCTTATCAAAGTCACAAATGCCATCCCATGTGACTGTGACCATGGCAAACCATCCCTCCTCATCCTTCTTGACTGTCTGCAGTCTTTGACACGGTTGACTATACCATCTTCCTCCAATGCCTCTCCTCCGTCGTCCAGCCGGGTGGGACTGCCCTCGCCTGGTTCCATTCTTATCTATCCAGTCGTAGCCAGAGAATCACCTGCAATGGCTTCTCTTCCCGCTCCCGCAATGTTACCTCTGCAGTCCCCCAAGGAGCTATCCTTGGCACCC
The DNA here is from genome assembly GCF_035084215.1 of Heptranchias perlo. Classification (NCBI taxonomy): domain Eukaryota; kingdom Metazoa; phylum Chordata; class Chondrichthyes; order Hexanchiformes; family Hexanchidae; genus Heptranchias; species Heptranchias perlo. Next base: position 137,411,385 of record NC_090325.1, read on the forward strand.
TCCAATTTCTCATCTACATTCTGCCCCTTGGCAACATCATCCGAAAACACATGTCAGGTTCCACATGTACGGTGACGACACCCATCTCTACCTCATCACTTCCTCTCTCGACCCCTCCACTGTCTCTCATTTGTCACACTGCTTGTCTGACATCCAGTACTGGATGAGCAAAAATTTTCTCCAGCTAAATATTGGAAGACCGAAGCCATTGGCCTCCATTGTAGCACCCGCTATCGGGTGCGTTCCTGGCGGGGGGGGGCTCCGAAAATCGGGGAATCCCGGAGCGGGTCGGGAGCCCGGCTCCAACCCGCCCACTTCCGGGTTCCCCACAGACGCGCCGACGTGCGCGCGCAGCCCCCGCATGTGGGACTCCCGCAGGCAATTAAAGCCAGCGGGGTGCCACTTGAGACTATTTACCTAGGTATTTCAGGTCATTAACAGACCTGATTAAGGGAATATGTCAGGAGGGGTGGGATTTTAGAAACAACTGGGAATGTTTCCCATACTGGGGGAAACACTCCCAGTTGAAATGGACACGTTGCAGCTATCAGCCTGTGGCAGCTGCAAAGGTCCATTTGACAGGTGGGGGGAGGAGACCCTCACTCATTGCAGGAGGCCACTCTGTCACTTGGGACAAAGTTTGGCCTCCACCACCCTCCTCCTGACAAGAAAATTCACCAACTTGCACACTTACCCCAGGGTCCAGAGACATATACCTACCTTGCGGACCCCCTCAGATGTACACCTTCCAGATGGGGGCCGCCGTAGCTGCAGTCATGACCTCCTCGGAGGGCGAACAGTATCACCAGCCTCGCTAGCCAAGCCGTCCACCTCTGACACGTGGAGCTCCACAACACAGTGCTGTGACACATCCACCTGCACAGCAGGAGGGAGGGCAACCGCAGAGAGAGATGCGTCGCAGGGGGCACTACCCTCACCACAGGGTCCACAGACAGAGGCTCAGCTTCCTGGACCTCTCTGAGCAGCAGTGCACACGGAGGCTCAGAGTCACTCGACATGTAATCGTGGACATCTGCAGCTTCCTTCATGCCGAGCTGCTCCCGGCTGGCCTGAGCACCATCTTCTTAAATGTCGCTGTCAACGTCACCACTGCCCTCAACAACTTCTCCTCCGCATCCTTCCAGGGTGCCACTGGGGACATCACCGACGTCTCTCAGTCGTCTGCACAAAAGAGCCCTGCAAATACACCTACACCCACTCTGCAGTGACACAATGGGTGGCATTAGGTGTGGGTCTTCATTGTGATCCTCAGGAAGTGGCATTATTGCACAAACCAGACAAGATTCGCAACGACGTGGCAGTAGTTGTGCCAATATAATATGTGATGTGAGTTGATCAGAAATTAAATAGAAGTAAAAACCATGACAAACCCTCAAACACCCTTGTGCATCCCCTTCATGCTGACAACACGTTTGCCTTACGCTTCCTACTGCACATATGTAATACATGCCCTGTGGCTGCAACACAGGTAGTGGCAGGTTGAGTGAGGCTGACCGTGAAAGAGATGCATGAGAGGGTGAGTATGAGATAGAGCCATGAGATTGTATGAGGATTGGGTTGAGTGGTAGTGGCGGGATGAGTACTGGCGAGGTGAGTAAGTGCAGGTAAGATGAGGATGAGCTTTGAGTGGGTATGAGGGGTGATGTGACAGAGTAGTGTTGGCAGTGCAGAAGGAGATGTGGGGTGGGGGCGGTGATGTGGCAGACGGAGTGGAGGGGAATGAGTAAGTGTACTCACTTTGGCTGACCTACTTAGGTCATTGCAGCGCCTCCTGCACTGTATGCAGGTGCGTGATATGTTGGTGGTGCAGGTGACCTCCTCTGCCACCTCGAGCCAGGCATTCCTGGTGGCAGAGGCAGGCCACTTCCTCCTGCCCGCCGGGGGGGGGGGGGAGAATCTCTGTCCTCCCCCTCCTCCTCACCCCATCTAATGATACCTGGAGTGAGGCATCATTAAACTGGGAGCAGCCTTCCCCCTGGGCTGCTCCATGCTGTAATTTTTCCTATTTCTTGCAGCATCAGTCAGTGGAGGACTGCCCCTTTAAATAGAGCTCCTCCAGCTGACAGACCTTACTGCGCATGCGCAGTCTGCCCGACGCGCAGATCAGCAGTGGGGAACCCGGAAGACTAGGTAAGTGGATCCAATTAGGCTGCAATCACGCGGGGGGGCAGACTGATTTCGCCGGGCGCGTGGGCCCCCGCCGCGAACCCACAGCCCTGGTAACATCGAGCCCATTGTCTTTGGTCCCCGCCATCAACCCCATCCCTCCCCCGGCCACTGTCTGAGGCTGAACCAGACCGTTTGCAACCTTGGTGTCCTGTTTGACCCTGAGATGAGCTTCCGACCACATATCCGCTCCATCACCAAGACCGCCTAATTCCACCTCCATAACATTGCACGTCTCTGTCCCGCCTCAGCTCCTCTGCAGCTGAAACCCTCAACCATGCCTTGGTTACCTCTAGACTTTGTTAATTGTATCCATATGATTTATATCAATTAGTGTTAATTATATTCAGGTGAAGCGTATCAATTGGGGACTCTCTTGTCTCCATTTATACGAGAGCTTATTTAGGGTATGGAGTGGGTAATGTGGATCTCTGAATAAAAGCTTGGCAGCAACTGAAGATTAAGATCTGGTATTCTATCCTTTACCACCTGGCTATCCAATTTATTGCAGACTTGACTATTCCAATACTCTCCTGGTCAGCCTCCCATCTTCCACCCTCAATATACTTGAGCTCATCCAAAACTCTGCTGCACGTATCCTAACTTGCAATTCTAAGTCTTGTTCACCCATCAGCCCTGTGCTCGCTGACCTATATTGGCTCCTGGCCCACCAACACCTTGATTAAAAAATTTTCATCCTCATTTTGAAATCCCTCCATGGACTCACACCTTCCTATTTGAACATGGTAGAGTCAGCGCTGTGCATTCTCTGAACTCGGGAGTATTAGCACTGTGTTCTCTGAAATTAGTAGTGTTAGCACTGTGCGTTTGCTGAACTCGGTAGTGTTAGCGCTGTGCATTCTCTGAAATCGGTAGTGTTAGCGCTGTGCATTCTCTGAAATCGGTAGTGTTAGCGCTGTGCATTCTCTGAAATCGGTAATGTTAGCGCTGTGCATTCTCTGAAATCGGTAGTGTTAGCGCTGTGCATTCTCTGAAATCGGTAATGTTAGCGCTGTGCATTCTCTGAAATCGGTAGTGTTAGCGCTGTGCATTCTCTGAAATCGGTAGTGTCGGCGCTGTGCATTCTCTGAAATCGGTAGTGTCGGCGCTGTGCATTCTCTGAAATCGGTAGTGTCGGCGCTGTGCATTCTCTGAAATCGGTAGTGTCGGCGCTGTGCATTCTCTGAAATCGGTAGTGTCGGCGCTGTGCATTCTCTGAAATCGGCAGTGTCGGCGCTGTGTCTTGTCTGAACTCAGTAGTGTTGGCGCTGTGCCTTGTCTGAACTCTGTAGCCTGCCTGACAATGACTGGATCAAATTGCAAATTCCAGAGAACTTGAATTACTCTGCAGCAGACTAGATCAAATTACACATTCCAGACAAAGGGTTGGGTGAGTACTCTCCTCCCACATCCTTTCGGTGGCAATACCAGAATGTGCTACTGCCACCATAGTGGTGGCAGTAGACCCAGCCATTTGCTGTCAACATACAACCATACTAACACTCCTCACAAGACACATGGCATCCGCTGAACTATAGGCAAATCACAAGGACTTGACCGGGGTGGAGAAAACTGTATCTTCACAATTCCCTTCCCTCCTAAGTAGACGTAATAAATATTGATGCAAGCTATCCAAGTTGTTCACAAGCCATACAAGACTACATATTACCAATCAAATTGTACCACATATAACATCCATCAACAGTGCATTATGAAGTGTATACCATGGGTGGCCAACTCGTGACTTATGGGCTTCATGTCACCAAAGTGCAGCTCCTTTCCTCTGTATTCAAATTCCCTGTTGTGCAGTATTCCCTACATCATTAGCTGAACCAGTGCTAGAGTGATCCATCAACGTCTGTTGTTGATCGGGCAGCCACCGCAGTTGCACGCACAGAACGGAGCATGAACAAGCAGCATAGAGAAAGGAGTAGCAAGAAGCGAGGAGCATTGAGCAGAGAGCATAGGGGAGCATGGTCCATCAGCAAGCAAACTGGTGAGTCAGACGTAAACAGCAAAAAATAATTTTGTTTCGAGTGTCATGGAAAAAAGTTGTACTTCCATAACAGTCAACTAAAGTAATTCACTTCGTGGGAAGTGTTTTGAGACTTTTCCACATAAGGTTCTATATAAATACAAGTCTTTCTTCCCAAGGAAATGTTGATTAATTCAATTCAAATTATTGTCAAAGTGCAGAGCTGAACATTTAGGGGAACTTGGATGGGGAAAATAGAAAAATAATTTTTGTGCAGTTTGAGTGGAAGACCCAGACCCAGACCCAGGCTGTGCTATGCAAGTATTTTAAATTAAGACTTTTTTTTTATAAGCATCAATTTTCATACAAGCATGGGTCTGTCCCATGGTAGGCTACACTGATAATATGAATTATGGAAAATATCCTAGAGCAGCTCTATTGTAAACAGCAGGGTCGAGAGTCCAAACCAGCCCGAGGGCTGCTCTGGAGCTGCCTAACTCAAAAAACTATTATCTTGATTGCAGTGTCAACTGTGGGCAGGCAGTTTTTGCACAGTCAACGACAGCACTCTTGAACATAAATTTTCAAACCTCTGCGGTTTGACAACAGGGACTCTTCATCTGATCCAATTTTTTTTCTGGCTCTTCAGCTTTGAATGATTGACTAACTCTCATGTGTACAACACAAAGCCCACCATGATGTACTGTAATTACATATTTTCAAAACAGAAATAAAATTAAAAATTGAGCGTTTCCAACACTTACTGTACCTGTATGAGAGCGTCTATGTAGCTCTAGGTTGCTTGGGTGCTTAAAGGTTTTCCCACACAGTTCACAACAATATTGCTTCTGTGACTGACAAAGTTGGGATTGAACATTTGAATTATTTAAAGACTGGTCAAGAACTTCCTCTGAATCTCCAGTAGCTGCATGGTCAACTTGTACCACATCACTCCCCCTCAAAGGCGAGTCAATTAGTTTCATTTGTTCCTGATCTTTTTCCCCTGTACCATTGCCTTGACTCAGATTCTCTTTGGGCTGCTTGTTTGAACCGAGTTCATTCATTTTCTCTGCTTCGGTTGCTTCATTCACTTTAGGTAGCACAGAAGGTGACTCGAGCAGCTTCTGGGACCTTAAGTAATCATACTTCTTCAGAGGGATTGTCTTTTTCACATGAGGCAACTGCCTGATGGGTTGAGGTTCGATGTTCCCTGCACCCTGACCAAAGGACCACCTTTCTTCTGTATGCATGGCCATGTCAGACGAGGAGGGCTCCTGACTAGCAGTGTTGCATTCTGAATGCTCAAGGACAGATACATCCTTAGTGGTTACTGCCGCGCTTAAACCATCATCGAGATCTGCTCTTCTTTGTTCCCCTTGATTATTATTGAAAAAAGGCGACAGATTTTGTTTGAACATTTCTTTTCCATAACAACTGTACAATTTAGAAGGCTGTTGAGAACTATGCCTCATTGGATAATCTGAAGAATTCCTGTCCGGAAGTCCAGGTGTTTGGTTCTGTAAAGTGGCTGATATTTCAGCTTGGGAAATATCTGGGAGCGGTCTATATAAAAGGCCCAGCTCCTGTGCTTTATGAATATGACTCTGTATCCCAAATGAGCAGTCGCGATTTATCTCAGTGCCATCGTTATTCTCTAACATGTCCTCTGTATCGGTTGTCAAGGCCCCATGCAGTGAAATGGCACCAGTGGCTGTCAAGTTTCCGGTACCACCTGTGACATTTGCTGAAACCTTAAGGAAAGTATAACACAAACTGAGCACGTTTGGTACCTGTAAACACTGAGCAATGTCCAACACTGCCTGGACATTTTCATGGCTAAGATCAAGGTGGGAAGTATACATAAAATCCAGAATCTGACCAATGCCACCAACATTTTTAATGTCCAAATGGAAGACATCACGGCTTTGACCTGAAGAATTCTGAAATAAGGTCCTGAAACATAACAGATACAAAATAAAATGACTTCCAGTTGAAAAGTATAATTGACAGCACTTTACTACTTTAACGACTTTAGTAAAAAAACAAATGAAGCCCTAAAGTCATTTACTTGAAAAAAATAAGATCTTAAATTGTCACAATATTTGCTGTAATGGTGAAAGTGACTATTTGATGTTTTTAGTTCACTCCATAAACACTATGCTGCACAATAATTTAAAAGTGCGCTAAAGGCATTCCATGAAGAGTTTTCAACAAGAAATGTGGTCAGTCAGCCAATAACTCCAGCTGGCTGATAAACCACATGTCTAGCAAAAAGCACTTCCCTAGATGTCTTTAGAGAAGATTTGCCACTGGTGTTATTGGCTGATGGATCACTATCATCTAAAATCCATAATTTATTTTGACTTTAAAGAGCACAAAAAGATACATTCAAAACATAACTAACAACTTCTAGATTATTCAAACACAGAAAATCTGTGGAAAGGAGTCAATATGAAAAATTTGTGGTACGTTAAACATAACTTGCAACAACAAAAACCCCCACCAAATTAGAAAGGCTCGTACACATCTACAGTAAAGTTACAGATAGCTGTATATCCAGCCAAATTCAGGTGGATTCTGACACATTGTAATGTGAATTATAATGAAATAAAAGTTAATTAGGAAAACTGTTTGAAACATGCCATATGCATTAAAATTAAATGTATTTTTTCACCATCTATTTATGGAAATGAACAAATCTCCCATTGTGTTGCTCAGTCAGCTGGAGGAGTGCGATCTGGAAATGTGTGATGGGGAATTTTTCATAGGGAGCATGTGTGACAATAGAGGAAGTGTTTGCTACATGAAAGACTTTTAATATATTATATACACGTGAACACTTCCATTTGTCAGTTGTGAGCATTCAGCAAAGGCTGGCTGATATAAAAATAAAACAGATGGCTTTTAGAGTGAATATAATTCCAGTAGAGAATTTCAAAATAAACATTACAAATATTTCATACCCACCTAAAATACTGGCTGAATGCAGCCAGCACATTCTTATGGGCCTTAAAGCAGACACCCTTCACCACCAGCATGCAGTCACATAGAAAGCCTTGGATTCGCTGTTCATGAAGCTGCTGTAAAAGATGGCAGCTGTGGTTTCCGAGGGATTCAGCTGCCATTCTTTAGCTACCTTAGGACAGAAAAAAAACTCCTACTTAACATGAGACATACTTAAAAGATACACAACCAAATGGAGGGGATGTGGTTTGATTTGTATGGTGGGATGAATCAAACTCAGCTTAGGCAGAAAGCCATTCACAGATTACAATTAAACCAAGAGGTTTTGCAACGTTTTTCACAAGTTACAAACAAAATGGTCAGTTAATATTATTTGTACAACTTGCATTAATTAAAATGTAACTTTCTTATGTATGGTTCATAAGAAAAACCTACCTGGCATATTTATACAGTTTTGCAGTTAAAATTAATATTATTTTACGGCAGTATGTTTATGCTATGCTTTCATCTGTGTAGTGCATAGGAAACACTGGTTGGGATGTTTTATTACATTAAATGCACCACACAATGCAAGTTATTGTAGTAAAAGGTACAAGTTCAAAGTTGTAATTAACTCCCAAATAATGGAACGGTTTTATTTCCTTTTAAAAGGGCCCACTGAGACTGCCCTCACTGTAAACGTACCATAGTCAAACATTATTACAAATGGGAATGAGGAGGACGAAAAAGGGGGAAGGAAGCGTGGAAAAACATGAAGAAAATATTGTCAGCACCAAAATAGTTGCAAGCATCTTGCTGCTAGCAACGATAGCATATCGGTTATGTTACTGGACTAATAATCTGGAAGATACGAGTTCAAATCCCGCCACGGCAGATGGGGAATTTAAATTCAGTTAATTAAATAAAAAATCTGGAATAACAAGCTAGTATCAGTAATGGCGACCATGAAACTATGGATCGTCGTAAAAACTCATCTGGTTCACTAATGCCCTTTAGGGAAGGAAAGCTGCCGTCCTTACCTGGTCTAACCTATATGTGACAGCAATGTGGATGATTCTGAACTGCCCTCTGAAATAGCCTAGCAAGCCACTCAGTTGTACAATCCCACTACAAAAGTCATAATAAGAATTAAACCAGACCGACCACTGGCATCAGACCACTAGGCACCGGACACGACAAAGGCAAACCAAGCCCAGTCGACCCTGCAAAGTCCTCCTCACTAACATCTGGGGACTTGTGCCAAATTGGGAGAGCTGTCCCACACACTGATCAAGCAACAGCTTGACATAGCCACACTCACAGGGTCATACCTTTCAGCCAACGTCCCAGACTCTTCCATCATCATCCCTGGGTATGTCCTGTCCCAGCTGCAGGACAGACCCACCAGAGGTGGTGGCACAGTAGTATACAGTCAGGAGGAAGTGGCCCTGGGAGTTCTCAACAATGACTCCGGACCCCATGAAGTCTCATGGCATCAGGTCAAACATGGGCAAGGAAACCTCCTGCTGATTAACACCTACCGTCCTCTCTCAGCTGATGAATCAGTCCTCCTCCATGTTGAGCATGAAAAGTGGCTCAGTAGCACCACTACTGACTGAGCTGGCTGAGTCCTGAAGGTCATAACTGCCAGACTGGGCCTGCAGCAGGTGGTGAGACAACTAACACGAGGGAAAAGCCTACTTGACTTCGTCCTCACCAATCTACCTGTCGCAGATGCATCTCTCCATGACAGTATTGGTAGGAGTGACCACCACATAGTCCTTGTGGAGACAAAGTCCCGTCTTCACATTGAGGACACTGTCCATCGTGTTGTGTGGCACTACCACCTTGCTAAATGTGATAGATTCGGAATAGATCTAGCTGCTCAAAACTGGGCATCCATGGGATTCTGTGGGTCAACACCAGCAGCAGAATTGTATTCCAGCACAATCTGTAACCTCATGGCCCAGCACATCCCTCATTCTACCATTACCAACAAGCCAGGGGATCAACCCTGGTACAATGAGGAGTGTAGGTGAGCATGCCAGGAGCAGCACCAGGCGTACCTAAAAATGAGGTGCCAACCTGGTGAAGCTACAACACAGGACTAAATGCATGCTAAACAGCAGAAGTAACAAGCTATAGACAGAGCTAAGCGATCCCACAACTAACGGATCAGATCAAAGGTCTGCAGTCCTGCCACATCCAGTTGTGAACGGTGGTGGACGATTAAACAACTAACGGGAGGAGGAGGCTCTGTAAACATCCTCATCCTCAATGATGGCAGAGCTCAGCACGTGAGTGCAAAAGGCAAGGCTGAAGTGTTTGCAACCATCTGCAGCCAGAAGTGCCGAGTGGATGATCCATCTCAGCATCCTCCCGAGATCCTCATCATCACAGAAGCCAGTCTTAAGCCAATTCGATTCACTCCACGTGATATCAAGAAACGGCTGAGTGCACTGGATACAGCAAAGGCTATGGGCTCCGACAACATCCTGGCTGTAGTGCTGAAGATTTGTGCTCCAGAACTAGCCACGCCTCTAGCCAAGCTGTTCCAGTACAGCTACAACACTAGCATCTACCCAACAAAGTGGAAAATTGCCCAGGTATGTCCTGTCCACAAAAAGCAGGACAAATGCAATCCGGCCAATTACCGCCCCATCAGTCTACTCTCAATCATCAGCAAAGTGATGGAAGGTGTCGTCGACAGTGCTATCAAGTGACACTTACTCATCAATAACCTGCTAAGCGATGCTCGATTTGGGTTCCACCAGGACCGCTCAGCTCCAGACCTCATTACAGCCTTGGTCCAAACATGGACAAAAGAGCTGAATTCCAGAGGTGGGGTGAGAGTGACTACGCTTGACATCAAGGCAGCATTTGACCGACTGCGGCATCAAGGAGCCCTAGTAAAATTGAAGTCAATGGGAATCGAGGGGAAAACTCTCCAATAGCTCGAGTCATACCTAACACAAAGGAAGATGCTAGTAGTTGTTGGAGGCCAATCACCTCAGCCCCAGGACATCGCTGAAGGAGTTCCTCAGGTCAGTGTCCTAGGCCCAACCATCTTCAGCTGCTTCATCAATGACCTTCCCTCCATCATAAGGTCAGAAGCGGGGATGTTCGCTGATGATTGCACAGTGTTCAGTTCCATTCGCAACCCCTCAGATAATGAAGCAGTCCATGCCCGCATGCAGCAAGGCCTGGCAACATCCAGGCTTGGGCTCATAAGTGGCAAGTAACATTTGTGCCACATAAGTGCAAGGCAATAACCATCTCCAACAAGAGTGAGTCTAACCACCTCCCCTTGACATTCAACGGCACTACGATCGCCGAATCCCCCACCATCAACATCCTGGGGGTCACCATTGATCAGAAACATAACTGGACCAGCCACATAAATACTGTGGCTACAAGTGCAGGTCAGAGGCTGGGAATTCTGTGGCGAGTGACTCACCTTCTAACTCCCCAAAGCCTTTCCACCACCTATAGGGCACAAGTCAGGAGTGTGATGGAATACTGTCCACTCTCCATTTTCTTATAGAAAATAAATTCTGTTCCTGTTGCAGTGTAACCCGATAGCTTTTTCTGGTGTTTAAGTCAACTGTTTCACTTTAGAATAATAAATAACACCCTACTTTCATTTGTTCCATATTAGTAGGCTTGGGTTAAAACTGAATTGACCACAGATCTGTTTAAAAAGGAGAAATCACTTTTGGTTCGATGATTTAATGCCTAATTTACTTTTCTAAATACCTTACTTCCAACTTGCAACACATTTCAAACATCTCTTTGCCAACATATACCATATTTATATAGTTAGTTAAAGAGCTGTCCATAGTTATAATTTTTTCACACAAATACAATAACTTCCAAAACTGTACAGTAAAATTGGCTATACATAGTGTGCATGGGTCAATATCCTTTCTATTCATTCCAGAGTATCCTTCACATGCCTGGAAAAATAATGGTATGTGATCTGAGGAATATCAGCTGGAAAGTCTTTTTGACCTTTCAAAGTATGCAGAATTGTTCCGTCAAGTAACATTTAATTTTGTCTGCATTTTGGATACTAAATATACATTACAAAGCAGAATCAGTTGCAAATGTACAAAACCATTGAACAGCTTCTGATAGCTGGGAAAAGAAAAATGGAACTTACCTTGTAGCTTCCTAGTTGGCTGCCCTGAGTCACTTTTTTGTTAATTTTACATTTTCTAAATCAACAATTTCTGCAGTTCCTTCACATTCTTGTGACATTGATGTTAATACATGTAAGCTTATGGTTAGTCAACAGGAAAACAGACACCACACAAGCAGCACAATAGCACTTGGAACAGCAAAGATGTTGAAGGCTGCAACTATTCTGTAAGTTATGGTTATAATGTGGAAAAGTGATTTAACGCCACTGTAATTTGTTCTATGGTGCAGAATTAGTACTTTCCTCTGCTGGCTGATTTTACTGAAAATTACACAAATAAAGGAATGTTCCCCATTTTATACTTTTCACTGAAAATAGCAAAGATGAAAATATACCCTACAATTTCTGCAAGCTCCTGCAGTTTGAGGAAAACTAAACTTTTAAATCAGCTGTCTGCAAAACAAGATGATAAACGGCAGCGAGGTGCCTCAGCGGGGAAAGGTGCAAAACGTTGCCTGCAGAAGGCAGCACTCCAAGGTTGAATGGTGGATATGCAAGGGAGAATTCTGGTATTCTGCTTGTTTACCTTTGGGCATCAGGGAGTATCTATGAAGAGCGTTTTCTCAGGAGATTAAATGGGTGAGGTAGAGTCCATGAGAAAAAAGATTGAATATTGTTTTGGAAGGAATGAGTTTGATGATCTGTATGGCCTTTTTGTCCCATGCTTAACAGTCTCATTGATCTAACTGGAGAAAATTTAAAAATTCAATATTAGCAATATATATATATATATTATGTAAAAACCTTTAATGCCACAAAACATCCCAAAGCACCACAGTTGGCAGTCAGACAAGATTAGGAGGGGTGTTACAGGAGGTGGTCAAAGGCATAATTGAAGATGTAGGTTTTTAGGAGGCGTTTGAAGGTGGAGAGAAATTTCGCAAGGCAGAAGGGTTTAAGAAAAATAAAGAATTCCAGAGTGTGGGGGCAAGTTGAAAGTCTGTCAACAATGGTCGAACACAGGGAGGGGTGGAATGCATAGCAGACCAGAATTGGAAGAGCAGAGAGTATGAGCACGGATTCAGGGCTAGAGGAAGGGGCAGAGGTAGGGAGGAGCGAGGCTGAGGAAAGATTTGTAAATGAGGACTTTGAAGTCAATTTGCTGAGGAACTGGGAGCCAATACAGCTTTTTTTTTTATTCGTTCATGGGATGTGGGCGTCGCTGGCAAGGCCAGCATTTATTGCCCATCCGTAATTGCCCGTGAGAAGGTGGTGGTGAGTCGCCTTCTTGAACCGCTGTGTGGTGAAGGTTCTCCCATAGTGCTGTCAGGAATGGAGTTCCAGGATTTTGACCCAACGATGATATATTTCCAAGACGGGATGGTGTGTGACTTGGAGGGGAACGTGCAGGCGGTGTTGCTCCCATGTGCCTGCTGCCCTTGTCCTTCTAGGTGGTCGAGGTCACGGGTTTGGGAGGTGCTGTTGAAGAAGCTTGGCGAGTTGCTGCAGTGCATCCTGTGGATGGTACACACTGCAGCCACAGTGCGCCGGTGGTGAAGGGAGTGAATGGTTAGGGTGGTGGATGGGGTGCCAATCAAGTGGGCTGCTTTGTCCTGGATGGTGTCAAGCTTCTTGAGTGTTGTTGGAGCTGCACTCATCCGGCAAGTGGAGAGTATCCATCACACTCCTGACTTGTGCCTTATGGATGATGGAAAGGCTTTGGGGAGTCAGGAGGTGAGTTACTCACTGCAGAATACTCAGCCTCTGACCTGCTTTTGTAGCCACAATATTTATATGGCTGGTCCAGTTAAGTTTCTGGTCAATGGTGACCCCCAGGATGTTGATGGTGGGGGAAACGGTGATGGTAATGCTGTTGAATGTCAAGGGCAAGTGGTTAGACTCTCTCTTGTTGGAGATGGTCATTGCCTGGCACTTGTCTGGCGCAAATGTTACTTGCCACTTATTAGCCCAAGCCTGGATGTTGTCCAGGTCTTACTGCATGCGGGCACGGACTGCTTCATTATCTGAGGAATTGCGAATGGAGCTGAACACTATGCAATCATCAGCGAACATCCCCATTTCTGACCTTATGATAGAGGGAAGGTCATTAATGAAGCAGCTGAAGATGGTTGGGCCTAGGACACTGCCCTGAGGAACTCCTGCAGCAATGTCCTGGGGCTGAGATGATTGGCCTCCAACAACCACTACCATCTTCCTTTGTGCCAGGTATGACTCCAGCCACTGGGGAGTTTCCCCCGATTCCCATTGACTAGGGCTCCTTGGTGCCACACTCAGTCAAAAAGAGCTTGGCAAGGACTTGGGGAATAGGTAAGTGGGACTTTATGCAGGATGGGATGCAGGCGGTAAAGTTCTGGAAGAGTTGGAGTTTAAGGAGGGTGGAGCTCAGGAAGCTGATTAGGAAAATGTTGAAATTGCCATGGCAGTGAAGATGTGCATGCAGGTTTTCAGTGGCAGTGGGTGTGAAGTAGGGATGACGATGAGTGATATTTCTGAGGTGGAAATAGGCAGTCATGCTGCTGCATTAGACATGGGGTTTGAATCTCAGCTCAGGGACAAGTAGAACACTGAGGTTGCGGGTAAATGAGGCAGAAAAACTTTATTCAGAACTTGCTTGAACACTATCTGCTGAAAAATGTTAATGTCAAGCTCTGACATTAATTAACATAGTTCTATACTCACCATTATTAAGAAAGTACCCTCCAAATTATTCATCATTTAAATATAATTCTAGATATTTACTAACATATGGCTCTATTATATGTTTTCCAACTGAACATTATAAAGAGAGTAGCCTTCATGTTATACATTATTTTTTATAAGATATTGCTAGAATTAAATGTAATGGAAATAGCATCCTTTCTAATTGTAAGAATACATTCCATGCATTATTTGTTTCATTGAGAACTTTTTCAGAGGAAAAACAGCAATACTCGTGATTGACAACATCAATAATTTATATGGAGTACTGTAGGAAATGCCACATTCATGAAGGCTCCAATATTAAAAATTACAAATTATTTTTAAAATATTAAGACTATGGAATAAAATAATCTGGTGAGTTCCATTCACCTGAGATCAGATCTTGCAATCCATCCCAGATGGATAAAGTTAAAAACTTCTCCCTACCACTAAGGTGCTGAGTAAAATAAACATTAGAAATCTCATTGGCTCCCACTGAGTTTACAAAGAGAGTTGGTGTGGGAAATGGAAATGTCATACTGGTTCACTTTCGATGTAAGCAGTTAAAGCACACTGTTGAGTAAGATTATAAAGAGTTTTACTTAGCAACGGTCTCATGCTGTATCTGATCTGAGAATGCTTGATGCCCATGCCAAAATTGACATTCCTTACCCTACCATCTGAAAGGACTACTGGATCTCAATTTTTGATTGCAATTCTCCCCACACCGCTTATCTTTGGTCACCCAGTGCCCAGGTCAGAGTACCTTCTGGTGGATCTGCTCGTAGGCTTGGTGAAAACAAAAAAAAAGCCACTGTGCACAGGTTCAACAAGCTCTAATCACCAGGGAAGGTCTGATGGCTGTTTACTCATGTTCTGGTTTCTGGTACTTGCCCTGGTGACTATGGAATACAACCACACAGTATCAACTGGCTCACTTGAAGCCTTCTGCAACCGTTAGGAATTGAACTACACCGATTGTTTTACCAACTGAAATTGTTTAAAAGATTTTAACTGGCAGGCAATTTTAATTTTAACAGGCTGGTGCTCTACTTCGTGGATGGGGGGGGAGGTGCTTTTAAGTCGTTCTATCCACCCAACGCCAGTCCATTAGCCTGAACAAGGAGAATATGCCTTAAACAAAAGCAAAATACTGCGAATGCTCTAAATCTGAAATTAAAACAGAAAAAGCTGGAAACACTCAGCAGGTCAGGCAGCACCTGTGGAGAGAGAAACAGAGTTAACGTTTCAGGAAAGGTGACCGACCTAAAACGTTAATTCTGTTCCTCGTTCCAGCTGCCTTTTCTTAATAAAACAATAAGGAGACACTGAGTTGCCCCAGTGACATCAAACAAAAGTGCACCCTTTTTAGAGGGGTACAACTAATAAAGAACTAAACCATAAACAAAGGAAACTTATAAAATTAAATAAGAATATTATCACCCATGCCCAGCGCACGGTACCAGGGATGAGGGACTTCAGTTACCTGGAGAGCTGGGGTTCTACTTAGAGCAGAGAAGGTTAAGAGGAGATTTGATAGAGGTGTTCAAAATCATGAACGGTTTTGATACAGTAAATAAGGAGAAACTGTTTCCAGTGGCAGAAGGGTTGGTAACCAGAGGACACAGATTTAAGGTGATCGGCAAAAGAGCCAGAGGCGAAATGAGGAAACTTTTTTTTTTACACAGCGAGTTGTAATGATCTGGAATGCACTGCCTGGAAGGGTAGTAGAAGCAGATTCAATACTAACTTTCAAAAGGAAATTTGATAAATACTTAAAGGAAAAAAATTTTACAGGGCTATGGGGAAAGAGCAGGGGAATGGGACTAATTGGAGAGCTCTTTCAAAGAGCCGGCACAAGCACGATGGGCCGAATTACCTCCTCCTGTGCTGTACATACTGTGATACACACTCCAGTCCCTGTGATGCCCACTGGTCGTGGAAGGCCTCAAGCGTACACTGCGTGCTCCTTCTCCAGGGCCACCCTCTCCACAGATGTCTCTTTTAGTGAATCCATAAGGACACTGGGTTGCCCCAGCAGTGTCATCAACTAAAAAAAATCTAACAAAAGTGCCCACTTTTTGGAATGCACAACTAATAAACACCCAAATCATACAAAAGAGAAAGGAAACGCATCAAATTAAACCATAATGTTATTACCAGTGTCAACTATGCACTCCAGTCCCTGTGGTGCCCACCGGCCTCAAGCTTATCGGCAGATACCGCGTGCTCCTTCTCCAGAGCCACCCTCTCCACAGATAATCCTGACCTGCTGAGTGTTTTCAGCATTTTCTGTTTTTAGGACATTCCTTACCTTGCTGAGTAACAAGAGTTCAAGTGGATGGATTAAAAAATGTTTAATTACTGTTATTATTCGTGGTGACAGGTGGAACAGATCCAAGCTTATTAGCAAGAAATGACATATAAAGTAACTCAGTACAAGGGACTGTGATGTAGACCTGCATCAGGGTACTGAACCACACGACAGATATTAATTAGTCACTTATCTTGTGTCTGTACTAGCAGCTTGTTTGGCACACTGTATTTATCAACAATGAAAAATAAATCTCTTAACACATTACTCTCTTAATCACATCCAGCATGTCTATAGATTCTGACTGATTACGTATACGCGAAACACTTAAAATCGGGATAAATTCCACATACTGAATGAAATAGCGACGACTAAAACATTTTTACCGAGCAGCTAGATAGAAACCAAACCCTCATTCCATCTTTAAAATTATATAATTACATTAAATTTTAAATGCCACTTTCCTTCTCAATAGGTTTTAATTCTGCAGAAGATTCTCACCCTCAATCATATTGCATCCTTTCTCTCTGGCATCACTGCCGAGCCCGAGTAGAGGTTTTCCCTGATTCGGTTTCCAGGACAACAGTCACTGGAAAGAACTCGAGGCCTAACTCGGACGCTGTGCAGCGCAGTGAAGAATACGAAGGAGCTGGGTCGGGTCGTGCCGTGCCGTGCAACACCAACACCGAGGAGGGAGGGCAGCGATCGAATCAACCGGTCTGGTGGCGCCTCAAAACTCTTTTTTTTCCCCCCTGGTACCAGGTCACATCAAAGGGAGCTGCCTCCTCACCCTTTTAAAGAGAAACATGTCGCAGTTTAAGACTGGGCGGTGATGCTGATCCTCCACAGTAGTCGCTCAAACAACTGGAACAAGTCCCGGGCCGCGCGCTCGCCGGGACGGCGTTCTATTCCCGGGCAACGTTCTGAAGCGGGTTCTTCACCGAACGGTTTGTGAAGCCCCCGCTACCACTCTCCGCGCGTCACGTCCTCCTGTGTTTTTTCCCCCCCCCTCTCTCTCTCTCTCTCTGGGTAGCTCTTTAACATCTCTATTTCCTTCTTTCACTCTTTACACTGAGCTTCCAACAGCGCCGGAACCCGTGCACCGGGAGGGGGGGGAGGAGGAGAAAAGGGAAGGGACAGAACGTTGCACCTTTTTCCGGTACCGCACGTGGAATATGCTCGGGCTCGTTGGAGGGGAGCCGCGGTATTTTAGACTCGAAACGGCGGCTGGTGTGTCTGAGGGACCAGGTGCGAATGTTTGTAAGTGCGCGTTGAGGTGCTCGAGCTCTGAGTAGAGTTGAACGATAACTTGTGATTCATTCGGTTTAAGAGAGTCGCCCATTTCTATAATATAGGAATTGTCAGTTTCGTTCAGTGTCCTTTTTGCTTTGGTCTAAATTAAGCACGATGTTCCAGTCGTTGTAGTTCATTTTTCAGATCTTATTGAATCATTTTCCTGCAGACTTGATTGTTCTAGAATGTTCCCTCCGTTTTTGTTGCCTAGTTGTATTTTGTGCTTTTCTTCCTTTCGCCCCCTTGGTTTATACAGAAACTTACCTAGTTCAGACCTTGGATATTCCAGAATGTCCTTAAAAAAATTGACCCGGTGGCCTCAGTCTCTTTCATAGAAAGTTACGGCACAGAAGGAGGCCATTCGGCCCATCGTGTCCGTGCCTGCCGAAAAAGAGCTATCCAGCTTAATCCCACTTTCCAGCACTTGGTCTGTAGTCCTGTAGGTTACAGCACTTCAAGTGCACATCCAAGTACTTTTTAAATGAGTTGAGGGTTTCTGCCTCTACCACCCTTTCAGGCAGTGAGTTCCAGACCCCCATCACCCTCTGGGTGAAAAAAAATTCTCTTCAGTTCCCCACTAATGTTTCTGCCAATTTCTTTTAATCTATGCCCCCACCCCCACCCCCACCCAGTCACTGACCCCTCTGCTAAGGGAAATAGGTCCTCCCTATCCACTCTATCTAGTCCCATCATAATTTTATACACCTCAATCAAATCACCCCTCCGCCTCATTTGTTTCAAAGGAAACAACCCCAGCCTATCCAATCTTTTCTTATAGCCAAAATTCTCCAGCCCTGGCAATATCCTCATAAATCTCCTCTGTACCCTCTCTAGTGCAATCACATCTTTCCTGTAATGTGGTGACCAGAACTGCCCGCAGTACTCAAGCTGTGGCCTAACTAGTGTTTTATACAGGTCTAGCATAACCTCCCTGCTCTTATATTCCTTGGCTAATAAAGGAAAGTACCCCGTATGCCTTTTTAACCGCCTTATCTACCTGAGCTGCTACCTTCAGGGATCAGTGGACATGCAATCCAAGGTCCTGCATTTCCTCTACACTTTTCAGTATCCTCCCATTTATTGTGTACTCCCTTGCCTTGTTTGCCCTCCCCAAATGCATTACCTCACACTTCTCTGGATTGAATTCCATTTGCCACTTTTCTGCCCACCTGACCAGTCCATTGATATCTTCCTGCAGTCTACAGCTTTCCTCCTCACTATCAACCACAAGGCCAATTTTTGTATCATCTGCAAACTTCTTGATCAAGCCCCCCACATTCGAGTCCAAATCATTAATATATACCACAAAAAGCAAGGGACCCAGCACTGAGCCTTGCAGAACCCCACTGGAAACAGCCTTCCAGTCGCAAAAACACCCATCAACCATTACCCTTTGTTTCCTGCCATGTGCTTGTACTTTTTTGACCAGTCTGCCATGTGGGACCTTGTCAAAAGCCTTGCTAAAATCCATGTACACTAGATCAAACGCGTTATCCTCATCGACCCTCCTTGTTACCTCCTCAAAAAATTCAATCAAGTTAGTTAGACACGACCTTCCTTTAATAAATCCATGCTAACTGTCCTTGATTAACCCGTGCCTTTCTAAATGACGATTTATGCTGCCCTCAGAATTGATTCCAATAATTTGCCATCACCGAGGTTAGACTGATTGGCCTATAATTGCTCAGTCTATCTTTTTTTCCCTTTTTAAACAACGGTACAACGTTAGCAGTCCTCCAATCCTCCGGCACCATGCCTGTAGCCAGGGAGGATTGTAAAATGATGGTTAGAGCCTCTGCTATTTCCTCCCTTGCTTCTCTTAACAGCCTGGGGTACGTTTTGTCCGGGCCTGGTGATTTATCTACTTTCAAAGATGCTAAACCCTTTAATACTTCCTCTTTCACTATGTTTATCCCATCTGATATTTCACGCTCCTCCTCCTTAAATATAATCTCCGCAGTGTCCCCCTCTTCTGTGAAGACAGACGCAAAGTATTCATTAAGAATCATACCCACATCTTTCTCTAAATTAATGATATTTATTGAACTGTAATTTCTATAGAAAGAAAGACTTGCATTTATATGGTTCCTTTCACGACCTTTGGATGCCCCAAAGCATTTTACAGATAATTAAGTACTTTTGAAGTGTAGTCACTTGTAATGTAGGAAACGTGGCAGCCAATATGCACACAGCAAGGTCCCATAAACAGCAATGAAATAATAACCAACATCGCTAAAAAGATTATCTGGTCGAGGGATAAACATTGGCCATGTCACCAGGGAGAGCTCCCCTGCTCATCTTTGAAATAGTGCCATGAGACCTTTTACGTCCACCTGGGAGGGCAGAAGGGGCCTCTGTTTAATGTCTCATGCAAAAGATGGCACCCCCAACAGTGCAGGACTCCCTTAGTACTGCACTGGAGTGTCAGCCTGGATTATATATTCAAGTGTCTGGAGTGGGACTTGAACCTACAACCTTCTGACTCAGGTGATATAATGATTTATAGTATCAATTTTGGTCTCTTGATGTAGTGGTGGGAGACAGGTTCATAATCCTGCATTTGATGGAACTTCTGGTCTTAGTTGTTTCTCATCTCTCTTACCACCCATCTAATCTCACTTCAAACTGTTCTGCCCTCACCCTCTGTCCCTGGACAGAAACTCCCTTAGCTTCATTGCCAGCACCTTTACAACTTCCTCTCCATTGTCCTAACAATTGCCTTGACATTACTCACTGCCAACCTGCCTTGACTCCTTTTGACACCCTCATCCTCACCAGATTCTGGACAGTTTAACACTCCCCCTACAATGGTGCAACAGACGTCTTTGCAGCCTGAAATCTGAAGGCTGCAGACTTGAGTGTACATGGCTCACAGCTGGCTTGATTGGTCAAGCCAGCTATAGCAGTAGATAGTCATGTTGGGATTTCTGACTATGCCTCCACAAGAGGGTCATGGTGTAATTCAGAGTTCAGATTTTGTTCCGCTTTTTAACAATAACCATTGCATTTCCTTCTTTACAATTGTG
The DNA here is from genome assembly GCF_035084215.1 of Heptranchias perlo. Taxonomy (NCBI): domain Eukaryota; kingdom Metazoa; phylum Chordata; class Chondrichthyes; order Hexanchiformes; family Hexanchidae; genus Heptranchias; species Heptranchias perlo. The sequence goes on from NC_090325.1 coordinate 137,431,964, forward strand.
TGGAACTTCTCCACTTGTCTGCAGCCAAGGCCCCACAACTTCCTCCCTAGTCTCATTGATAACCTTATGATGTATGCCATCTGCCATTGAAATTTGTTGGACTTCATCCACTTAACCTTTCAAGAGCCTCTTCCACACTGATTCAAAATCCTCTAGATTATATGTTCAGCTGAAATTATTATATAATGTATTTTTTCTTTCCTAGTGACTACTTCTAGAAAATAATCATTAAATTCTATTTTCTCTTCATCAAATACTCTACCATATTTATCCTTTAGAGATCTAACTTCCTTCCGAAGAGAACATTTTTGCTGTTCTGCTGAAAATAAGTTTTGTTATTGTGATTAACATCTTTTGCTGTTTCCTCTCTCATGTCCTCTTTGCACCCAATACCTTTTATTTGCTCTGCTTTAGCAATTTTCACTTTTCTCTGTAAGCTTTATATGGATTATTTTGCTTCCCTTATTTCAAATTGAAATACTCTTCATCCATTTTGGATACTGTTTGTTTAGCATGCATGTTTTCTTATGTATGTCTTGCGAATTCAATCTTCATTATAGCTTTTTAAAAATTCTGTTTTTCCTCAACTGAGCTATTTCTCAGTAATTTGTCCAACTTAATTTCTTGTTTGCTTAGCATTCTAGTTGCCATTCTTGAGATCATCTGTTTATATATCTATTATCTATATGTCTTGCACTGCATGCACTGGTGGTAACATTTGCTTCTATCACACATTTTGGCCACACTTCTCAGTCACTCTTAATCAAGATATTCTTAGTCAAATTTATTATAAGTATCCCCCACTGTATTCTATTAGACCCAAGTTTCTATTAACTTGGCACTGATTGTCTCATTCTAACACACGATCGACGACCAGCCTTGGCTTCCACTTTCTCGAGAGCTATAGTATGTCAAATAAGTTGAAATAAACTAACAACCATTGAATAGCTCCAAGCTGGATTTAAATGCAGGAAAATTTAAACTTAATGATTCTTACAATTAGGGTAACGTACCCTTTCTACCTCCTGCACTTGGCTCTCTTTTTATGGATGCAAAACATTTGTAAAATGCTGTGTTTCAGCTCCATCTTTCCACTTTTCCATTGGATGCAAACTGTTCATTCACCTGTCAGATAAACTCAGTTTTGATTGACAGCTGAATTTTAATTGACCCCAACATTCATTTCTAGAATGCAGAGTTGTAAAGCAACACACACCTTCACTCTGTTTTCCGTGGTATAATGTTTCTGCCCTTATAAAATAATGCATTCTGTCACCTACCGTGACTAGCGCAATGGGAGATTTACTTGTAATATAACACTTTACATTAGTGCACACTTTCCTGTCCATCACACTTCAGATAGCACACATTGTCTAATGTAAGTTTTTGTGGCACAATTTTTAAAAAATATAGAAACAAGCTACGGTTATTTTGGAATGTGCAGACAAACTCTCCAGCGACGCAAAATACCAGAGCCCCAATGTCGTAATTCATCTGGGTATGAATTTACCTAATGTTTACTTAACATAAGTAGATTTTGTAGCCTTAAAGGGCAAAACTCCACGCTGTAACTTTTCACATGGTATAGTGTTCCTGTCTTTATAAAATGGAGCATTCTCTCTCATACTGTAAGCAGTGCCGTTGGAGTTTCGCATATTATATATAACATTTCTCTCACGTATTTCATTTGTCATACACCAGATATCACATTTTGTTACGGATGCAAAAAAGGGAAGCCAGTCACTTAATACTGATTGCTTCTGACCTAGAAGCTGACCTTAGAAGCATTTTCCAATCTGCGCACTTCCCTCACCAATCCATTCTGATTGACTTGAAGTTGGATTTTTTGAACTTAAAGGGACATTGCTACAGTTAGCAATAGAATAATACATTGTACTTTTGTATGTTGCAGTGCTCTTGTCCTTATAAGAGGGTGTCATCCAGTTTACAGTGAGCAATGCCATTGAAGATCTGCTACATGTTTCTCTCATATTTCTCTTAAAATTTGTGTTTTTCCCTGACAAAAGCATTACTTTGTGCTGAGTGAAGAGAAGCTTAAACTTGAACCTAGTATAAACTGTAGAGTGGCAAAGCTTACAAATGCTGGGGTCAGCTGTGAACTTGAACTTCCTGGCAAGATCAGCTGCTGGTATACTGCCAATGCTCTACAGCTGATCCTGACAGTGAAGTCATGAAAGCAGCCCTAAAATCATTGCAGAGACTGGTTATTCCTCTCCTGATACATTAACTACAAAATCTGCTCATAACATACTAGTATACTTAAGCAAGCAAGTCCTGGCTTCATCGGGAGTGGAACACATAGACTCTGCAACAATTTTAAAATTGGAGTCTGAGGAGGAATCTGGGCAAAGTGTAAATAAGAATTATCTGAGGTATGCAATTATCCATTATAACCAGAGTGGATATAGTAGAGCCGACTGTAGAAGTTTTTTTTAAAAAGGTAAGATAAAATCTGCATAAACGGAGCCTATATTGGAACCGATTGCTCTTCTATTTCTCATAAATGTATATATTTGTTCCTGACAGGCTTTGCTTTATGGTGTGTGAGGAGAAGGTGCCTAGAATAAAATAAAATGGTCTTCTTCATCTGTAGTGGATGTGGAGAGTCTGTCAAGAAAGCTCAAGTGGAAAAACATTTGAATATCTGTCGGAAATGCTCATGTTTGTCTTGTATTGACTGTGGCAAGGACTTTTGGTAAGCATTTGGTAATGGGATGTATAAGGTTTTGTGTTGTGCACACATATTGTATTCTATCTGAATTTAAGGTTTTAGTATTATATCTTTAATTTACCTCTTTTGGGTTTCACTGCACTATGCACCAAACATCCAGTACAGAGAGTAGACAAACTGCTTCCAGGTATCTGCCCAAGTTACTGATCACTAAGAGATACAAGAGGGTGCTTCAGGAAACTCTCCATCAGGTTTATACCTCCCTCTCTGAAAAAGCACCTAGCCTTTTTAGCAGGTGTCCTTCACAGTACAACAGAGATTATGAACTCTCATTGGCGTAGCAGTCCAGTGGGTTCTGATGTGCTTTTTTACCACATTGTATGTTAAAATAGCTTTCTTTGCCTGAAATTTATGGTTTGGTATCTTTACAACAACATCTTGCATTTATATAACATCTTTAACATAGTAAAACTTCTCAAGGCGTTTCACAGGAGCATTATTAGACCAAATTTGACACTGAGCCACATAAGGAGATACTGAAGATTTAGCAAAAACATGCATAGTACATTGGCCCCAAACATTTAAATGTGCAAAATGAAAAGCTAATGTGGAAAATTTTGCTTGATACTTGTATTTTTTTATGTGACAAATTGAGAGAGTTTTACATTGATCTTCATCATTATAGATAGTCTGTATGGTTGCCCCATTATTTCTCGGACTCACTACTTTGATCAGCTACTTCTATTAGTACTACTGCTGATGTACAGCATAGTTCTGAAATGGTTAAATTGATAACACTGTACAGTTCAATATTCTATCAGCGCATGTAGAGCAAAATTATTAAACTTCTTCAGCTACAGTTTTGAAGAATTAATTTTAGGGTTTTGCTGTGGGCTATTGGCTTCACCCAATGAAACACACAACAGAAACTCACTCCTAGGCAATCTAGGTTCTCTGCTAGACAAAGTATTATTTCGCATTTCCTCCTAATAGAGGTCTGTTAATGTTTATAGGGGAGAGGATTATGTGACCCATACTAAATGCATTAGTGAAGATCAGAAGTATGGTGGTAAAGGATATGAAGCCAAGGCCAAAAAAGGAGATATGAAACAACAAGAGTGGATACAGGTAAATATATCTTAGTACGTATGTTACTCTTATTGTGCTTCTGGGAACTCAAAAGCTACAGTAGTTCATTCCTGAATATTTAAAATGACTGGGTAAATTGTTTTTTCAGCTGTAGTGGGCTGCTCAACTTTCTAATCAAATCTTGTCCACCTTTTGTATTGTCAATGGTAGTCATGTGGAAGACTCTATTAAAAAGTTGTGATAAAAATTGCATTCAGCATCATTGAATGAGACTACAACTCATGACCAACAAGTCTTAAGTGAGTTATTTGGGACTTCATGAATGGAATAAACACATTGAAGAACTTTTTGTGCAGCATTCTGATACAATGTACATGTTTGACTTCAGAAGTAAAAACTGAAAATGCTGCTAAGCACAGCAGGTTAATCAGCCTCTTTGAAGAGAAAAAGAACAATTATTGTGTTTTGTTTAAAACAGATTTAAGTTTACAGTAGTTTGGTTCTGGTACAGTACAGTTTACACCGAGGCACTGCCCACTCAGTTGAATGTAAAAGATTCCATGGCATTCTGGCCAACATTTATCCCCTCAAATAACATCACTGAAACAAGTTATCTGATCATTTATTTCCCTGCTGTTGGATCTTGCTGTGCACAAATTGACTGCTCCGTTTCCTACATTGCAACAGTGACTTCATTTCAAAAGTAGTTCATTGGCTGTGAAGTGTTTGGGATGTCATGAGATTTTGAAAGGCAAAGTTCCTTCTTTCTTATTTGTGGTACTGCTGCGAGTGGATAGTTGTCTTTTTTAAACTGCCTGTGACACTCAGGAAGTTAGGTCCACTTGGACTATCCCGTGAAATAAATTCCATAGAAAATAGGAGCAGGAGGAGACCATTCGGCCCTTCGAGCCTGCACCGCCATTCAGTATGATCATGGCTGATATCATATTCCCACTCTCTCCCCATACCCCTTGATGCCTTTTGTGTCTAGGAATCTATCTAGCTTCTTCCCAAGGACACCCAGGTCCCTCTGAGTGAAGAAATTTCTCCTCATCTCAGTCATAGAGTTATACAGCACGGATAGAGGCCCTTCGGCCCATCGTGTCCACGCCGGCCATCAGCCCTGTCTACTCTAATCCCATATTCCAGCATTTGGTCCGTAGCCTTGTATGCTATGGCATTTCAAGTGCTCATCCAAATGCTTCTTGAATGTTGTGAGGGTTCCTGCCTCCACAACCCTTTCAGGCAGTGAGTTCCAGACTCCAACCACCCGCTGGGTGAAAAAGTTCTTTCTCAAATCCCCTCTAAACCTCCCGCCTTTTACCTTGAATCTATGTCCCCTTGTTATAGAACCCTCAACGAAGGGAAAAAGCTCCTTAGTATCCATCCTATCTGTGCCCCTCATAATTTTGTACACCTCAATCATGTCCCCCCTCAGCCTCCTCTGCTCCAAGGAAAACAAACCCAATCTTCCCAGTCTCTCTTCATAGCTGAAGCGCTCCAGCCCTGGTAACATCCTGGTGAATCTCCTCTGCACCCTCTCCAAAGCGATCACATCCTTCCTGTAGTGTGGCGACCAGAACTGCACACAGTACTCCAGCTGTGGCCTAACCAGTGTTTTATACAGCTCCATCATAACCTCCTTGCTCTTATATTCTATGCCTCGGCTAATAAAGGCAAGTATCCCATATGCCTTCTTTACCACCTTATCTACCTGTTCCGCCGCCTTCAGGGATCTGTGAACTTGCACACCAAGATCCCTCTGACCCTCTGTCTTGCCTAGGGTCCTCCCATTCATTGTGTATTCCCTTGCCTTGTTAGTCCCTCCAAAGTGCATCACCTCGCACTTTTCCGGGTTAAATTCCATTTGCCACTGTTCCGCCCATCTGACCAACCCATCTATATCGTCCTGCAGACTGAGGCTATCCTCCTCGCTATTTACCACCCTACCAATCTTTGTATCATCAGCGAACTTACTGATCATACCTTTTACATTCATATCCAAGTCATTAATGTAGACCACAAACAGCAAGGGACTCAGCACCGATCCCTGTGGTACCCCACTGGCCACAGGCTTCCAGTCACAAAAACAACCTTCGACCATCACCCTCTGCCTTCTGCCACTAAGCCAGTTTTGTATCCAAAGTGCCAAGGCACCCTGGATTCCATGGGCTCGTACCTTCTTGACCAGTCTCCTGTGGGGGACTTTATCGAAGGCCTTACTGAAATCCATGTATACCACATCCACTGCGTTACCCTCATCCACACGCCTAGTCACCCCTCAAAAAATTCAATCAAATTAGTCAGACATGATCTTCCCTTGACAAAGCCATGTTGACTATCCCTGATTAATCCTTGCTTCTCCAAGTGGAGACTAATTTTGTCCTTCAGAATTTTTTCCAATAATTTTCCTACCACTGATGTTAGGCTCACTGGCCTGTAGTTCCCCGGTTTTTCCCTACTCCCCTTCTTGAATAATGGTGTTACATTAGCGGTTCTCCAGTCCTCTGGCACATCCCCTGTGGCCAGAGAGGTTCTGAATATATGTGTCAGAGCCCCCGCAATCTCCTCCTTTGCCTCACACAGTAGCCTGGGATACATTTCGTCCGGGCCTGGGGATTTATCCATTTTTAGGCCTGCTAAAACTGCCAATACCTCCTCCCGCTCGATGTTAATATGTTCGAGTATATCACAGTCCCCCTGCCGTATTTCTATGTCTACATCGTCCTTCTCCAAAGTGAAAACAGATGCAAAAAATTCATTTAGAACCCCTCCTACATCTGCCGGCTCCACACACAGATTGCCATTTTTGTCCCTAATGGGCCCTATTTTTTCCCTAGTCATCCTCTTACCCTTAATATACTTATAAAACATCTTAGGATTTTCCTTTATTTTGCTCGCCAGTGTTATTTCATGGCCCCTCCTTGATCTCCTAATTTCTTTTTTAAGTATCCCCCTGCTCTTTTTGTACTCCTCTAGGGCTTCCTCCGTCTTTAGCCTTTTGTATCTGCCAAAAGCCCTCCTTTTTTTCCTAATCCATTCTCGTATATCCCCTGACATCCAAGGTTCCCTGGAGTTCTTGGAACCACCCTTGACCTTTACGGGAACATGTTGCCATTGTATGGTCTCAATCTCCCTTCTGAAAGACTCCCATTGCTCCGATGCGGATTTTCCTACAAGCAGCTGATCCCAGTCCATTTTGGCCAGATCCTGCCGTATCCTATTAAAATCGACCTTCCCCCAATTTAGAACCTTTATTTCCGGCCCCTCCCTGTCCTTTTCCATGACCACCTTAAATATCCTACCTCATATCCTGAGTCTCTGACCCCTCGTTCTGGGGAAACATCCTCCCTGCATCCAGTCTGTCTAGCCCTGTCAGAATTTTATATGTTTCAATGAGATCCCCTCTCCTTCTAAACTCGAATGAATACAGGCCGAGTCAATCCAATCTGTCCTCATACGACAGTCCTGCCATCCCAGGAATCGGACTGGTGAACCTTCGCCGCACTCCCTCAATGGCAAGTATATCCTTTCTTGGGTAAGGAGACCAAAACTGCACTCAGTACTCCAGGTGTGGTCTCACCAAGGCCCTGTATAACTGCAGTAAGACAACCTTGCTCCTGTACTCAAATCCTCTTGCAATGAAGGCCAACATACCATTTGCCTTCCTAACTGGTTTTTGCACCTGCATGTTTGCTTTCAGTGACTGGTGTACAAGGACACCCAGGTCCCTTTTGTACATCAACATTCCCCAATCTATTACCATTTAAATAATACTCTGCCTTTCTGTTTTTCTTTCCGAAGTGGATAACTTCACATTTATCCACGTTATACTGCATCTGCCATGTATTTGCCCACTCACTCAACTTGTCTAAATCGCCTTGTAGCTGCTTTGCATCCTCCTCAACTCACGATCCCACCTAGTTTTGTGTTGTCAGCAAACTTGGAAATATTACATTTGGTTCCCTCATCCAAATCATTGATATATATTGTGACTAGCTGGGGCCCGAGCACTGATCCCTGTGGTACCCCACTAGTCACCGCCTGCCACCCTGAAAAAGACCCATTTATTCCTACTCTCTGTTTCCTATCTGTTAACCAATTTTCAATCCATGCCAGTATATTACCACCAATCCCATGTGCTTTAATTTTGCACACTAACCTCTTATGTGGGACTTTATCAAAAGCCTTCTGAAAATCCAAATACACCACATCCACTGGTTCTCCCTTATCTATTCTACCAGTTACATCCTCAAAAAACTCCTGTAGGTTTATCAAACATGATTTCCCTTTCATAAATCCATGTTAACTTTGTCTAATCCCATTGATATTTTCTAAGTGTCCTGTTATCACATCCTTTATAATAGACTCTAGCATTTTCCCTACTACTGATGTTAGGCTAACCAGTCTGTAGTTCCCTATTTTCTCTCCCTCCCTTTTTAAATAGTGGGGTTACATTTGCCACCCTCCAATCTGCAGGAACTGTTCCATAATCTATAGAATTTTGGAAGATGACAACTAATGCATCCACTATTTCCATGGCTACCTCCTTTTCTGGGATGCAGATTATCAGGCTCTGGGGACTTATCGGCTTTTAGTCCCATTAATTTCTCCAGCACTTTTTTACTAATACTAAATTCCTTTAATTCCTCCTTCTCACTAGTTCCTTGGTTCCCTAGCATTTCTGGGAAGTTATTTGTGTCCTCTTCCGTGAAGACAGAACCAAAGTATTTGTTTAATTGCTCTGCCATTTCCCTGTTCCCCATTATAAATTCTCCCGTTTCTGACTGTAAGGGACCTACATTTGTCTTCACTAATCTATTTCTTTTTACATACTTGTAGAAGCTTTTACAGTCCATTTTTACGTTCCTTGCAAGTTTACTCTCATACTCTATTTTTCCCCTCTTAATCAATCTCTTGGTCCTTTTTTGCTGAATTCTAAACTGCTCCCAATCCTCAGACTTGCTACTTTTTCTGGCAACTTTATATGACTCCTCTTTGGATCTAATACTATCCTTAATTTCTTTTGTTAGCCATGGTTGGGCCACTTTTCCTTTTGTGTTTTTGCCCCAGAAAGGAATGTATAATTGTTGCAATTTATGCATTTGTTTCTTAAATGTTAGCCATTGTCCATCCACCGTAATGCCTTTTAATGAAGCTCCCCAATCTATCATAGCCAGCTCACTCCTCATACCTTTGTAGTTTCCTTTGTTTAAATTCATGACCCTAGTTTTGGATTGGACTACTACTTCACTTTCCATCTTAATGATGAATTCTATCATGTTACGGTCACTCTTCCCTAAAGAACCCCGGACAACAAGATTATTATTTAACCCCTTCTCATTGCACAATACCCAATCTAGGATAGCCTGTTCCCTGATTGGCTCCTCAACGTACTGGTCTAAAAAACCATCTCATACACACTTCAGGAATTCATCCTCCACAGTATTATTGCTAATTTGGTTTGGCCAGTCCATGTAACAGGGGTACTACAGTAAAGTCACCGATGATTACTGTAGTACCCTTGTTACATGCATCTCTAATTTCCTGTTTGATCCCATCCTCTACATTACCACTACTGTTTGGAGGCCTATAGACAATTCCCACCAGTGTTTTCTGCCCCTTGGTGCTTCTTAACTCCACCCAGACTGATTCTATATCTTGATTTTCTGAGCCAGTATCTTTTCTCACTTGCTCTGATTTCATCCATTACTAACAACGCCACCCCACCTCCTTTTCCTTTTTGACACTCCTTCCTAAATATCGAATACCCTTGGATATTCAGACCCCCGCCTTGGTCACCCTGCAGCAATGTCTCTGTAATTGCTATTATTATCATATCCATTTACATTTATTTGCGCTGTTAATTCATCTACCTTATTACGAATGCTTCGTGCATTCAGATACAGTGCCTTTAGATTTGTCTTTTTAACATTTTTAGACATCTTAACATTTATTTGTACTATGGCCCTGTTTGTCGTCTTATCATTTTTTTCTTACCCAGTCCCTATTTGTTAGTGCACTCTTTTTGTACATATTCCATGTAAGTGAAGTAATGCAAATATGCTAATAGGAGAGGGGGGGGGGAGTTAAAAAGGCACAAGAGGTCCATGTACAACAAAAGGAAGTAATGGTGGAAAAACAAATTTTAAAAAACTAAAGGTATAACAGAAATGAAATGAAAACAGAAGATGCAAGCAAAGCACAATGGATCCACCAATTGCAAGTAGAGAATAAAGAACAGGTCCCGACTCTGCACTGGCAGCCTTATTTTTATTTCTCTCGTTATTTCTAATCCTTTTGTTATACTTGGACCTCTTGTGTCTTTTCGCTCCTGCTCAACCATTTGCACGTGCGTTTGTCGTTTCTGTATGTGTGCATTATTTCAATGATTTCCATTAAGCAGTTTGTGGGTCACTTAACACATTAACCACCACAATGAAGACCTATGCCTGAAACATTAACATTCTTCCTTTATTTACAAGTGCTGCCTGGCTTGCTGTATCTTTTTATTTCATAGAATAGAATTATGGAAAGTTACGGCACAAGGAGGAGGCTATTTGGCCCATCCATGCTGGCTGAGAGAGTTATCCAGCTTAATCCCACTTTCCAGCACTTGATCGGTAGCCCTGTAGTTACCACTTCAAGTGCACGACCAAGTACTTTTTAAATGAGTTGAGGTTTCTGCCTCTACCACCCTTTCAGGCAGTGAGTTCCGGATTCCTACCACCCTCTGGATGAGAAACTTTCCGCTCAGCTCTCCTCTAATGCTTCTACCAGTCACTTTAAATCTATGCCCCCTGGTCACTGACCCCTCTGCTAAGGGAAATAGGTCCTTCCTATCCACTCTATGTTGCCCCCCCCCCCCATAATTTTATATACCTCAATTAAATTGCCCCTCAGCCTCCTGTTCCAATGAAAACAACCCTAGCCTATCCAATCTTTCCTCATACCTAAAATTCTCCAGCCCTGGCAACATCCTCGTAAATCTCCTCTGTACCCTCTCTAGTGCAATTGCATCTTTCCTGTAATGTGGTGACCAGAACTGTACGCAGTACTCGAGCTGTGGCCTAACTAGTGTTTTATACAGTTCTAGCATAACCTCCCTGCACTTATATTCTATGCCTCAGCTAATAAAGGAAAGTATCCTGTGTGCCTTTTTAACCACCTTATCAACCTGTCCTGCTACCTTCAGGGATCTGTGGACATGCACCCCAAGGTCCCTCTGTTCCTCTACACCTCTCAGTACCCTCCCATTTATTGTGAATTCCCTTGCCTTGTTTGTCCTCCCCAACTGCATTACCTCACACTTCTCCGGATTGAATTCCATTTGCCACTTTTCTGCCCACCTGATCAGTCCATTGATAGCTTAGAATCATAGAATGTTACAGCACAGAAGGAGGCCATTCGGTCCGTTGAGTCCGTGCCAGTTGTCTGCAAGAGCAATCCAGCTAGGCCCACTCCCCCGCCCTTTCCCCGTAGCCCTGCAATTTTTTTCCCTTCAAGTACTTGCCCAATTCCCTTTTGAAAGCCATGATTGAATCTGCCTCCACCCTCCCCTCGGGCAGTGCATTCCAGATCATAACCACTCGCTGTGTTTTAAAATAAAGTTTTTCCTCGTGTTGCCTTTGGTTCTTTTGCCAATCACCGTAAATCTTTGTCCTCTGGTTCTTGACCCTTCTGCCAATGGGAACAGTTTCTCTCTCTACTCTCAGTTTCTCTCTCTACTCTGTCTAGACCCTTCATGTTTTGAATACCTCTATCAAATCGCCTCTCAACTTTCTCTGCTCTAAGGAGAACAACTCCAGCTTCTCCAGTCTACCCACGTAATTGAAGTCCTTCATCCTTGGAACCATTCTAGTAAATCTCTTCTGCACCCTCTCTAAGGCCTTCACATCCTTCATTTTTTTTGCAGTCTACAGCTTTCCTCCTCGCTATCAACCACATGGCCAATTTTTGTATCATCTGCAAACTTCTAAATCATGCCCCTTACATTTAGGTCTAAATCATTAATATAAACCACAAAAAGCAAGGGACCTAGTACTGAACCCTGTGGAAGCCCACTTTTAACTGTCGTCCTGTCACCATAACACCCGTCGACCGTCACCCTTTGCTTCCTGCCACTAAGCCAATTTTGGATCCAACTTGCCACTTTCCCTTGGATCCCATGGGCTTTTACTTTTCTGACCAGTCTATCATGTGGGACCTTGTCAAAAGCCTTGCTAAAATCCACGTAGACTACATCAAATGCACTACCCTCGACCCTCCTTGTAACCGCCTCAAAAAATTCGATCAAGTTAGTCAGACACTACCTTCCCTTAACAAATCTATGCTGACTGTCCTTGATTAATTTGTGCCTTTTTAAATTACGATTTATATCGTCCCACAGAATTGTTTCTAATAATTTGCCCACCACCTAGGTTAGGCTGACTGGCCTGTAATTGCTCGGTCTATCCTTTTCCTCCCTTTTTAAACAACGGTACAACATTAGCAGTCCTCCAATCCTCCAGCACTACGCCTGTAGCCAGAGAAAATTAGAAAATTTCACTCCCACTTTTTGACGAGTGTATCTTTTGGTTCCCCGGCCCTTTGTTCTATTTTTCCAGCCTTATCTGTTTATCTCTCTGCTTTCAGTCTGATGAAGGATATATGCATGAATCATCATAACTTGTCTTTTCTCTTTACAGATCCTAACTGACCTGCTGTATGTCTCCAGAATTTTCTGGATTTATTTCATTTGCACTTTTTCCTTTTTATTTTACTTCCAAACTTCTAGTATTTGCAACTGATCATGGAGTTATGGGCAGATATTTTTCTCGTGAATTATTTTATAATACCTGTAGTATGTATGGATGTTCAATACACCATGAAAAACAATTGCTCTGTATGTTGTTCTGACTGGTTTGAAAATTGGTATCTACAATCATATTTAACTGTGTCAGTTGTTACTCACAGCGTAGCCAAATAAATAATGTTGGTCCTGTAGAGCTACAGTTGAAAAACATGCATCCACGAGTGATGCTTTCCTAATGTGGTGTAATTGAACTTGGGATCTGTAAAATGTTTTGAACCACGATCCAAGAAAGAACAAGGCAGCATCACTTTGTATGTGATATGATGCATATAATTAAAGTCCCAGACACTCTTGCCCGCTCTGGTTACAAAGCACAATCTGCAGTGTGTACAAGGTTTCCTGTTATTGAAGGAGCCAGTAATACCGCAGTTACGACTTGATTTGAGACACTTTCAATTTTGTCAAGTGATATGAGAGCACTTTTCGAGGAGGCAGTCTTGAACCATGGACTTTACATCAGTTGCAGTATAACAGCAACTGGTGTGAAACTATCTTTTTAAACTTTAAATAGTTTTGTGGGCATCCTGAGTGGAGTTCTGCGTGCATGTTAAGCACGAATATCCGGCGCTCCACTTTGTGTAAGTACAAAGTGGCACACAGCTGGTATTAAACTTCTTTGCTGCCTCCTCACACTGCTTTAGATAGAGGTATCAAACTAGTTCCAGTAGTATAAAGGAGCCATAAGGGTTGCATTTTATTATAGTGGACTGTTTACTGCAGTTTGTGTTTGTAACATTTGCCGCAGTTGATTTGTAATAATGGGTCAGATGCATATTTATAGTGTATCGTGTGTAAAAGTCAATAAAGACAGTATGCATTATTATGGTACAGCTGCATATGTTTATTTTAGTCTTTTTTCCTGCATATAGAAAATTCATGAAGTTATGAACAAATCAAATGTTAGTTCCGGGGTGCGTGAAATTCTGGAGCAAATGAATTCTTATGACAACATACCACGAAAAAAAGCCAAATTTCAGGTATCTTTTTTTTAAAAAAAACTTTTCCTGATTTTAATATTGTTTCAAATTGCTGAAGATACATTTTTTTATCAGACTCTGCAACTGAATAGCTTTTGTATTGTGTAGATTTTTGCATATAATATTGACACAAAGTGCCTCTAAACTAAATGTGGGATATTTCAACATGTTTAGTAAAGCACTAATTCCATAAAGCAAATAATTTAAACAGGAACTGGCCCAAGGTGAGCAGTATCATATACACCTTCACCATTCATAACTGTATTGTTCCATATCCTCTATCTGCTAGATAACTGCAGATGTACAACATTATGAATTCTGGTTTCTTGCTAGGTGCCTGTCCTTCCTTATGTTTGGTAACTTGAAATAAATTGGAAGCTACTCAATATGAATAAATGTGAGAAATGGAAGTCACTTTTTTGACCTGTAAAATTTTAACTAGCTACTTACAGATCTCCTGTGGTGTTGCTCACAGTGTCAATAATATAGGCCCTGATTTTGCTGTCAAAATAATGGTGAGGCCGATAGCACTCACTGTTATTTATGCGCAAATGCTACAGCAACTTCAGGCGAGGGGCAGATGCGTGTTCAAATATCCAAAAGTTGCTGTCTGAGTTGTGTTGCTCCGCCGTTTACTTCGCAAAAATAGCATCTCGCTGTCTGACTCATCATTGAAATGCATTGAACGATATGAAGTTGCTGTACTTGCGTGGTAGATACGAACTAAATTCATCACAGAAAGTTAAGCCTTGTCCATTTCAAGCCTAAGTACCCTTTTAACGATGTGGTAAGTGTTAATTACTGCAGTCAACCCCTCTGGCACTGAAAATTAACTATTACAAGTATGGAGTCTCATTCATTTACGTTTTAATTGTTGGAGATTTTTTTTTAAATTTCAGAAATTTTTACTTTTCCTTTTGTCTATTTTCTCTCTCTAATCCAATCTTTCTTTCCCTCTCTCTTTCTTTATTTCTCTTTCTGTACCTGATTTGACATTGAATTCACCTGCTCTAATTTACACTTCCTTCTCGGACCTTGCACTGTTAATTTCACCCAGTATTTTAAGACTGTTTTGCATCTGTAACAAGGTGACACCTGTGTATACTAGCTGCTCTGTTTTTATTACATACATACATGTGTGGGTGCTTTCAAATATAGACAATTTACAAATGTTAATGTAGTTTCCAAAATCTGAAAGTGTATGCTTTAAAACATCTTTGACTTAATATGCAGCTTTATAGATTGATGATCGAACAACTTTTCAATAAAATGAAAAGAAAAACTGCAAATGCTGGAAATCTGAAACGAAAACAAAAAATACCCACCAAGTCAGTCAGCATCTGTAAAGAGAAAAGATAGATTGTAATATTTCAAGTGTGTAACCCATCAGGTTCTGATAAAAGGTACATACTTGAAACATCATAACTTTTCTCTTTACGGGCGTTGACTGAGTGCATAATGCCAGCATTTTATGTTTTTATTTTGAACAGGTTATCAACTTCTGAAGGTCCAAAGTTGAATTTATCAGATTATGGCTTTGCAAATGGTCCTTAGTAAGCTCAATTCTGATACTCTTTTAAAAACAAAAGTTTTAGAAGCCTCAATTTAATATGAATGGTGGTTCTGAGAAACAACATAAACATTTTATGCAGATTATAGAAATGATATTACCAGATACTTTTTCATTGTGTTTCAGAACTGGATGAAAAACAGTTTGAACATCTATAATGAGGCTCTACAGGGGCAGGTGTGGGAGATCTTTGCTGCTGCTATCAGCAATGTAAGTTGCAACATGTACAAAATTAATTCAAACAAAAAAAATCACCTGAAATTGAAATTGGAAAGAAATGGAATGTGCTGTGTCTTAATGATTTCCCACCTGTTGGCAAATTCCAAGGCCGACACCCACTGCAATATGCTGACCGGCAGGGATGTCAAGTGAACAAATCATGGCTTTTGAATCTAGATCATCACTTTGAATAAAACATTAATCCACATGGTAATTCGAACTAACCCAGTTCAAATTTGCTGTGTTGGACTGTAGCAGTCTTTCAGCCCAGGAATGTCACAGGTTCAATCCCTGGTCAGTTCTGAGGTGGCTCAACTCAACCAGATTTGCCTAAGTGCCCTGGGTTAGGGAGTGTAAAATCAGCCAGGATTTCTGCTGGAATTTCGCTATCTAGGCACCTCTGCTGGAAGCACATGCATGGTCATTGGGTGAGGTTAGGATTGAGCCACACGTGAATATTGACCATCCATGTGAGGTTCAGAAGGGTGACCGGTGCCCGTTGAACTATACCCTAGCAATTTTCTCCCCTCTTCAGAGAAACGGGGAGAAAATTGGATTGGGGAGTGGGTGGATTGGTGAAATTAACCTTAATATAGTTCAGAAAATTATGACATTTATTATTAAATCTCATATATACTTTGGCCCAACTTCAGTAAATCAATGTTGATGCTGAGTCATCCAAAATATTTGCTGGAGGTATATTCTACATACTGTAATATAGTATTGGATCAGTCTTATTCCCAAGTCTGATGTTATAGCTTGGATTGATTGCATCTTCCATGATATAAAGATATCAACATCATGTAAATATTGTTTTGAATACATTGACTTCTAGAATCCCACGTAAAATGGACTTACACTAATTTGTTGGCTGTATGTCCTGTTTTACTTTCAAATTGCCTGTAGATGGTGTTGTATAACAAAGAACATGCTTTTTATGTTTAGTCTTCAGAATGAAAGTTAAATCGATGAATTCAACTTTGTGTTTATGTTGGAGGAGACTTTTTTAAAAAATTGATATGCTATTTGCAGCCAATGTGAGAATTAGAATTAGAACTTGCATTTGAAGAGAGCTATATAAATGCAGGAAAGTATCTGAGTGCTTTTTAGTAAGGGGGGGAAGGCTATGGTGGACACAGCACAGTGAGAAGAGAGAGTAATAGGCTAAGATGCAGAACCAAAGGTATCGTTGAAGAGGGGAGTCTTGAGGAAATTTTTGACAGCAGAGAGGGAGATGGCAATATGGTTGGAATTGGGTAGAGAATTCCATAAGGATGCAGTGGGTTGATGAATGACTAACAAGGAGCAAAGGATAAAGAGAAGTCTGCTATTGGAGGAACAGAGAGTGCATGTGAGGCAGGAGGAGATCACTAAGATAGGGTGGGGCGAGGCCATGAAGAGATTTGAAAACAAGGATGAGAATTTTGAAATCTGTGTGTTTGGGACACAGAGCCAGTGGAATTTGGAGAGGATGGGGCTGATTTATGAGACTTAATGCAAGTGAGGGTGAGGGCTTGAATCATTTTGGGTTAGTCAAAGCTTGCAGAAGGTTAAGGTGGGGAGGTCAACTCGGAGGGCATTGGGGACATCAAGCCTTGAGGTGATTTAAAGCAAGGACTAGAGCTTCAGCAACAGGCACTGGCAGAGGTGGGCAATGTTGTGGAGTTGGAGCAAAGTGGTTTTGGAACAAAGTGGATGTGGGAGAGGAAGCTGAGCTTGTACAAATCGCATGAGCCCCTCCAGACGTAGCTTGAGAGGTCAGCCAGAGGGGTTGATGAAATCTAGACTAAAGGCAGGGAGGTACTAACTGGTGAAAGAGGTTGGTTTCAATTTTGCAACCTTGAAATTGGAGGAAGTTTTTGCTCATCCAGGTCTTGATATTAAGCAAGAAATTTGAAAGTGTAGCAACAACCTGGGTTGAAGAGTGCTGTGTGCTTTCAGATGTTATTGATTAGTGAAAAGGATGGGGTCACAGATGGATCTCTGGGATACACTGGAATGTGACCATGAGAGCAAAAGGGGGAGAAGACAGCAATTTAGCACCTGTGTGCTGGTTAACTGAAAAAAGAACTAAAAGCAACTTCAGGAGGATATAGACAGGTTTGATTGGGCACTTAGATGAAAATTAATGTGAGGATAAATTTTGGGAGAAAGAATGAGAGGACATAATACACTAAACTTTAAAAGGAGTAGAAGGGCAGACAGACTTAAAGGTTTAGATAAACGGAAAAAATGGGAAGACCATTTTTTAAAAAGCATTTGGGATCCTAGGTTTTATAAATCGTGGCATAAAATACAAAAGCAAAGAGGTAATGCTAAACCTTTGCAAATCATTGGTTAGGCCACCTTTTGGGTACCTCATTATAGGAAGGATATCAAGGCCATCGAAAAGTTATGGAAGAGGTTCACTAAATGGTACCGAAGATGAAAGGCTTTATTTACATGGAGAGACTAGAGAAGCTGGAGTTCTTTACAATGGAACAACAGGGCATCATTTTAAAATTAGAGCTGGGCCATTTAGGAATGAAATCAGGCAACACTTTTTCACACAAAGGGTAGTAGAAATCTGGAGCTTGCTCCCCCAAAAGGTTGTGGGTTCTGGGTCAATTAAAATTTTCAAGACAGATCGATAGATGAATGGCCTACTCCTGCTCCTATGTAACAGAAGGTTAAGAGGAGATCTTCTTTAAAATGTAGTAGGAATATGCAACTGGTACAGAAAATGTAAAACCTTTGTTTAACTGCGTAATCTTGATAATTCTGTGATGTAATAAATGATATTTGTTTTGCTAAGGATAAAAACAACCAACAACGAAACCAGAAACACTCTCAGAATGGTAAACGCCCATCAGAATCGGTAGAAGCAAACCAGGATCAGGCAGCTGTAGCAGAAAATGAAGAGAAGAAAAGAAACAAACGGGAAAGGAAAGCAGAAAGGCAAAAGAAATCCAAAAAAGAAAAGAAACACTTAAACTCAAAAGAAGATGAAAATTGTTTAAAGCATGAACCAGATTCCAAAACAAATCAGCTGGAAGAGAAAAAGAAGAAAAAACTTAAAAAGAAGCATAACAAAGATGGAGTCCATATGGTAGAGGAAAATGGCAATCAAGCAAAGGGCTATGAGCAACAGGACGGTGAAAATTTACATGGCAACAAGAAGAGCAAGAAACGTAAACATGAAAAATCTAGTGAAGGTTGGTAATTAGTGTTTTAGTTCTTTAGTGAAATCTGACTATTTGTGAGAAAACCAGATTATCCACTATTATCAGCATTCCTTGGATAGCGGAATTCATTTTAAATTTCAGTCAGCAATGAGTGATTTTTGGCTTTTTTTTAAAAAAAATGTCACCTGTAATTTCCAGTGGGGCTCTCCGGTGGTTTCAAGAGAACCCCCAGAGAAATGGCTTCAACAACTGTAAACCACCGTTTCTACCTTCTTACCACGGGTTCTGTCAAAGTTGAGGTGGGAGATAGGGAAAACCCCTTGAAAATTCAGGGACAATGTGTCTATTTTAGAGAACACCTCCACTGAAAAGCTGTACTGATGTTATTCAGCAAGCACCTCTCCTCTTGGTCTCCATGTATAGCTCCCTGCTGGAGTGACCATACAGTTAAACTGTCCCCTGATCATTGCCAGTTGTGTGTGTTTTTTTGCGTGTGTTTTGAAGGGCGAGAATCTATATGCAATATTTGGGTTTTCTTATTACTGTGACATGTACTATTCAGTAACATTTTTCTTTTTTTCTTTTGGGGAAAAAAGGTACATGTTCTTTGGAACTGGGTATGAGTAGATGGTGTAGAGGTTCTCTTCCTCACCACACTCCCTCCCCCTTTTTATAACTTTAGCCTTTAGTATTGATCCAAATGGCTTCCTTGGTAAGACTGTGCCCTAATCATGGCCAACTACTGTCTTTTTATCCAAGACTGGAAACGTATGATTTTCTGATACTCTTCTTGCACCTTAAACAGATGAACCCAACTCTAAACAGAAGAAAGTTGAAATTGCAGAAACCGAGGAAGTGGAAGAAAATGATGAGGCAAAGCAAGGTATTTATTTATCTCTAATATATTAGAAATCTTGCAACTAAGTGGACTTGCTCTCTGCTCCACTGACTTCCTGTTCACATGTATTTGCCACTTGTTAACTTTTTCCCATTATAATTTCCTATGTCAACATTTATAAGTTTTGCACATATCACAGAATTATACAAATTGGCTGCTTGGTGGCTTAGTACCAAATTCGCAAGTATCCTCAGGCTAACTCTCAGAAAACATTCTGCCCTTCCAGTCACACTTTTTCTTACTCTGCACATAAGTTTTTGTTTTCTTGATTGAGGTTGATTCTTTCTTTTTCATTTTATTTTAAATTTGTTAATTTCTTTGGTCTATGTAGACTTAAAGCCTTCAGCCTGATATCTCCCTGTTGAATTTAAAAGTTGAATGATTCCTCTCTTCCCCACCCCTTTATATTGCTGTCACTGGAGTATTCCTTCCTATCCAAACTTCCCCAACGAGAGGGAGATGGGGAAGGAGCTGGGTCAGGGGTAAGAAGAAGGACTAGGAGTTGAGGGAGGAGCAGGAGAGGAGGGTTTAGATGAGTGGTATTAAAATGACCCAATTCCCTTCCTATTCCTCTTAGAACTACCTGCTCAACCCCTGTGTCCCCTCCTCTTCCTCTCTTCCAGCTTTCCCCCTCCTTCCCGACTATAATATTTAAAAATTCTTCAGTCTGTATGTACTTCCTGTCCAACATTTTCAATTATAAATCCCGGTGTACACATTTACAGTGGAAACTATCAATGTAAACTTATCAGTTTAATTATTTTCTCTGGTGGAGGGGCTGCAATGCCACCACTGGGGAGAGGGCATAATTACAGCATGCCAAGTTTATATACGCAGTTTCCATTATAGGTGTGGACGTGGGGATTTATAATGAAAATATAAAAATAAAGACATAATCCAAGACTTTCAAATGAATACTGAATTATGTCTGTGTGCCCTAATCCAATTATCTCCCACCTTCTAACCTGGCTTCACCTGAAGGCTACAATTGGTCTTTACTCCCTTTGTGCAATGCAATGGGAGATCGACCGGTGTTAATAAAAATTAGAAAGGCTGTGAATGTTCCCTTTAAATCTCTGATTTGTATATGCTTAAGTTGTTAACTATCCTAGTGGGCATTCATTGTTTATATCGTGCTGTCCAGTATTTTTGACGTGTTCATTAATATACAACGCTCAACTCATCATTAACTTGAGATGAGAAAATTGTGTTTTGGAAATGTTCCAGCAATCACTTCAGAAATATTGTATAAATGATACAGTATTGGTCCGCTGTTAGATTAACAGCATGCAACTAGTGTGAACTGTGGTACCTGGACACTTTTCTCTAATGAGCTTTGATATTCTGCGTCCATAATAGAAAGAAAGAACTTGCATTTATATAGCGTCTTTTAGGATCTCAGGGAGTCCCAAAGCATTTTACAGCCAATGATGTACTTTAGAAGTGTAGTCACTGTTGTAATGTAGGGAAACGCAGTAGCCAATTTGCGCACAGCAAGATCCCACAGACAGTAATGAGTTAAATGACCAAATAATCTGTTGTAGGGATGTTGGTTTAGGGATAAATATTGGCCAGGATACCGGGGAGAACTCTCCTGCTTTTTAAATAATGCCATGGGATCTTTTATGTCCACCTGAGGGGGCAGGTGGGGTCTCAGTTTATTGTCTCATCCAAAAGACGGCACCTCTGACTGAAGTGCATTTTGTGCTCAAGTCTCTGGAGTGGGACTTGAACCTACAACCTTCTGACTCAAGCGAGCGTGCTACCACTGAGATAAGGCATAAAATTGTATTCTTTATGGGTATTATCTCCTTATGTGGCTCGGTGTCAAATTTTGTTTGGTAAAACGTCCCAAGGCTACGTTAAAGGCGCTCTATAAATGCAAGTCCTTGTTGTTCAACAAGGTCCATAAGTGCTCAGTTTTCGAAAACAGTACTTGTTTACAAACAGCAGCTTGTATTCCAAGTATGGTGTGGGTCAAATAATTATATTTGCAGAAAGCTGTGGATTTTTGGATGCACATAAGTGTAAAGGGTGCATACCCAATTGACAGACAAACTCATAGAGTGCTATTGCATATTTGGGACTAAACAAGTTCCAATAAACTGGAAGATGCTACATTGTGAATTCTGTTTACTTAAGTTGCTTTTAGCTTCCAATTCTGAAGTTAATATCTTTTACATAATTGACTTTGTTTCAGGAAAATTCAACTGGAAAAGAACAATCAAGATTGTTCTACAGCAGTCTCCAGAGCAAGAAATTTCTATTAAAAAATTAAGGAAAAAGGTACGGTTCACTGGCTTTAAAAATGTGTGCACATCATAGCTGTGATAAGATATTGATATAGTAATGTTGTCAAAATTAAAAATATGAAATTGTGGTCAATATTAGAAATAATTCTTGCACTCAATGTCTATTTTGTATTGCCCTGTTGAATATTGAAAAAGATCATTTGTTTTAGATAGTTATTTTAGCTGGTGTTTTTCTAATGTATTAAAATAATATTAACTACTCTTTGTAACAGTCTCACTTGGTTTGTATCCAAACTCTTGCAGGTTCTATCCCAGTACTATGCTGACAGTGGTGATAATAACTACAAGTCTGAAGAGGAACTCCTGGCAGCTTTCAACAAGAAGATAACCTGTAACCCCAAATTTAAAGTACTGAAGGATAAAGTGAAACTTGTGAAATAACATTCTCTAGGACTGATCTGTTGTTGTATTTTAGGTAGCAACACACTGGGTCATATATAGGCAGATAATTAATTTATTCTGTCTCTTTTTCTGTAATTGGATTTCAGAATACTTTGCTTTTTTATCTAATGCTGAATTGGCAGCATTGAGTTGGGTGACAACTTGTGCTTCACTGTAGATTAGAGATGTCCTACTCTTTAATAAAATAAATTAATTCTACTTTCTGACAAACATATTTTAAAAATGGAGAAATCACTTTGCAAAATCTAGTTTTGAACATGAACATTCCTCCGTACGAACTTTCCTTAATCCCAACATGCAGCACTGGAGCAGATTGTTGGGAACAGGGCTTTTCCCAATTGGAGTCTAGCTTCAGTCAGTCAGTTACCATAATCAGACTGAGCATGTATACAACAACCTTGCTA
Source organism: Heptranchias perlo (assembly GCF_035084215.1). Taxonomy (NCBI): domain Eukaryota; kingdom Metazoa; phylum Chordata; class Chondrichthyes; order Hexanchiformes; family Hexanchidae; genus Heptranchias; species Heptranchias perlo. The sequence continues at coordinate 137,454,545 of NC_090325.1, forward strand.
TCACACAGTCCCCTCTGCCCCAGTACTTGTTTTCCCATTGTCACTCTTCCACTCAGGTCTTCCTGAATACAGTTCCACCATCTCAGCTTTGACCTTCCACAAGGTGTTTTCTGATTTTTCAAGAAAGAAAAATGATGGACAAAACAGTGATTTGGTTCAGTTTCTGCTTTTTGTTTTAATTGGTAGATTTCTCAATTAGTGAATTCTGATGTGTTGCAGACAAAAGGATTTTGAAAACATTTTTTGAGTGGTTTAATTGGTTATTTCATTTTTTGATCCATAAATATTTGAGTGTTCATTGAGTTCTGATTTGCTGCAGATTTATGAATATTAAATTTGAGTGAATCAATGAAAATTTGACACAAATTTGCTTGTTCTGAGGTGTGATGTCAAAGTGTGACAAAGGAAGTGTTACATACAACGATCTTACCTTTTCCTAAGGTCCTGCCATGCCTCTGTAATTTTCAGAGCCTGCACCTAATAATACAGAACTTGCTTATTGTATGTGTATTAAGAGAATTTTAATGTACACTGTAAGGAAACTATTTAGGGTATTCCTAAATAAGTCAGAAGTGGTATAATTAAAGAAATCGTAATTGTCAGAGGGATCCTGCCAGTTGGTGACTGTGTCAGAAACATGAGACTGTTGACCATTGCACCAGATCTGTTAAAATTGGAAAGTACCAAGGGGGAGATTTTGAACTTTCACCCAAAATGGACACAAAGTCAACAGTGCGGCAGCCTGACAGATTCAGCGGGAGGCCCAAAGCATTTTCAGGTTCGGGCCTCATTTGAATATAGTCTGTGCACTGCCCAGCGCTCAATGAGCACTAGCAGGCAACCCACCAAACTGGGGGGGGGGCGGGGGAGAAATCAGGAGACTCTATTGGCGAGCCAATCTAGAAGTTGACAGAAATGGGGGAAGGCACACTTTGAGGTGCTCCTGGTCCCATAAAAGTTCCCCCAAAAATGTTCCAGGTGGTTTTTGAAGCGCTCTCCAATGGTACCTTTAAAGACTGCTGGTTAAGCTACATTTTGCCTGGTACAAATGGGTGGAGAGTGCGCAGCGAGCACTCTGGCCATTTGTACTTGAAAATTTGCATATGTAAGCAGCCTCCCGCCTGTTTCGGGCAGGATTTCTGGGCGCCCGTTTACTGGCTAGCCTGAAAATCACATCAAGTGAACCTCGTGCATTCAATGGATGGCCACTATTTCCCTGCCATTTTCAGCTGTTGAACGCCTAGTAAAAATCGCCTCCCAATTATCTTCACTGTTTGAATTTAGGCATTGTTCCATCTCAGTTGGAGGCAGCAGGAGAGGGAGAGTAGTATGCTCACACTACCTGATATTAATAGGATCCTGGAAAGGGTTTAAACTAAAATATAACCAGCCATCATTCTGACAGGGATTCATCACCAACCAGAATACAACAGAATGACTATTTGGGAATGTATTTTACAGTATGGTTAGAAATACAATGGCCAGGAATATCCTCAGAACTGTTCCTACTTTGCCGAAAGTGCAATGGAAACCCCGTTTATACATGTAAACAACGTTTCCGCTACTCTTCTGCAGAGTTACGGCGGCAGCGAGGGTGCTGCACTGAGGAAACTCCCAGCACATCTGTTCAAGTTGCATGTAAGAAGTCTGTACTAGGGCCTTTCACTATAAATGAACAAATCTCTCAATTTGTGAATGTAGGATTTCAAACCAGCTGGTGAATGATTTTGCCATATGTCCTTCATTTTCATGATACGGTTCCCTATAGCACCCTCAAGAATAGAATGCTACCTGTGCTTATTATTTATTTTTGATCTACCAAGATATTTGATTTGGGAAGATCGAAGGGACCATTGAGATCAAGCCACTTAATTTCATTGTACACAACATTTTTATGACTTGTTACTTTTAATTAGGAATACATTGTGTTTTTGTTGGGGGGGGAGTAAGGGTTGGAGTATTTTTTGAAAATAATTTAGTATATGAACCAGCAGAGCAGCTTTTCCAAATGAAATTGAGGAATTGTCTTTTTAAGAGCAAGTATTACATCAAATTTACTTCATCTCACCCTACCACCATACCTTCTATTCCTTTCTCCCTCATGTGTTTATCTGGCTTCCCTTTAAATGCATCTATACTATTCGCCTCAACTACTCCGTGCAGCAGCAAGTTCCAGATTCTCACCACTCTGAGTAAAGAAGTTTCTCCTGAGTTCCTTATTTGATTTATTAGTGACTATCTTATAATTATGGCCTCCAGTTTTGGACTCCCCCACAAATGGAAACATCTCTACATCTAGCCTATCAAGCCACTTCATAATTTTAAAGACCTCCATCAGCTCACCTCTCAATCTTCTCTTTTCTAGCGTATTGAGTCTTTCCTGATAGTTGTACCCTCTCAGTTCTGGTATCATCCTTGTAAATCTTTTTTTGCACTTTCTCCAGTTCTATATCCTTCTTGTAATATGGAGGCCAGAACTGTGCACAGTACTCTTAAGTGTGGTTTTAGTAACTATTGAAAAGATCAGTCTAAGCCACAGAGGAAAGCTGTACTGTTAAAAAAATTTTAAAAGCCCCTTTGAAAACTAGATAGCAGGAGAGAACTTTTTTTTTAAATTGGAAAACACCATATCTGTCAGCATTGAGAATAAAATTAGGTTAATGTTTCAAGTATATAGCCTCCATCTGTACATAAGATTTTCTGAGGCTTTTCTATTGCACAAACTGTTGAAAACTGCAACAGTGGGATAAAGATGACTGAGAAAAGTTAACTCAAAATGGCCAGAGTCTTTTAGAGACATGTAATCTGTCTTGGTACAGCAAAGGTCCCAGTTTCCAATGTGAAACGACCAGAAACATCAGAAAACAGTATGGTGATCACTGCACTTCCTGTGTTTTTTTTCTCCACATCTTTGTTGACACTTATTTTGGGAAAGATGAAAAACTTGAATGTATGAATTGAACTTGAGACTTTTTGGTGCTGAATCTGGCATCCAGCTGAGCTACCTGATGTCGATGTACTGAAAAAAAGAAAGGGAGCTTTTATTTACATTGTTCCCCTTCCCCTAAGGGATGTGGAGCAAAGGCAGGCAAATAGAGTTGGGGTACAGATCAACCATGATCTAATTGAATGGCAGAACAGGCCCGAGGGGCTGAATGGCCTACTCCTGTTCCTATGTTCCCTTTCAGCTTTCCGTTTTCCTCTCCGTCTTCTTCCTTTCTCTTCTCATCCTCCTTTTCTCTCTTCCTTTTCCTCTCCTCCTTCCCCTCTGTCTTTCTATCTTCCCTTCTTCCCTGTTCCAAAACAAATATGGTTAGAAGCAATTATATTAACTGTTTAGAAATAGGCATTTTCTCTGTGAATCATTTATAGATACATAATATGGAAAATGAACTGACCTCTATTACACAAACTTAAACACACGAGCCAAGTTATGACCATGTTTTATTCAAATTTTTCTCAATTCTCTATACAGTTTTCATAAAATTCAACTGTACAATCGCTTCTATGCTAATCTGTTATTCTCTCCGATGTACACAGGCACATATAAGTTAATCTGTCATGGTGTTGCACACAAAGTCATGTGGTTGTCAGGAGAAGCAGGGTTGGAAGGTAGGGAATAATTGTAAATACACTCTTCTGCCAATGGTGGTGCCACTGCAGCACCTCCATTGATGGGAGAGTGTGTTTAAAGTATAACGAGTTTACTTAGGCAGTTTCCATTAAAAATGGCATAGGATTTATGCATTGCAAGAGTTGACGGGAAGTGCACAAGGAGTAAGATTTTTAATATGCTATTAGTTGATCACCTGTGGCGTTGGAATCAAGACCAAGTGTGCTCTTCAAGTGAAGCAGGTTAGAGGCTGTGGATAATTGGACCAGGGTGTGCAAACATAATTCACTCCCCATTTTAAAGTCATGCATTCTGTCCTTAATTTTATATTTCCAGTATAAATTCCTATATTCACATTTATAACTAAAGCTGTCTATGTAAACTTGTCATGCTGTAATTACACCCTCCTGCCAGTGGTGTTGCTACTGTGCCTCCACCGGCAGGAGAGTGTACTTAGAGACGACAAATTTATTTAGGCAGTTTTCAATAGAATTGTGGACAAAGGAATTTATAATGGAAATAGTTGACATGAAGTGCAGACAGAAAGATTTTGTAATATATTACTAGTTAACGTTGCACATAGAGAGTCAAGACCAAGTGTAATCTTCAAGTGAAATAGGGTTAGATGGCAGGGAATAATGGGTCAAGAGTGCACAAACTTAATTCAGTCTGCATTTTAAAGCCATACATTCTGCAATTTATTTTTATAAATTTCCATTACAAATTCCTATGTCCACACTTATAATGGAAAGTGCCTGTGTAAACTTGTCACTCTGTAATTACACCTATTTTTCATTATAATTGTGAACGTTGGAATTTATAATGGTAATGTTGACAAGAAGTGCCTATGGCAAGATTTTTAATATGTTATATGTAAAAACAATTGCATTTTTATCTATAATGTGTATCAACTATTAAATGTAATTTGTATGTAATATTCCATATATGAATGATATAAAAGTATTAAGAAAATGTAATATTTGTCTGTCACTTTCTATGGTGATTTCAGCAGAAATGCAAAGCTCAGTATGTTGGTGTTAATGAGGCCTGAGGCCCAATTTCAGGCCATCCTGGTTCAGCATGCGCTGCCTGGGTAGTGCTGATTATGGGCCCATGCGATTTTTCTACCCCAGTGTGTCTGTCTTCATGATAAGTTAAATTTCACAAAAACACACCAGTTGAATTTTGAAGCCAACTAATTATCTCACTCGTGTTTTATTGACAGTAGAGATAATTGCTAATTTCTTACAGCTATGAAGCAGAAATTCTAAATACTAGCACCTGAACATGAGAGAGATAAAGAGAGGAGTAAGTAGTATCTTTCCTCATTTTGAAGTGGTTTGATAGGGTAGATGTAGAGAAGATGTTTCCACTTGTGGGGGAGTCCAAAACAAGGGGCCATAAATATAAAGAGAAACTTCTTCACCCAGAGAGTGGTTAGAATATGGAACTTGCCACCACATGTAGTATTTGAGGGGAATAGCATAGATGCCTTTAAGGGGAAGCTAGACAAGTACATGACTGACAAAGGAATAGAAGGATATGTAAATAGGGTTAGATGAAGTAGGGTGAATCATAGAATCATAGAAGTTTACAACATGGAAACAGGCCCTTCGGCCCAACATGTCCATGTCGCCCAGTTTATACCACTAAGCTAGTCCCAATTGCCTGCACTTTGCCCATATCCCTCTATACCCATCTTACCCATGTAACTGTCCAAATGCTTTTTAAAAGACAAAATTGTACCCGCCTCTACTACTGCCTCTGGCAGCTCGTTCCAGACACTCACCACCCTTTGAGTGAAAAAATTGCCCCTCTGGACCCTTTTGTATCTCTCCCCTCTCACCTTAAATCTATGCCCCCTTGTTATAGACTCCTCTACCTTTGGGAAAATATTTTGACTATCTACCTTATCTATGCCCCTCATTATTTTATAGACTTCTATAAGATCACCCCTAAACCTCCTACTCTCCAGGGAAAAAAGTCTCAGTCTATCTAACCTCTCCCTATAAGTTGAACCATCAAGTCCTGGTAGCATCCTAGTAAATCTTTTCTGCACTCTTTCTAGTTTAATAATATTCTTTCTATAATAGGGTGACCAGAACTGTACACAGTATTCCAAGTGTGGGCTTACTAATGTCTTGTACAACTTCAACAAGACATCCCAACTCCTGTATTCAATGTTCTGACCAATGAAACCAAGCATGCTGAATGCCTTCTTCACCACCCCATCCACCTGTGACTCCACTTTCAAGGAGCTATGAACCTGTACTCCTAGATCTCTTTGTTCTATAACTCTCCCCAACGCCCTACCATTAACGGAGTAGGTCCTGGCCCGATTCGATCTACCAAAATGCATCACCTCACATTTATCTAAATTAAACTCCATCTGCCATTCATCGGCCCACTGGCCCAATTTATCAAGATCCCGTTGCAATCCTAGATAACCTTCTTCACTGTCCACAATGCCACCGATCTTGGTGTCATCTGCAAACTTACTAACCATGCCTCCTAAATTCTCATCCAAATCATTAATATAAATAACAAATAACAGCGGACCCAGCACCGATCCCTGAGGCACACCGCTGGTCACAGGCCTCCAATTTGAAAAACAACCCTCTACAACCACCCTCTGTCTTCTGTCGTCAATCCAATTTTGTATCCAATTGGCTACCTCACCTTGGATCCCGTGAGATTTAACCTTATGTAACAACCTACCATGCATCACCTTGTCAAAGGCTTTGCTAAAGTCCATGTAGACCACATCTATTGCACAGCCCTCATCTATCTTCTTGGTTACCCCTTCAAAAAACTCAATCAAATTCGTGAGACATGATTTTCCTCTCACAAAACCATTCTGATTGTTCCTAATCAGTCCCTGCCTCTCCAAATGCCTGTAGATCCTGTCTCAGAATACCCTCTAACAACTTACCCACTACAGATGTCAGGCTCACCGGTCTGTAGTTCCCAGGCTTTTCCCTGCTGCCCTTCTTAAACAAAGGCACAACATTTGCTACCCTCCAATCTTCAGGCACCTCACCTGTAGCTGTCGATGATTCAAATATCTCTGCTAGGGGACCCGCAATTTCCTCCCTAACCTCCCATAACGTCCTGGGATACATTTCATCAGGTCCCGGAGATTTATCTACCTTGATGCGCGTTACGACTTCCAGCACCTCCCTCTCTGTAATATGTACACTGCTCAAGACATCACTATTTATTTCCCCAAGTTCCCTAACATCCATGCCTTTCTCAACCATAAATACCGATGTGAAATATTCATTTAGGATCTCACCCATCTCTTGTGGTTCTGCACATAGATGACCTTGTTGATCCTTAAGAGGCCCTACTCTCTCCCTAGTTACTCTTTTGCCCTTTATGTATTTGTAGAAGCTCTTTGCATTCTCCTTTGCCTTATCTGCCAAAGCAATCTCATGACCCCTTTTTGCCCTCCTGATTTCTCTCTTAACTCTACTCCGGCAATCTCTATACTCTTCAAGGGATCCACTTGATCCCAGCTGCCTATGCATGTCATATGCCTCCTTTTTGACTAGGGCCACAATCTCCCGAGTCATCCAAGGTTCCCTACTTCTACCAGCCTTGTCCTTCACTTTATAAGGAATGTGCTTACCCTGAACCCTGGTTAACACACTTTTGAAAGCCTCCCACTTACCAGATGTCCCTTTGCCTGCCAACAGACTCTCCCAATCAACTTCTGAAAGTTCCTGTCTAATACCATCAAAATTGGCCTTTCCCCAATTTAGAATTTTAACTTTTGGGCCAGACCTATCATTCTCCATAGCTATCTTAAAACTAATGGAATTATGATCACTTGTCCCAAAGTGATCCCTCACTAACACTTCTGTCACCTGCCCTTCCTTATTTCCCAAGAGGAGGTCAAGTTTTGCCCCCTCTCTAGTCGGGCCATCCACATACTGAATGAGAAATTCCTCCTGAATACACTCAACAAATTTCTCTCCATCCAAGCCCCTAATGCTATGGCTGTCCCAGTCAATGTTGGGAAAGTTAAAGTCCCCTACTATTACCACCCTATTTTTCTTGCAGCTGTCTGTAATCTCCTTACATATTTGCTCCTCAATTTCCCGTTGACTATTTGGGGGTCTGTAGTACAATCCTATCAAAGTGATCTCTCCCTTCTTATTCTTCAGTTCTACCCATGCAGACTCAGTGGGCGAACCCTCGGATATATCCCCTCTCACTACTGCCGTGATGTTCTCCCTAATCAAGAACGCAACTCCCCCTCCTCTCTTACCTCCTGCTCTATCTTTCCTATAGCATCTGTACCCTGGAACATTGAGCTGCCAGTCCTGCCCCTCCCTTAGCCATGTTTCAGTAATAGCTATAACATCCCAGTCCCATGTACCCATCCATGCCCTGAGTTCATCTGCCTTGCCCATCAGACTTCTTGCATTGAAATAAATGGGTGAGAGGAGGCTCGTGGAGCATTAACTCCAGCATAGACCATTTGGGCTGAATGGCCTGTTTCTGTGCTGCAGATTCTATGTAATTCTTCTTACTAACCCTGAGCAATGCCATGGGAAATCTAATAGTAATTATTAAAAGCAACACTGTGGATAAATTTCAGTTTTGAAGTGACAGATGAACACTTACTGGTTCCAAACTTCAAAACTGATCCTGCTATTGATACTTATGTAGTGACCCTACTTGGCAGTGCCTATGTCTAAATGTTAGGTGAAGACAGGATAAGTCTTGGGTAATGCTCTGCATTGTTGAATAGCCTGTAGAAATTTGCTGCTTAGGCGCACACACACAAGGATTGACCAATTGAGTGAGGTACCAGAGGATTACTTGTGCCTTTGGAATTGCACACCAGCATGAGTAAGCATCTTCAGAATAGATGGGGAAGGGGAAGAGAAATAAGTTATTTTCCACAGTTTGTTAATGTGGCGTGCTTGTGAGACAGTGAAGTCCATTGTATTGTGCGCAATCTATCAACTACGTTTACGCAACTAGAAAGAGAAGGGAAAGTGGGAGGATTCCAGAAATACTGCACAACGTGAGCATAGTAATTAGAGGCATTTGAAAATTCAAGTCAACCTTTAAATTAGAAATCTTTCATCAGGAGCTGTAATTAGACTCCAAGAACCTGAGATTCAGCAAGAGTTATAAACATTTTGGTGTTGCATGAGCATAAATCACTTAGTTAGGGGCAGGACTATTTCCGTCAAATTACCATTTTTTTAAGCAGAAGATAATTAACGAGGTTTTCTATAACTTTTTTCCCCAAAATAGAAAGTATGTAATGCAATGTAATTGCCATTCCATTCTTCACTGGTTTATATGAAAGTTGCGTTAGTCTAGTTAATTAAATGTAATGCCAAAATTTTCTGGAGACTTGTGCCATTGGAATGGTGCATCTACAGCATTGGGTTTGTTTTATACCCTAAAAGTCACAGGAAATTTTGGCATAAGTGAGTTATGCTGCACCATAATTTCCTGGGACTTTTGCGCTGCTCCACCATTACCCTCGCTGAAACCGTGCAAAATTGATTATCTTAGCTTCGCCCCGCTCCAGTTAGGTCAGATATCCTGGATTTATGCCAGTGTTCTCGCAGCAGCCACTTAGCCTGAAAAATAATGGCGCAGGTAAATGTATTTAAATAAATAAGTTCAAAATAATTGATTAAAGTAAAATAAAATCTCTGTTCTTTCTTGATATATTTAATTCTTGGCTAAAACCCATGAAAACACTAATTTTTGTCATTGTGTGATAGGTTTAGTGTATATTGTGTGCACGTGTAGGGCACTGAAGTGCCTGCACATGCCATTGATGAAAGTGAGAGTGGGGAAGAAATTCATTTTGGCTCATCTTCGGGCGAGAAACGGTTGACACGCTCGCAGCAAGTACCAGAAGCTGGAGGCCCAAGACTTGTTTGAAATTGGGCCTCGGGCCTCATCTAAATAATTCTGGTGAGTTGCAAGCACCTGTCTGGTCTCCTGAGGCAGCTCACCGGGTTCCTCTGGACCAATTTGAGCCAACTGTGATGCTGGCAATGGCCACCAGGTAGGTCCTGGGCGAAAGGAAGTGGGATTAGAAGGGGATAGGCGGATGTGGCTGACAGATACAAGGAAGTGGTCAGAGATGGCTTTGTCTGTGACCAAGACCACGGGAATAGAAAAGCCACAGGAGAATGCAAGGTTGAGGGGGTTGCTATGAATGTGGGTAGGAGAGTTTATATGGAGAGCAGAGGAGAGGTGCAAGGTAAATTGAGATGGAGATTGAAATCACCAAGGAGCGGAGTTGTTCAGTGCGGAGGTCAAGGGCGGATGTCTTGGGGAGAAACTCAGGAGGGGGCAGTACAGAATGAGGATTTTAGAGGAGAAATAAGTAGAGTCGAACAGGATGAGATGCTTGAAGTAGGAGAAGATGCCAGAGGTAGGTGGAGAGACCAATTTGGTGATAAAGGCCATGCTGCCACTGCTGTGTTTTGGGTGGAGCAGGTGGTGGAAAGTTTAGCCACAGTGGGAGGCTTCAATAAGTGACAGTGTTGCTACCCGTAAGCCAAATTTCAGTCAAAGCCAAGATATCAATGAAATTGTCCACAATAAGGTTGTGGATGGCAAGGGCCTTGTTCATGAGTGAATGAACATTCTGGAGGGATATACTGTGTTGGGCGTTGATTGTTCATCTGCCTTTCTAGATTGGCGTGTATGAAATGAATATGTTTTTCTTTAAAAATCTACATAAAATGACATCAGCAGGATATAATGTTCTTGGGTGCACTACTCAAGCCCATTATGGCTCATAACCAACTAAATGCCACAAACACTATTGTCATATACCCTGACTATTGTCGGAACAGTGCCCCATAAAATTGCCCAGAGGGTTGACTTCGAGATTCGTTCGGGAAATACCCTGCAAACTGCCTGAAGCTACCCATATAATATAAGTGCTCGGAAGGGAACGTTGAATACAGGCTTTTAAGTAATAAAGTCATTATCCATGGCTCAGGTCCAGGGGAGAAGCACCTAGTGAGTCGTAAACAGGTCACAGCCCGGGTCTATTTGTTAAAAGACTGCAAGGTAGGGGGGGATGGGTTTTAAAAGTGAAGCTGACCTATGTGGAGATTAATGCTTCAGTACTGACTTGTTGAGGATGATTGACACAAAAAGGGATTTGACATGGATTACTCAAAAGCAGAGTTTTCTTTGTCTTTAGTAGAAGTAGCAGAATTGCTTAGTCTCTCAATCAGAAGATGACTTTTATTTCCTCTATTCTGTAAAAACTTTTACCTAGCAGATGTAAGCTGTCCTTACCAGTACAAGGTACCTATAAGGACAGAGTGTAAGAGGGTAAAAGCTAAATAAACGGACACCAGTCCCTTACAGGCAGAGCTGAGTGTCACTTAAGTACGAGTAGTCTGAAATCGAGAAAGGTAAGAGGGAAGCCAGCTCAGATATCGTCATTCATGTAAGGTGGTCAGAACCAAAGATCCAAGTGAAACAGATAACCCCACCTTAAAGGAGTTCATTTGCTCTATTCCAGAAGCTAACGTCTGTGTCCCAGGGAAGGAAGGAGATCGACTCAACCACACTGCTCATGAGGATGAGGACATGTAAGCTCTGAACGTGTGTAGACTTGAGCTATTGGATAGACTGGTTATTGAGAGCAGTTAATTTGTCAGTTATCTAAGAAATAACTCAAAGTAATCTCACCTATTTATAACCTCAGACTCTGGTCATCGCTATAGTTAATAACACTCATTAGCATTAGTTTACAGTAATACACTAAATTACCTCGGTAACCTTTGCTACTCGTTTTGTTAAGTAACTTTGTCCATTAATGATTTGCTGCTCAATGACTAGATAACTCTGATTAAATTTATGCATGTTTATTAAACTCATTACATTTATGCAATAGCGTTTAGTGCATGACTTGTAGTCTTGCTTCTTCCTGGATGATCTGGCAAGAAACTTGAGGGTAATGTAATCGAGGGTTCGTAAATTAAATTAATTTTGATCTGAACTGGTGACTGTTTGGTGAGCCAAGTCAGACGTCATTCATCCCTAGACCTATGCTGGGAAGTAAAACCCTGGACGGTTTCTTAGTAAAAAGGTAAAGGAGGGAATTTAAGGATTCATCTGGTTCCTCAGCATGTATTTGTCAAGATACCGAAACCCAACTTTTTTGCACTATCCACTCTTCTGTATAATGTATTGGTTGAGCTAGCAGGTATATGCCTAGTACAATTTATGGTCAATCATGATGTGCCCCTTCAGCTCCTCATTTACAACTTTTTAAAAAATGTTTTATTCATTTCCTGAAAACATTGACACTTGTTGCAGTACAGTTCCACAGACAGCAATGGCCTTGCAGTACATCACCCAAATAGTTTTTCTTCATTCGTGAGCTTGGGATTGGACAGTGAGGATGAGCTGGGTATTGGACAAGGTGGGCCATTGTCACTGTTCTTACCCAGCGTCCACATGCTGGTATGTTTTTCAACAAGGGTCACTGGACAGTGATCAGGAGTGGGAGCCATGAGTGACTGTAATAAATTAAAGTATGGCCAGACAAAATAGATGTGATCTAATACTGACTTGATGGATACCTTGTTTAGTGTTCCAAGTGGACATTGGATTTGTATGTTAATTCTGCCAAATGTTCTATCTGCTTGGTACACTAAAGGTTGTAAACTCCAGAACTCTGACAGCACTCTAATATCAGTCCAGACTGGTCTTGGCCAGTAAATGGGCCCCATGCTGCACTCTTGAATCCTACCCACCTTAAAATAACTTTTCTGCCACTACCCTAGACCACTTCACCCTTCCTTAGGTGGCTGCTCCTCATGTGCAGCAGTTTTCCCCCTATCGATCTTGTTCAATGCACAGGGACTTGATGAAGAAATTTTAAAATATTAGGTACAGATTACAGCATGTACACAAATACAGTGTGTTTGTGTACATGTGTCATTCTTGTACATTGAGGTTTTTTTTAAATGAAAAAAACAATTTTCAACTGGATCCAAGTCACTGACTAGGTAGTTTGGGAGGTAATTGCTGTGTCAGAGGATAAGTAAGCTATGGGAGACTGATAGCAGCCTGGGCTATTTTCTACTAATTGCTGGTTTGAAACTCTTTGCCCAAATATATAAAGGTTAGTTTTATGAGCTGGCAGGAAATAGGGGCATCAATTTATGTGCAAATTTTGCCAAATTTGCTACCCATTTGAATAGGAAACACATCATAAAAGATTATATCAATTCTCAGGGCATCCATATGAGTTCATGGAATAAGAACATAAGAAATAGGAGCAGGAGCAGGCCAATCGGCCCCTCGAGGCTCCTCCGCCATTCAATAAGATCATGGCTGAACTGATCCTAACCTCAAATTTAAATTCATGTCCAATTTCCTGCCCGCTCCCTGTAACCCCTAATTCCCTTTACTTCTAGGAAACTGTCTATTTCTGTTTTAAATTTATTTAATGATGTAGCTAATTTATTTAATGATGTAGCTAAAGAGAGTGAGAGTGAAGATCAGAGCAAGTCACATCTAGGCTATCAATAATAAATTTAAAAACTTATGTTGGAGCAGACTTCCCGTCTACAAAACCATACTTTCTGTTGTTACAATTTTGTGTTTAAATGTTCCAGTTATAAATCCCTAAGTCCACATTTAAAATGGATAATGCCAATGTAAACTCATCAGTCTGATTGCACAATCTGGCCATTGAGTTCCCACAATTTGCTCTCTTTCTGAAATTCTTTTCATGTGGTATTCCTTGCTTCAGTAACTGAAATTTCTAATATCCAAAATAATGGTTTAATCAAAATTTTAAAAAATGACATTCTTGTATACTTACGAACTGCAAGTTTTAAAATTCAGTGTTTGAGATTTGGACAAAATCAACGCTATTTAGATCCACATTTTTCGTTTAAGCTTGCTGGAGTACAGCAGCATGACTCTGGCTGTGGACACTTAATTCGTAGCAACCAGCTCTTTTATAAAATTTAACAGACACTCCAAGAAATAAAATGGTGTTTAATACCCTGAATATTTTATGGCAAGGCATCCCATTAAATCTCCCTGAATGAACAGTTCAATTGCAAAATTGGTAAGCATAATCAAGAACTACTGAAACATATAAACTGATATAAAACAGAAAAAAACAAGAACAAATTACAGATAGGGTTGCCAACCTTCACATATTGTCCTGGAGTCTCCAGGAATGAAAGATGAAATCCTGGACACTGCTGTTAACAACCTAAGCAATCGGTTGATGTTTCAACCTTATAAAGGTTGGGTCCCATGTAATTGAGTGTCTTTGCTCACAGTTTCGTGCCAGAGTACTTCCTTCGCCTGCTCGTGGGCGGCCTTCCGGTTCTTGGAACTTCTCACAAGAAACTAGGAGCAGAGATGAAATTACAGGGGAACCAACCTTTATAAGATAAATTCAATAATGTTTGCGAGCAAGTGTGATCAGAATCATGTGATCACATGTCACACATTGTGTGATCAGATGTCACATGATCAAAAATTATGTGATCAAACACCATGTGAACAAACCTCCAGGATATATCCAACCGAATTTGGCATCGCTAAATCTGCCCCTTTCTCTGGGGCTTGCTGCTTGAATTCTGCTCCATTTCTGGAACTAACAAAATCCACCTCCACTTCCATCTTCATTGCCAGTATTTCCTGGGTTCTGTGCATATGCAGCCTCAGTGCCCTGCCCCTCAATCCCTCTTTTGGAACCCCTCTCATTTGCCTCTCATTGCCACTTATTATACATGTGGCTCCAGATTTTACTGCACCTAACCCCACACTGACTTATTAAGAATGTGTTTTGTTTCCTTTTGGCCAGTCTCCCTGCTGTTTTAACTCCTGGGTCTCACTCCTGATTGAGATTAAAGCTGCATTTACACTACAGCTACAACAATGGTGTGAAGCAGTTTTACTACACGCCAACTCTAAGAAACTGCAATGTAAATCCAGAATTAGGAAACCACCTGACTCTGGAGTGAGACTTCCTGCTCCAGGGACAATCTATGTGTGCAGCAGAATGCATAGGGGCTATTTCAACAAATACAGAAAATGTATTGTTTTGTGTACATGTTCCATCAGCTCCACCCCTCTCTTTTAGGATGAATATTGGAAAGGCTGTGTCTTTGAGGTCATATTTATAAACACATTCTGGTCTGCCCATGCTTCCAAATCTTCTGGTTGGGATTTATGCAACAATATAGATCAACGATAGACTTAATCGTCCCCCAGAAGCCTGTGATAGCTACTTGACCTCTGACCCAGGGACACAGGGCCCTCTTCAGTGCACAGGCAACTCACAGCAAGAAAGTACATCCTCTTATGGTGCAGCTCAGCCTCCCCCATAATAAACATATGAGCAAAATTTGCCAATCCAAACAGGAAATATATGAACTGTGTTTGAGAGTGAGCAAACATCAATCTACCTGGATCCCTGTCCTATAGCTCACCACTCTCAACCTCCAGGGATCACGATCCTTCTTGCCAACCAGTAAGGAGCAGGGTTGCGCGCATGCCATACCTCCTATAATTCCCCCAGCTACTAATCCCTGCAACACAAACTATTGTATATAAACTCCAACGTGTTCAAAACGCAGGCTCCTGTCCCGCACCACATCCCATTAACCCATCGCCTCCTGCTGACATACAGTGGCTCCCTGGCCCCAATTCCTTGAACAAAAAAATCCTTGTCCTTATTTTCAATCCTTCCACGGCCCTAGCTTGCCGTGTCTCTGCAATCTGATTGAGTCTTATATCCCCTCCCACACCCTCCAGTCCTCTAACTTTGGGCTTTTGTACAATCCTGGTTCCTCCACCCTACCATTGTTGGTGGAGCCTTCAGCTGCCCTGGCCCTATTTGCTCGAATTCTCTCCTTAAACTCCTCTACTTCTCTCATCACCTTTAAAAAGTTTCTCAAATCCATCCATTGGACCAAGCTTCTTCCTATCTCCCCTATGCACAGTGCCTGTTCCTTTATCCCTTTTCATCTATTTTTTTCTCCCTCTCTGTAAAACACCTTGCATGTTTTCTACATTGAAAGCATTACGTAGAGAGGAACTGGGTAGACCAGTGGGCTCGACACTAGCCTTTCACCTTTGGGACTTCGTTTCAAATCCATCTCAGACTGATGGGATAAAAATTGCCTGTGTCAATAAAGGTCCAGTGTAAAATGAGTTTAGGTAGTTTCTATTCTGTTGCTATTGGGCATAGGCTTACAGACAAAACTGTCACTAGTTGGCAATCTCACTCAGGGAGGCACATGATTGCTGGTATGGGAAATGGAAAAATGTCACACTGGTGCAGCAGGGCATATTCTTGTGAGATTGGGATATCCTTAAGCAGAGTAGAGAACACTTTACTCTGCATCTGGCTGTACTAGACTTGACCTGGGAGTGTTTAAGAACATAAGAAATAGCAGGAGTAGGCCAGGTGAGCCTGCTCCGCCATTCAATATGACCATGGCTGATCTTCGACCTCAACTCCACTTTTCCGCCCGATCCCCATATCCCTTGATTCCCTTAGAGTCCAAAAATCTATTGATCTCAATCTTGAATATACTTTGATGCTGACACTGGATGCCTGAAATAGGAAGAGTTCCATTGCCTAGCACTAAGGTCCCTCACCTTAATGAACACAAAAAATAATTTAAAAAAAAACAAAAAGAGTGCCTAATAACACAAGTTGCTGTTGTTAAGTTAACCATCAGTGTACACTACAGAATTCCAATAATGTTCTTTAAAAAGAACTGAGTGCCCCAATAATTTGGTGTGCAAAGGCACTGCCTGGTAAAGCACTAAACAATACAGGCCAGAAGATCCCAGGCTTTGTTCCCAGTGAGTGATAAGTTATCTGATCTTAGCTAGGGTACTACAATCGGCTTCAGTGATCCAGACATAGAGAAGGTAAAAATCGGCCAGGGTTCTCACTCACGACCATTATTCAAGAGTTCTTGCTGAAAGTGAACATTGGATGGGGACAGAAGAATAGCCTGTAAACTATGTCTAACTTCACACATGAAGAATAGTCACTTGAACCAGGGCAACTGGTGCCTGTGGAAAAAGTACCCCAGCAAAAGTCAGCACCTTCAGAAAAGTGGGGAAAATTATAAAATTTAAGCTGACATCTAACAGTTTGAAGAATACTATATGATATGGAGTAAACGTAAAGATTAGAGTGTCTCCTTTACTACTAATAGTATTACATAAAAAATAAAAATTGCACTCATTAATCGAAACATAGTGATTATTATGAAATAATAGTTTGAAATTATTAAAATTTCTTTCTTTGATAAACATTGGCCAAAGAAAATAATTTAAAAGCACTTTGCAACAGTAAATAAACATTTTGATGATTGATTAAAATCCTTATCCTAAACACAAAGTCATTTCGAAGTAGTGAATATTTTTAGTGCTGATGGAAATGTCTTGGCAATTTATCTAAGACTGAATTTCTTTTGTATTATAGTTCATTATCTTACTAATTAAAAATAACCCTTATACACAAACTTACTAGTAGAATATCTGATGACTAGCTGCATTCAATGGTGAAGATTATAAAATGCAGTGTGGTTACATGAAGAAAAATTCTTCCTGTTTGATAACCAATCCCTCCTGAAGACTCTTCATCAACAATTGTCCTTTCCACCATCTGGTCATAAGTGTCATGGAATGCTTTCCACTCTTCATTATCATCCTCTGCCTACTCTAAGTGAAATTGCCAATTTAGTGCTAATTTGTGCTGAGTAATTGATAGTTTTGCACAGTGGGTTTTCACTCGTTAGGAAGTCCATTGAAATTGCCCAAACTTATTTCCTGTAACACTACTACAATCAGCAATGAAGAGACTTCATTCTCTTCAGTATAAACTGGATTTGACTCAGGTGCCACAGGTAAAGACACAGTTGGGATCATTTTATGAGTTTATTATGGTCAGAAAGTCATAGACAGTACATGCCCAAATTTCCAGTATGCACTGGCATTACAGGCTCATAAAATTACCGCTATTATTCCAAATCACTAATCCACTGCAACTCAGATTCTCACAAATGCTTTAGTATCTTCCTGTGAATTTGCAATACATTAAATTAGGCATAGTTTATCTTAAATATGGTAACTAAACCAAATATTGGAATAATTGTGAATTGAACTCACTATGGAATGGATTACCTTAATCCCATTTCACCTGGTACAATGGCTCATGACAAGGATGCCCATATTTTCCATAGAGTACATAGAGTCTACAGCACAGAACCAGGCCATTCGGCTCAACTAGTCTATGCTGGCGTTTACTCAAGTCCCCTCCCACCCCTCTTCCTCTAACCCTATCAGTATATCCTTCTATTCCTTTCTCTGTCATGTGCATACGTAACTTCCCCCTAAATGTATCTATACTATTTGCTTCAACTACTCCTTATGGTAGCATGTTCCACATTCTTACCATTCTTTGGGTAAAGAAGTTTCTCCTGAATTCCCCATTGGATTTATTTGTGACTATCTTATATTCATGGCCTCTAGTTTTGGACATCCTCACAAGTGGAAACATTTTCTCTCAGTCTATACTATCAAATTGTTTCATTATCTTATTGACCTATATCAGATCACCCCTGAGCCTTCTCTTTTCTAGAGAAAAGAGCCCCAGCCTGATAAGTTCTGGTATCATCTTTGTAAATCTTTTTTGCACCTTCTCCAATGCCTCTTTATCTTTTTTATAATATGGAGACCAGAACTGTGCACAGTACTCCAAGTGTGGTCTAACCAAGGTTAAAACAAAAGAACATAAGAAATAGGAGCAGGAGTAGGCCATAAAGCCCCTCGAGCCTGCTCCACCATTCAATAAGATCATGGTTGATCTTCTACCTCAACTCCACTTTCCTACGCTATCCCCGTATCCCTTGATTCCCTTAGTGTCCATATATCCATCGACCTCAGTCTTGAATCTACTCAACGACTGAGCATCCATAGGACTCGGGGGTACAAAATTCCAAAGATTCACAACCCTCTGAGTGATGAAATTTTTCCCCATCTCGGTCCTAAATGGCAACTCCCCCCTTATCTTGAGACTATCACCCCTAGTCCTAGACACTCCAGCCGGGAGAAACAGCCTCTCAGCATCTATCCTGTCAAGCCGTCTAAGAATTTTATACGTTTCAATGAGATCACCTCTCATTCTTCTAAACTTCAGAGAACATAGGCCCATTCTACTCAATCTTTCCTCATAGGACAACCCTCTCATTCCAGGAATCAATCCAGTGAACCTTCATTGCACCCCCTTTAAGGCAAGTATATCCTTCCTTAGGTAAGGAGACCAAAACTATACACAGTGCTCCGGGTGTGGTCTCACCAGAGCCCTATATAATTGCAGCAAGACCTCCTTATTCTTACACTCCAACCCCCTTGCAATAAAGGCTAACATACCAATTGCCTTCCTAATTGCTTGCTGTACCTGCATGTTAACTTTCTGTGATTCGTGTACAAGGACACCCAAATTCATCTGACTACCAACATTTCTTAGTCTCTCATCATTTAAAAAATATTCTGCTTTTCTATTCTTCCTACCAAATTGGATAATTTCACATTTTCCCACAATATACTCCATCTGCCACCTTCTCGCCCATTCACTTAACCTGTCTATATCCCTTTGCAGCATCTTTGTGTCCTCCTCACAGCTTACTTTCCCACCTAGCGGCACCCCCAATAGTTACAACCTACCAACCCAACCCGCTTATTCTTTCTCTGTTTCTGTCCGTTAACCAACTATTAATCCATGCTAATATATTACCCCAAATCCCATGAGCCCTAATCTTGTGTAACAACCCTTTGTGTGGCACCTTATCGAATGCCTTTTGAAAATCCAAATATACTACATCCACCGGTTCCCTCTTATCTACCCTGCTAGTTATACCCTCAAAAAACTCGAATAGATTTATCATACACGATTTCCCTTTCATAAAACCATGCTGACTCTACCTAATCATATTATGATTTTTTAAGTGTACTGCTAATAGATTCTAGCTGTTCCTCTACTACTGATGCCAGGCTAACTGGCCTGTAGTTCCCTGTGTTCTCGCTCCCTCCTTTCTTGAATAGCAGGGTTACGTTTGCTATCTTCCAATCCACGGGGACCATTCTAGAATCTAGGGAATTCTGAAAGATCAAAACCAATGCATCCATTATCTCTGCAGCCACCTCTTTTTGTAAACCCTAGGATGTAGGCCATCAGGTCCAGGGGATTTGTCAGCTTTTAGTCCCATTAATTTCTCCAGTACTTTTTCTTTATTAATCTTAATTACTTTAAGTTTCTCACTCTAATTAGACCCTTGGTTACCCACTATTTCCGATATGTTGTTTATGTCTTCTACTGTGAAGACGGATGCAAAATATTTGTTAACGTCTCTGCAATATTCCCCATTATAATTTCTCCTGTCTCTGCCTCTAAGGGACCCACGTTTACTTTTACTAATCTCTTCCTTTTTACATACTTGTAGAAGCTCTTACAATCTGTTTTTATATTTCTTGTTGGTTTACTCTCATATTCAATTTTCCCTCTCTATCAATTTCTTGGTCATTTCTTTGCTGATTTCTAAAACCCTACCAATCCTTAGGCTTACTACTCTTTTTGGCAACATTGTAAGCCTCTTTTAATCTAATACTATCCTTAACTTCTCTAGTTAGCCACTGTTGGATGGCTTTTCCCGTAAAGCTTTTATTCCTCAAGGGAGTGTATACTCGTGGAGAATTATAAATTATTTCATTAAATGTTTGCCATTGCTTATCTACCGTCATATCTTTTAATCTAATTTCCCAATCTACCTTAGCCAACTCACCCTACATACCTACGCAATTGAATTTGTTTAAATTTAAGATCCTAGTTTCGGACTTAACTACTTCACTCTCAAACTCAATTTGAAATTCTATCATATCACTCTGCCCCAGAGGATCCTTAACTATAATATGACTAATTAACCCTGTCTCATTACACAATACAAGATCTAAAATAGCTTGTTCCTACTTGGTTCCTCGACATATTGTTCTAAAAAACTGTCTCGAACGCATTCCATAAACTTGTCCTCCAAACTACTTTTGCCAATTTGGTTTGCCTAGTCTATGCGAAGATTAAAGTCCCCCACGATTATTGCTTGTTAAAGGCTCCTCTAATTTCCTGATTTATACTCTGTCCAACACTATAAAACTGCTAGGGGGCCTATAAACTACATCCACCAGTGTTTTCTGCCCTTTGCCATTTCTTAGCTCCACCCATATTGATTCTACATCCTGATTTTCTGAGCTAAGATCCTTTCTTACTACTGCCTTTATCTCGTCCTTTTACAAGTTTAACATAACTTCTCTGCTTTTCAATTCTATCCCTCTAGAAATGAACCCTAGGGCCTGGTTTGCTTTTTTTATGGCCCTATTAACCTGTGACGCTACTTTTAGTGATTTGTGTATCTGTACCCCTAGATCCCTTTGCTCCTCTAACCCATTCAGACACTTATTATCCAAACATTATGTGACCTCCTTGGTCTTCCTACCAAAATGCACCACCTCACACTTATCTATATTGAAATTCATTTGCCATTTACATGCCCATTCTGCAAGTTTATTAATGTCTTCCTGTATTTTGTCGTATTCTTCCTTTGTATTAACTACACCTCCAATTTGGTGGTGTCTGCAAATTTTGAAATTGTACTTCCGATTCCCGAGTCCAAATCATGAATGTAAATTGTGAACAACAGTGGTCCCAGCACCGATCCCTGTGGAACACCACTTTAGACCTTTTGCCAGTCTGAGTAGCTACCAATAACCCCTACTCTCTGTTTTGTTTGGTGTGAGCTTTTTGAACACAGTTTATATTATTTAAAGAAAGTTCAGTCCACTTGAACAGTGCATACTTACAGTCTTGATGGACTGTTTGTTCTAAACATGGGTTATGCACCGAACCTCAGGAAGGATATATTGGAATTGGAGGGACCAATTCCAATATCAAAATGATATCAGGGCTTAAAGGGTTAAATTGTGAGGACAGGTTACCTAAGCTTGGCTTGTATTCCCTTGATTTTAACAGGTTGAGGGGGTGATCTGATGTTTAAAATGATAAAGGGATTTGATTGGGTAAATACAAAGGAACTATTTCCTCTGCTGGGAGAATCAAAAACAAGAGGGCATAATCTTAAAATTAGAGCAAGGCCTACTCCTGTTCCTATGTTCCTAAAACACTGAATGAGTGTTTTTTCCCCCTGTCTGAAGATCCAGCAAATCTTGTATTCACAACAAAAATAAGATGAAAGATATTTCTTCTTAGATGTTATGCATTACAAATGTTAGACAATAAGCCAAATTTGTTTGTTTTTCACAAAAAAATTGAAAATTTAACTTGTTTTGTGGGACTATAATGAAAGGTGAAACATTGTTGGCTTCAATGTTATATAACATCATATTTTATTTTCGAGAAGAGAATTATATAATGAATGACTTGCAAATTAGCTAGTTATTTGTCAGATCAGGAGTACATCACTAAATACATGCAAATATTGCTGATTTTTAAAAAAAATATTCATGATTTTCTTTGGCAGTACCATAATAAATGTTGTAATATAAACATTTTAGGGATAAAAATATTTACCTTTAGAGCAAAAAGTTTAACTACAAAGTGGAATTACATTTACCTTTGCAAATCAATGTCCCAGGATAATTACAGGATAGTTTCTAGTCCAAATTTAGGCTTTTATGATTAAATAATGATGCATATGCAATTAAAAATGTTTATTATCATTCAACATATTTTATGTTCAGAACTGTGAGGAAAATGTGGCCTTCAGCAGCTCCCTTTCCATTCCCTCCCCCCAATTACTCATGCTTCCCCACCTCTCCCCTCCAATCATGGTCCTTATCCCATCACCTTTTTACTACCCATCCCCCTTCCTTCCACACTCTCACTCCCATCATCATCCCTACTCCCTACCTCTTCCCCTTTGAACTACCATTCATCCCCAATATTCTCGCCTCCTCCTTGCTGCATTAGCACTCACCACACCCACTCAGTCACCCAAGTGCAGGTGGTGAATAGCCATCGGTGCCCCCACTTTCAACCAGTTTCCCTCATGCTCTTCCCCTCCCACCCTGCCTTTCTAAGAGATCTCCCAAAGAGATTTTGTTTGCTCTCAAAATTCAACTTTTTTTTTAGAAGAAACATATCAAATTAGAATGAGGAAAGAAGCTAGTTATGGATGAAGTAAAGATCTAACAGTTTTTAAGGAAGTATAGAGCAAGTGAGAATAAGGCTCCTGCCTGGGCCACCTATGTGCAGGCCCCCAAGAAAACGGTGACGTTAAACATATCAGCATACGAACGTATGAAATTGATGGGCAGGAAAAGACCAACTGGTCGATCAGGCCTGCCCCACACCATGATGGCTGGACCATCATGACTAAACACTTCTTCCCTCCACCGACCTATCACCCTCTCACCCACCCCCACAGCCATGTAATCTCCTGGGAGAGGCAGAAAACAGAAAAAAACCAGGGCCAATAAGAGAAAAAATACAGCGTAAAATTCCTCTTTGACCCCCTAAGGCAATCGAAAACCAGTCCAAGAGATCATATGGACCAAGTGTTATCTATAATGACACCTACCTTCTATATGATGCGATCTCTGCCGCAGTCAGGAACCGGTCCAGCTCCCTCTTGAAGGCATGCAGAGAGTCAGCACCCACCATACCAGCCGGCAATGCATTCCAGAGGCTCACAATTCTCTGGGAAAAGAAGAACCGCCTAACATCCAGTCTATTCCTACTCTTCCATAGTTTAAACTCGTGCCACATGTGAGGCTGTGTGCAGTCCCCTGGTTCCCTGGTCCTCCTCAACCTGTTAAACTGGAATAATCTATCAACAGGGATGTGATCCAGGCCTTTAATTATTTTATAGACATCTATCAAGTCACCTCTAAGTCTACGCTGCTCTAAAGTAAATAGACCAAGGTCCTTGAGCCTATTTGAGTAGCTGAGGTTCTTAAACTAGGAACCATTCTTGTAGCTCTCCTCTGGACCTTTTCCAAGGCCGTTATATCACTACCGCCCCGTTCCCACCAGATGTTGACAGCTAAAATTGATCCCAGTCTCCCAGTTGAAAACAGTCTCACTGTTCTAAAAAGAAGAATCAATATGAACTTTTGAAAACAAAACTTTGCAGCTAAAACTACTAGAAGCTAAAGGAAATATTCCTCAATATAGTTGACTGAACAATACTGCATCATGCAAAATTAAATACATTGCACATGATCAGACTGCACAATCCCAATTCAGCTCACAGCATCACAGATTTCGGTGAGACTGAAGGTATTCAAAGATGCAAAATTCAGTGGATAAATGTAATCATGTTATTGTGAAATATGTTGTTGGCTTATTTTGGCAAAACCGTTATTTTGGATATAAGAAGTTTCAGTTGCTGGGGATAAAATGGCTGAAGAAAACAAATTTAGAAAGCATTGTGGGAATCCAGGGCCAGATTGTGCAATCAGAGTGACGTGCTTACATAGCTATTTTTCATTATATATGTGGACATTGGAATTTATAATGGAAAAGTTAACAACAGGAAATCAAATTGCGCACACAGAAAGTGCAGGCAGACATTATTATTGATTAAAAAATCAAATAGTTGAAAAGCACTCTGATTAGTTTTAGTGGCCTTTTGTGTTTGCTGTTTATTTTTGTTTAAACAGTGAATGTGATGACATTATCAGTAGAACTGCTTTGGAAAAGTTATTGAACCGACAGCATTGCAGAATTAATTTAACTCCCACACAGAGATAGTCAGTAACTATGGTGCTTCGGTGGTTTTGTAACTTCAACAGTGTAAATTAATTTAACTCACTGAAACTCTTAGTAACTTTAGTAACTCTTCCAAGTGACAAAGATGTAATTAGCACTTATTAATGAGGCAAGAATACTCCAAATAGAGCTACTTAAATTTCTATAACACTCCTGATGTACAGAAAGACATCTCAAATTAGGTTACAGGAGAGTGGGAAACATTGAGTGAAAAAGTGAGGACAGAAAAAATTAGGTTGGGCACCCAAAGCCTGATTGAAGAGACAGAAATAAAAAGAAAATAGACAAAATATAGTTAAAATCAATTAAGATTCTTTGTAACTGATTTGTAATGGCAAATCCTGTTAGCATTGCTCACTTTATATATTGTGTTTTCTTCAGTAATTACTTCTTTTCAAACCTCAATCACCTTTGGTTTGTTGGAAACACTGAAATAAGGTTAATTTACTCACTATATTTCCAGTTCAGTTCCATTTTTTTTAGTACACGTAAACATGTGTATCTTCATTTCAACCACTCAGTCACGTAATTGAAGTTTTCATTAGTGCCCTTGTATTAGTCATGGTTAGTGATTTAACACAAAGAATTGATGTGAGCTGACCATATCAAGTGCATCGCTTTTTAGATTAACCAAGACAATAATCCAGGTGCAGGTTGCAGCAATCCTAATTTTGGTGTACATTATCCATCTCACATTTCACTGAAACTGATTCCATTTTTCTGAGAAAACCAATCCAGGACATGACTATAACAAATTACACACCCTGATCAAATATGGAATTGCATAAACAGGAAATGGGTGTTTTTTTTCTAAACAATGGCTCTTTGAATTGTTGACCAGAGGTCACCGGTTACGGTTACTGGCTTAGTACAAAGAGGAGAAGAGTCAATTCTCTCTTATCTCTCAATTCACTTTATTCACGCCGTTAGATCATATACATATAGCTTATACGTCTGGTTAGATATAGACATGCAGCTTACACCAGGTTATACAGTTTTATACCCAAACTAAGATCTAAACGCACACCCACTAGGTTTCTCTGACACTCCCTGAGTGGTCACAGAATATAAAGGATAATACCCGAAAAGGAGAGCTGACGCTGGCCAGGCGTTCCGTTCTCTCTCCCTTTCGACGTCGTCTCTACGTCCCTGATGTAGGGTCTTCCACTTCCGCGATGGTTGGTCTCCGGAGTCTTCGCTCTGGCTCCATGCCCCAGATCCTTCATTGTTATTCCGAATCTTATCTCTTCAAGCTGTGTTGTCTCTCTCTTTCGTTGGTTTAGGCTTGCTCGGTTACCCTGTGTCTTCTCCTCATTGGCTCTGTCCCAAGGACTTAGGTAGCATTACCTCATTACTCCTTTTCTAAATAAGGACTTGTGTCTTATCACATCTCCTTTGTCTTTCACAAAACTTAACTAATTCAAACCGGTTCCAGCCAGCTCAGGCCAGCGACTGAACTCAGGTTACTTCAGTTCAAAAGTTGTTCTTGCCTGTGTATCAGCAGCTGGGGAATCTCAGGTTACTTTCTGCAGCCCCTAGCCAACAGAATGTCTCAGATTGCTTGATCTTTCCAACTCATCTTTGTCTTTTTCCCAACAGACAACAATTGAACCCATGATGAAGAAGGATTACTGAACAAAACAAATAAAGAACACAGTAGTGAGATTATGAAATCATAGTACCATCGTACGGTGCAGCAAAGGGGGAAGCCATTCGGCCCATCATGCCTGTGCTGGCTCTTTGAAAGTGCTATCCAATTAGTTCCATTCCGATGCTCTTTCCCCATAGCCCTGTAAATTCTTTTCATTCAAGTATTTATCCAATTCCCTTTTGAAAGTTACTATTGAATCTGCTTCCAACACACTTCCGCACAGTGCATTCCAGATCATTACAACTCACTGGATAAAAAATGTTTCCTCATATTGCCTCTGGCTCTTTTACCAATCACCTTAAATCTGTTTCCTCTGGTTTCCAACCCTTCTGCCACTGGAAACAGTTTCTCCTTATTTAGTCTATCAAAACCGTTCATGAGTTTGAACACCTCTATCAAATCTCCTCTTAACCTTCTCAGCTCTAAGGAGAACAATCCCAGCTTCTCCAGTCTCTCCACATGACTGAAGACCCTCATCCCTGGTACCATTCTAGTAAATCTCTTCTGCATCCTCTGTAAGGCCTTGACATCATTCCTAAAGTGTGGTGCCCAGAATTGAACACAATACTCCAGCTGAGGCCTAACCAGTGTTTTATAAAGGTTTAGCATAACATCCTTTCTTTTGTACTCTAGGGGGGAAAAATTCATTAAGGGTCGTTTTCGGGCGGGGATAGCGTGATGCATTAGTACCCCGCGCCAGATGGACCCTACACAGGCAGCACGTGAACTTCGTGCTGCCTGCTAATTATCATGATATCTCTGTGCAGCCAGTGCCACCCGCACTGCTGAGAGGCTGCATGGAGAATGAGGAAGTTGAAAATGGGGCGTGCACAGCGCACGTCTTCAGCAGCCTGCACCTCTTAAAGGTGCAGGTGTAAATTTCAAATGGCAGGTACACAGTTTATTTGGAGGAGGGAAAGATAGCCAGTGGATAGCAGGACAGGCACGAGAGAGGGCCCCACGCTTCTCTGATGATGCTCTGGAGGCCCTGGTGGAAAGCGTGGACGAAAGGAGGGCCAACATGTACACGCAGGGTGACCAGAAACCCTCCAAATTGCAGCTCCGCAGGCATTGTAAGGCTGTGGCGCAGGAAGTAAACGCCAGGAGCATTGCACCATGCATGTGGATGCAGTGCCAAAAGAAGTTCAATGATTTGATACGATTGGCCAAGGTGAGTGAATACAAATGTCAAGTGGCACATCCTACCAACTACGCCACTGCTCCATGCATCACACTCCCCGTCACCCACCCACCAACAAACACTGCCCATCCATACACAATGCTGCACTCGGCATGCTGCATCTCACCCGCACATAGTACCACACTTGCAGGCCACATGACCACTATTCGCAAGTCACACAAACTGGCAGCTATTCGACCACGACAGGCACATCACCCACACACCGTGCAGGAGACTCACTGACACACTGTCCTCTGTCTTGCAGGAGAAGGTGGCGTATAACAACCAGCAGCAGGAGGGACCTGAGGGTGAACGGGCATGTTTACACGTCCTCACCCCCCACCCCCCAACAGAGGAGACAGTGCATAGGATCATTGGGCAGGCCTTCGCTACAGCCGTCACAACATGCCACACTGGAGGTCCCAATGAAGGGGGTCTCTGCATATCTAATGCTCCTTCTCCTTTTCCGCATTTCCCTCCACCCATAATCTTTTCTGACTCACGTGTTGCAGATGCTGTCAGCATACACATTTTACTTGCTCCTCTCCCTACTCCACAACTCAACTGTTTCCCTTTGTCATTGCAGATACTCAAGATCACGTGGCGTCACCGTCCGAGGAGGAGGAGGACACTGAAGCCACACCGTCACTCGATCTAACTCGCTTCCACCAGCTCAGAGGCTGACACTGCGCGTCCTTTAGAGGTTTGGTTAGAGGAGAGATCTGCACGTGGTGGAGACACCGAGCACAAGTGGGC
The DNA here is from genome assembly GCF_035084215.1 of Heptranchias perlo. Taxonomy (NCBI): domain Eukaryota; kingdom Metazoa; phylum Chordata; class Chondrichthyes; order Hexanchiformes; family Hexanchidae; genus Heptranchias; species Heptranchias perlo. The sequence goes on from NC_090325.1 coordinate 137,482,590, forward strand.
GGGGGGAACGGATACCACAGGTGCCAGCTCGCCGGAGGCTGAGGTCGCTCACGAGTTCTGCTGCAGAGGAGTCAGATGGGGACTTCGATGGGCCAGGTTACAGAAGACGGCTGATGGACGTACACCAACAAATGCTTGGGGCAGTGGAAAGCCTACCAGAAAGCCTGCGCACAAGGGGCATGGAGGAGTCCAGCTCCAAATTGGCACAGGGCTTTGCGCAGAGCATGGAGCCCATCCTTTCCAACATGGAATGGGTGGTCACCTCCATCAGCGCACCTGTGGAACCCACCATGATGCAGTGTCTGATGACTGATGTCACAGCTTCTATTGCAGCACAAACATCTGCCATCCATGGAGTGACTGCTGCATTTGGAGCTCAGACTGCTGCCTTGGAAGCTCAGACTGCTGCTATTGTGGGTATGGGGACCACAGTGGAACGGGCTTCCAGGGCATCACAGCACTCCAGCAGTCCGTTCTCCAGCTGATCACCAGGATTGCTGAGGCACCGCCCCGGGAGAGTGGCAGTGGTGCCATGGCAGTTGAACCTGCTGTCCTCTTTCAGGATGACAGCTCCCACCCCTGCCACTCTACCAGTGCCCCTGTTGTTGCCTATCGGCCAGCCAGGTCAGACTGCTGAAGCCCATGCTGAGATGGTGAAGTCTGAAGCCGGGCCCTCCCGGCCCAGGGCTGTTCGAGGTCATTCTCCAAGGCCAACTCGATGCTCCTCCATTGAAGGCCAGCAGCCTCCCACCACACATGCTCCAGCCACAGGGGAAGCACCTTGTAGGAGCACCAGGATAGGTAAAGGCACACAAACAAAAGGCACTAAGGGAATGCACAAGGGTGAATACTTCTGTTATGTTTGCATAATTTCATTTACTCATTGATAAATGAGACTTTGATTTTGCATTTGGTGGTGGTTTTTATTTATGCAATGAGCTGAGAGGGAAACCAATGTGTAATCAGATGGAGGAGGATTTGATTGTCTTGTGGGAGCGGAAAGGTGGGGAGTGTAGGACTGTTGGTGAGTTGGGAGATGTAGTTCAAATTATTGATAGTGGGCAAGGATCAGGCAAGCACGCAGAGCCCTTGCAGACAAGGCGTGTGGTTCCTGTTGCACCCTTGCGTCTTCCTCCACTTCCTCTTCTGGCTCCATCCCCCTCCTCCTCCTCCTCCTCAGCCTCTTCCTCCTCAGCCCACTCCTCCTCCACCTCTGGCTCAGGGTCTTCTCTGGTCATTGGGGGCAAAAGCTGGTCCCTCATGATGGCGAGGTTTTGCAGCATGAAGCATACCACCACAAATCTGCCCACCCACTCAGGGGAGTACTGCAGGGCTCCTCCAGACTGGTCCAGGCAGCAGAAGCGTTGCTTGAGGAGGCCAATGGTGTGCTCCACGATGTTGCGTGTGGCAGCATGGCTCTCATTATAGGCCTGCTGTGCACGTGTCATCAGCCACATCATGAGGGGTAGCCCTTGTTGCCCAGTAGCCAGCCTTTGACTTGCTGAGTCGGATGAAAGATAGCTGGACTGCCGCACGACGAAGGTGTCGTGACTGCTCCCAGGGTAGCGGGCATCGACCTCCGTGATTCGATGCATGTGGTCGCACACCAGCTGCACGTTCAGGGAGTGGAAGCCCTTTCAGTTGATGAAGACGGCTGAGTTGGTGTGCGGGGCATGCAGATCAATGGCTGCCTGCACCATGGGGAAGCCAGCAATGTGAGCGAACCCCCGTGCTTGCTCGTTCTGTTTCTCTCTGTGGAGAGGTAAGGTGATGAACCTGTTCCTCATCTGGTACAGTGCATCTGTGACCTCCCTTATGCAGCAGTGCACTGCATACTGCGAGATGTTGCACATGTCGCCAGCAGAATCCTGAAATGATCCTGAGCCGTAGAAATTCAGCGCCACGGTGACCTTCACAGCCACAGGCAACGCTGTCCTTGTCCTGCTCTGAGGCTGTAGTTGTGGCCGCACCAGTTAACAGATCTCGGTCACGGCTTCCTTGGTGAACCTCAGGCATCTGATGCAATCCTCCTCGGTCATACTGAGGTAAGCGAATTGATCCCGGAAGGCCCTCATTGGGTAGGGCCTCCTGCTCAGTGCCCTGCGCCTCCTCATCCTCCGTCTCCTCGCAGCTTGACCTGCTGGGCATGACCTCTCTGCATGCTCCCAGTCATGCTCAATGCCCAGCGGGAGCCCTAGCAGACCGTCCATGGTTGGCAGGAATGTTGTGCAACCACGATTGTAACTTTCCGACCCCTAAGACAGTACCTGCCAAAGCACTCTCAAATGTAGTCTAGGAACTCTCAGTAAGAATAGGGAGCTTCAAAAAACACTTCCTACTCCACCAGCAGCCAGAAGCAATAATCCAGCAACTAACCTGCAACACCTGCATGGCCCCTTTAAATAGCATTGTAAAACACATTCAGATGGTCGGGGTTAAGACTGTGCGTTGAGTTGAGCGTTAAGGTCGAAAATGGTGTCTATCACTTTAAATCAGCATTGCACACTGATTACACCCATTTTCTCCCTACTTTACATGCTTCTAGCGTTCGGTATTTGCGCATGTGCTAACTCCTATACCAAGATGGTGTCTGGCACAAGTCACGCTGGAAATGTGCGTGCGCATCCAAGACACCATCTTGGATGTCAAAAAGGCCTCGTAGTGCCGAATCAACGGGCGCTGCACGGCCCAATTTAGCGCCCTATGCCTCTATTAATAAAGCCCAGGACCCCATATGCTTTTTTAACAGCGTCTCAACTTGTCCTACCACCTTCAAGAATTTGTGTACATACACCTTCAGGTCTCTCTGTCCCTGCACCTGCTTTAAAATTGTACCATTTAGTTTATATTGCCTCTCCTCATTCTTCCGACTAAATTGTATCACTTCACACTTCTCAGCGTTAAATTTCATCTACCATGTGTCTGCCCATTTCACCAGTCTCTCTATGCCCTCCTAAAGTCTGTTACTATCCTCCACATTGTTTACTATATTTCCGAGTTTTGTGTCATCTGCAAACTTTGAAATTATACCCTCTATACCCGCGTCATTAATATACATCAAAAAGAGCAGTGGTCCTAATACTGACCCCTGGGGAACACCACTGTATACTTCCCTCCAGTCTGAAAAACAACCATTTATCACTACTCTCTGTTTTCTGTCCCTTAGCCAATTTTGTATCCACACTGCCACTGTCCCTTTAATCCCATGGGCTTTAATTTTGCTAACATGTCTATTATATGGTACTTTATCAAATGCCTTTTGAAAGTCCATATACACAATATCAAGCACACTAGCCTCATCAAACCTCTCCATTACTTCATCAAAGAACTCAATCAAGTTAGTCAAACACGATTTTCCTTTAACAAATCTGTGCTGACATTAATTTATTACTTTTTCAAGTGCCAATTAATTTTGTCCCGGCTTATTGTTTCTAAAAGTTTCCCCATCACCGACGTTAAGCTGACTGGACTGTAATTGCCGGGTTTATCCCTCTCCCCTTTTTTAATAGGGGTGTAACATTTGCAATCCTCCGGTCCTCTGGCACCATCCCTATATCTAAGAAGGATTGGAAGATTGTGGCCAGAACCTCTGCAATTTCTCCCCTTACTTCCCTCAGTAACATAGGATGCATCCTATCTGGACCGGGTGACTATTCTACTTTGAGCACTGCCAACCTTTTTAGTACCACTTTATTTATTTTTATCCAATTCAATTTCTCTACCACCTCCTCCTTTACTGTGACATTGGCAGCATCCTCTTCTTTAGTGAAGACAGTTACAATGTCTTCATTTAGTACCTCAGTCATGCCCTCTGCCTCCACAAGAAGATGAACTTTTTGGCCCCTAATCAGTCCCAACCTTCCTTTGACTACCGTTTTACTATTTATATGTTTATAAAAGATTTTTGGGTTCCCTTTTATGTTAGCCGCTAATCTATTCTCGTACTCTCTCTTTGCCCCTCTTATTGACTTTATTAGATCTCCTCTGTACTTTGCTATTCAGCCTGATTCTCTACTATGTAATGAATCTTACATTCGTCATAAGCCTACTTTATCTGTTTCATTTTAATCTCTATATCTTTAGTCATCCACTTTGGATTCCTTTCTTTCCCCCTCGTGGGAATGTCTACCCTGTACCGGACCATCTCCTCCTCGAAGGCCTCCCATTGTTCAATTGCCGTTTTGCCTACCAATTTTTGATTCCAATCCATCTGGGCAAGATCCCTTTTTAACTCAGTGAAATTAGCCCTCCTCCAGTTAAGTATTTTCATATTTGATTTTTCCTTGTCCTTTTCCACAACTATTCTGTGCACTGATATAACAATTTGACAATTCAAAAAGAAAATAATGCTAAACGAAGAACTAGGCATCAAATTTAATGACATCACCATAGAAAGAGTTATTATTTGTAGTAGCCTTTCTTACTGATTTCGTTTAAATGAGAGTTAATTAAAAAATTCTGCTGATCCTCACTGTGTTGGTCATGGGTAGTCCAGAGCCTGGATTGCAGTTGTGATCTTTAAGGTTGCCCCATTCCAAACCAGGGAGTGGAATAGAATAGTTTGGGGGGGTGGGTGACTGTGTGAGTGGAACTCAGCAGAGACCTGGGCAGCAGAGCACAGTTAGGAGTTGAGGAGTGTATAGTGAGGTGGGGACATGGAGTAAAGCTTAAAATGGGGATGGTGGGGGATTAGGAGCAGAAGAGGGCACTGCCACAGGGAGCAGATTACAGAATTTTAAAAATAAAACCAAGAGACTTGATGAGAAGTAGAGGCTTACCTGATTAGAAGGGTGAGGGACATGGTGAACTGTGACAGCAAGAAAAGTTTACATAGTCAGTCTCCATTATAAATGTCGATGTAGGAATTTATTATGGAAATAGTTGACAGGAATTGTGTGTAGATGTAAGAATTTTAATATAGGTGGAAACAATTGTCCATATGTCACCTCACAATTTAGTAGTTCACTTTATTCAATTAATGTGATCTCATGTTTTAATGTCAGTTTGGCTCAACGGTAGCATTTGAATCAGAAGGTTGTGGGTTCAAGCCCCACATATTAATTGCATCCATATGATTTATATCAATTAATGTTAAGTGTATTCAGGTGGTGCATATCAACTGGGGACTCTCTTGTATCCATTTATATGAGAGATTATCTAGGGTGTGGAGTGGAGAATGTGGATCTCTGTGAATAAAGGCTTGGAAGCAACTGAAGATCAGTCTGTAGTATTCTATCCTTCACCACCTGGCTATCCAATTTATTACATCACATTGAGCACATAATCTCGGCTGACAGCTTAGTGCAATACTGAGGGAATGCTGCACTATCAGAGGTACCATCTTTCAGATGAGACATTCTGTTCAGGTGGAGGGGAAAAATACCATGGCATTTTTTCTTATCAGCTAGCAGGGAGTTCTCCCAATGTCATGTCCAACATTCATTCCTCAGCAAATACCACTGAAATAGATTAACTGGTTGTTTATCTCATTTGTTGTTTGTGGGACCTTGATGTGCACAAAATAGCTGTCATATTTACAAAGACAACAATGACTACATTTCAAAAATAACTTATTAGCTGTGATGTGCTTTGGAACGTCCTGAGGATGTGAAATCTCATTTCACACAACAAAATTACTGTTCCCATTCAGAAAAAAATCAAACAATGAAGGGTTTCATAGTTTTGTGGACAGATAACCGGGTGTACTCTCTTTCCTTTGTTTTCCTCTCCATTGCCCTCCTCCTTCAGCTTGGCCATGGCTGCTGTCAACAGTTCTCTAAAGTAGTTGATAAGAAGCACAATAATTGCAGCAGAATAGATTTCCCTGATGATCTTTCCTGCCCCTTTCTAAGTTAGTGCTATTGTAAAGGTATACCGTCCAGTGGCTCCAGCCCATGGCTGGCAAAATATCTGTGCGTGAATGGCAGTCAAGGATGGAATTTGATCCCATGCTTCCAAAATACAATCCAACACTTTACAAGTACTTTTAAATTTAGATCATGAGTGTTATAATTATTAATTGAGATAATTAACAGTAATTGTTAAATTTCTTTTACTTAGTGTTTTCCGGGCTCAGTTCAGAAATACCATACTCAGCTGGAGGCAGATTCAATTTTTTTTTCATTTTTCTCAGATTGTACTTTGAATAGTTCTGTCAATATGCCTTTTCTTTGTTCTCATGGGATTCTGTAAGATTCCACAGTTTTCTGAGGAATGTTACATTAGAGTTTGTTTAACTGCTGCAAAAGTGTTTCCCAGGGACAAAACCTACCATTCAGCTCTTAAAAGATCATGGACCTTAAAATCCTCAGGTTACAATTAGGCTGGGATCATGCTTTGCGGTGCACTCATCAACCCTGCAGGTGTTTACAGGTGAATGTTGGGGTGGGGTGCAGGAGAATGATTAGTCTTACTATTGTGATAGATGGATTAAGGATAACCCAGTGGGATTGAGGAACCCAGAAAAAAAATGACTGAAGGAAACTATGTGACTAACAACTTTTTCACCAGTAATGCCTTTGTTAAAACTATAGTCTAAACTTATTTCAGCATTCACAGAGGTAAAGCTGATCAATACAGTGTAAACATTAGTGCTTTATATGTGATGGTCACAAGAAGTGTAACATTGTACATGAGGTGAGTACTGGCTACAGTTACACTGTACAAATGGTGGGTATTGTCTGCAGTAGCACCGTACATATGGTGGTACCGACTGGCTGCTTTAATTATTAATTCTGCTCATATGGACAAATGGAGGTACCAGCTGCAGTAACACTGTACATGTGGTGAGTAATGGCTGCAGTAACGTAGCACATAAATACATAGAGGAGTTAAGGGTGAGAAAAGCTCTAGTACTCTAATTCCCCCATTCAGTTACATTTTGGATGTCACTAATGCTTTTGTCTCTACTGCCTGGAAGATTATGCTAAACATTTATCACTCTATCACCCTTTGAGTAAAGAAGTTCTTTCTGATAATGGTCTTAAATATATTTTCAGGTTCTACTTTCCTTGATTACCCACAGTTGATACTGGCTGCAGTCATAGTTTACATGTAGTAAAAAAAAAATTTCTCTCGGGATATGAGCAATGCCAGCATGGCGGCATTTACTGCCCATCCCTAATTGCCCATAAATATTCATGGGCCTTCTCCTGGAACCACTGTAGTCTTTGTGCTGATGGTGCTTCCATGGTGGTGTTAGATAGGGAATTCCAGGATTTTGGGCCCATTACAATGAAGGAATGACAGTATATGTCCAAGTCAGGATGTTGTGTGACTCGGACGTGACAGTGTTCTCACGATCTTGTTACTCTTATCCTCCTTGGTGGTAGAGATTGCGGGGCTAGGAGTACACTTGGAGAGTTGCTAGTGCATCCTGTAGATAGTGCAACCACAAAGCAGTCATGATGGATGGGATGGCTATTGAGTTAAGTGGCAGGGGCACTGATCTGGCAGACTGCTTGGTACTGGCAAACAATAAAAGTTTATACATAGTGGTTATTGGGTGCAGTCCCACCCTGTATATGGTGGGCATTTGATGCAGTAACACTGTATAGACCAGTATTCAGCTGTTGCAATACTATGCACGTGGTAGTACTTGCTGCAGTGCGTATAATGAGCATTGGCTGCATTGATAGTAACACGTAGTGCGATTGATCTAGTGACACTGTGCATACAATGAGCATTGGCTGCAGTGACAGGTCACACATGGTGCGGATTGGCTGCAGTGATAGTTGTGCAAGGTGTACATTTGGCTGCAGTGACACGGAACATAAAATGCGTATTGGCTCCAGCATTAATTGCACACGGTGCGTATTTGACCGCAGTGCTAGTTCTCCATGGTGTACATTAGCCTGCAAGAACACTGCGCGCGTGTTAACGCTTATTCCGCGCAGGGTCCCCCCCACGGTCACCTTCGGTGATGTCAGCGCGTGGTTGCGTGATGACGTAACTGGTTCCTTACTAAGATGGCGGAGGACACCGAGGGGATGCTGCGGTTCAGGAGGGGCCGGATTCAGCCAGAAGCGTTCACAGGGGAGGCCCCGCGGCCGGCGGCAGGAGGTGAGTAGCGGGCGTGGTCGAGGAAATTGACGCGAGTTTTAGTGGAGCCGAGTGTGGGGCCCCGGGTTGTCGGCGGGGCGGGGCAAACTAATGGGTGGGTGTCAGGGCCGGGAGGGGGCGGAGCTCACTGAGCCCATCGAGCACCAGACCCAGGTCCTGGAGGATTCTGCAGTAATAACCAAGCTTCTGTACAAATGTGCGCGGTTATAACAATTGTAAACAATTTTACAACACCAAGTTATAGTCCAGCAATTTTATTTTAAATTCACAAGCTTTCGGAGGCTTCCTCCTCCCTCAGGCCCATTACGATGTTCACCTGAGGGAGGAGGAAGCCTCCGAAAGCTTGTGAATTTAAAATAAAATTGCTGGACTATAACTTGGTGTTGTAAAATTGTTTACAATTGTCAACCCCAGTCCATCACCGGCATCTCCACATCTCGGTTATAACAAAGTGACGGAGCATTGAGGTCTTCCTGTGCAATACCGAGGAAGGGCTACACTGTCGGCTTTCGGATGAGACGTTAAACTGTCGGGTGGATGTAAACTATCCCATGGCACTATTACAAAGAAGAGTAGGGGAGTGCTCCATGTTGTCCTGGCCAATATTTATCCCTCAACCAACATCACTAAAAACAGATCATCTGGTGATTATCTCATTGCTGTTTGTGGGAGTTTCCTACATTACAACAGTGACTACACTTCAGAAATACTTCATTGGCTGTAAATTGCTTTGGGATGTCCTGAGGTCATGAAAGGCACTATAATAAATGCAAGTTTTTTTTGTTTTTGTGGGGGATAAATGTTGGCCAGGACATGAAGAATTACCCTGCTCTTTTTGAATAGTGTCACCTGAGATGGAAGATGAGTCCTTGTTTTAATGTCTCATCCAAAAGATAGTAGCTCCAACAGTGCAGTGCTCCATCAGTACTGCACTGAAGTGTCAGCCTACATTATGTACTCAAGTCTCTAGAGTGAGGCTTGAACCCACAACCTTCTGGCTCAGTGGCGACAGAATACTGCATGACAGAGCAGGTGGAAAAAGACTAGATACTACACATGTTTAGAAAATAAAGTCTGAGATTCAATCAAACTATCCCTAAACACTGTAGATCTTATGTGAGAATGCTAGCAGTCCTAGAGGATATTGTATGCAGTTTGCCTACATTCTGTCATGATGCTAATGTGCTTGTAAAAATGTCCTCAGTGAAAAACGAAAAGAACAACTTGCATTTATATAACGTCTTTCACGATCACAGGATGTCCCAAAACGCTTTATAGTGAATTAGGAACTTTTTGAAGTGTAGTCACTATTGTAATGTCGGAAATGTGACAGCCAGTTTGTGCACAACATGCTCCCACAAATAGCGGTGAAATAAATGACCAGGTCATCTGATTTAGGTGTTGGTTGAGGGCTAAATGTTGGTCAGGAGAACTCTCCTCTTCAAATAGTGCTGTGGGATCTTTTGCATCCACTTGAGAGGGCAGACGGGCCTCGGTTTAATGTCTCATCCGAGCGGTCCTAGTTAAGAACAACTAGCAATTATTTAGCGCCTTTACCATAGAATTATATCCCAAGGCACTTGAGGCATAATCAGAAGTAAATGGATTCTGAGCCAACAAGTGAGATATTAAGAGCGGTAACCAAAAGCGTGGTCATACAGGTGGGCTTTACGGAGGGTCTTAAAATAGGGGAAGGAGGTTGAGAGGCTTAGACGGGGAATTCCAGAACCTGGGAGCCTGGGAAGCTGAAGGCACTGGTGGGGTGAAAGTAAGGAGGCAGTCAGAAATGACTGGAAAGAGTTTGAGGGGGGTTGTAGAGCTGGAGCAGATTACACGGAGGGGTGAGGTTATGAAGGGATTTAAACACAGGGATGAGAATTTTAAATTGGAAGCAGTGGGAGACTGGGAACCAGGACAGGAGAGAGAGGCGAGTGGGACTTGGGGCAAGATAGAATATGGGCCATAGAGTCTTAGATGAGCTGAAGTTTATGAAGAGTGGAGGGTGGGATGCATTGGAATAGTTGAGTCTGGAAGAAACAAAGGTTATGGATAAGGGTTTCAGAGGCGGATGGGCTGAGGTAGGGGTCAATGTTACGGAGGTAGAAATAGGTGGTTCTTGTAATGAGAGAATATAGGAAGCTTTGGGGTTGTATAGAACATCAAAGTTACAAACAGTCTGGTTCAGCGTGAGATGATGGGCTGGGGTGGAGGTGGCAAGCGTATGGAGTTTGTGGCAGGGGCCATAAATGATAGTCTCCCCATTATTTTACTGTAGGAAATTGCAGTTTATCCAAGACTGGATGTCGGACAAGCAGTCTGACAGCACAGGGGCAGTGGGTGGAGAGGTAGAGGTGGGTGTTGACTGCGTACATGTGGAAGCTGACCCTATGTCTGTGGATGATGTTATCAAGGGGTAGCATGTGGATAAGGAAGAGCAGGGGGTCGAAGACAAATGCTTGGGGGACTCCAGAAGTAACAGTTTGGGAGTTGAAAGAGAAACCATTTCTGGAGATACTCTGGCTACGATTGGATAGATAAGAGTGGAACCAAGCGAAAGAAGTTCCGCTGAGATAGGCGAGAAACTAGAGAACAACGTGGGTCCAAGGCTAGAGCTGGGGAGAGGATTGGCTAGGTGGGAAAGGGGAGAAGCAGCAGAGGCAGCTGAATGGATGGTCTCAATCTTAGTGACCATGAGCTCCTTGCGGAATGTTCACGGTGAGGGTGGAGGAGGCACGGGAGAGGGATTTAAAGAGATGTTTCGTAGTGGAGTAAAGAAGACTAGCTGTTTTTGCTGGAGTAGAGGGTGGTTTTGGCAGAGGAGAGTGAGGTTTTTATTTACTCTTGCACAGCATGTTCAGTTGATTCTCACAACTAACAAGTTAATAGATCACGTGCAGAAGGGTTTGTTTCATAGTGGGAGAACGCAAGAGTAAGAATGGTAGCTTCCAGTTTGGAGGAAAGACGAAATAAGTGAGAAACAGCTATGTACATTTCATATTTTGTAACCTGTTCTTTTTGAGGGGGTGTGGAGAGATTATCGGTTGTACTGTATTACTGATTTTTCAGTCTTTAATTTGTTATACAATTTGTATTAGTTCCATTGGACAGTCAAAAGGACTGCCTCTGGATACACAGAAACTGCGTTTGATTTCATCAGGCTTTGCTGTCTAAAGCTGCTCGCGCATCTTCTGTATGAAAGTGAGTCCTGTTCTAACTGTGACCAGTATCAGGCAGTTTTAACAATATCCTTTGTTTATAAGCAGATTTAGAAGATGAGGAGGAAAGGAAGAAGGAAAAACCACTTCCTCGATTTAATATGCACTCTGTATTCTGGATTTTATCTTCAATCGCAGTGACGTATTATGTTGAATTTTTTTCCACAATTAAAACAGATTACCGAATAGAAGGGTAAATAATTTAAATATATGTTTTACTTTTGGTATTTCTTTGTTATATTTTGAAGCTTCAAAATGTAGGATTGTTTTGTTTTTCTCCTGCTTTCCTCCTATCCTGGCTTGAAACTGCTAACTGTCACTGGGATATAGTTACATGGATGTTGGTAGCCCTCTGGTTCGTTGACCAAGTAGCTAATCTTCACATCACAGCCTAGACAGAGTTAGCACAGTCTTATCTTTACCTGATGTCCACAAATGTCCACTTTCCAGCAAGAGTCATCTCTGGTAGTGATCAGGAGCAGGAATCCTGGCTGGTATGTTTTTTCTTCCCTTGCTCAGGAGTGCAGGCAGCCCTTCAAAACATTGGGTTAAAGAGGGGAATAATTACTGTCAACCATATGTGTAATGCCCTTAGAGGTGTGTAATGATCAGTTTAGGAGACAGCAGAGTTAATATAATCAGATTTTAAAGGCGTAATACAATAAAAAGAAAAGACTAGCATTTATATGTTTACAACCAATGAAGTACTTCTGAAGTGTAGTCACTGTTGTAATGTAGGAAACGTGACAGCCAGTTTGCGCACAGCAAGGTCCCACAACAGCAGTGTGATAATGACTAGATAATCTGTTTGTGGTGTTCGTTGAAGGATAAATATTGGCCAGGGCACCGGGGAGAACTCCCATGTTCTTCGAGATAGTGCCATGGGATATTTAACGAAGTCAGCAAGAAACATTATTCACCACTTTGTTTTTTTAAGAACAGTTTTATCATTTTTAGCCCGTATAGCCCCCCACTCTTCCCCAAACCCCCCCGCCACCACAAAATTAACATTTTCTACCAGTTGGCACAACAATGTGCAGAATTGTCTGTGGCTTCAGCAGAACTTTCAGGGCTGGTTCTGTTATTTTCATCATACTACCTTTGTTGTCCACAGAAAGTTAATTCAGCTAAATGTTGCATTTTTAGATATGTAAATCAAAAAATGTTGTGTTGTGACCTACAGTATGATTTTTCAACAAAAGAGGAAAACACCTAAGTTATTGAACACCATATTTAGCCCATAAATAAAGGAAATCACCAAACTCATAAGCAAAGAAATTATTCAACATCAGAAATATAAAACTGCATGTGGGCTTGCCTGTTGTCAATTAATGAATATAGATTTTTTTTTAATATACAAGAAAATGACAGAATTGGGAGAGAAACTTAAATCTGGCTCCATGGAGCTAGCTAGTAGCCAGAGCCTTCAGCTACATTGTGACAGTTGGCATAGCAAAATTGAATAGAAACTGTGGACTGGCAGTTTACAATGGTAAATGTTGATAGAAAAAGTGACCAAAAATCGTGACAATGGGAATATGCGCTAGTATAATTGCTATGATGTTGCTCACAAACAGTCAAAAGTTTTATAAGAGCAGAAATGTTATGCAAAGTAGTATTACCAGGGACACTGACTTTTTAGCATTCGGGGTGGACCTGGAATCTGGCAGTCCTGAAATGGTGTCTTGTAATATTTGATGAGGGCTTCCAGGATCTGGGAACGTTGGGTGGGGGATGGGAAGAGCTTCTAGGAAGATGAGAGCTGTTGGGAGAGAGACCTTGGTGAGAGACAGTGGCACTGGAGAGGATGTTCTTAAGGTCTGGGAGTGGTGGAGCTCGGGGGATGGGGTTAGAGCATTAGACATTGCTGCAATCTGGCACTTTCTGGTTGAGCAGGATCTAACACCCCTGTGGAGATGGGGGGGCCCAGGAAAATGGGACCCAGACTACTGATGGCCCCTTTCATACCATCAGGCCTCCAACTCCCATGTGTTCCCTGGTCACAATTGTAATGTATTTGTATAAATTTATCACTTGTGTGAAATAAAAGCTTTGAGAATTCAAGTGTCTTTCAGTGACTTTTGGAAAGGCACAAACTCTCAAATCTTTGAACTCCTATTGATGCACAGATTATAGTCTGGGAAATTCTACAAACTGCACATGCTCAGAATGCACAGTTGTGATTGAAAACTTTCTTAACTGTTGTGGGGTAATGATATTCAGTTGAAGCCCAGACTATTAAGACAGGTGGAGGGCCCGTAAAAACTTTGAAGGCATTAAAGATGCAAAAGAGAATTTAATGGATAAATTTAATTGTTACTGTGTAATGTAATTTTTAAAATTTTGTTAAATCTTTATCTTGGAAATTTTAATTACTGAGGAGAAATGGCAACTGAATAAATTTTCAGAAAGCATATTGTGATTTTTGCAACCTCAGTAATATTACTCTAGCTATAAAATTGTAACAATTGTGTGACGTCTTTAAGACTGAAAACATGAGCACCCTTACAGGAGTAACATGTACTGCAGGTATTTAATGAGTTTCCATGAAAGGTGTGCTCCACATACAGAATTATATATATTAATTATGTCTTTTGATCCATTATGCTCAGTTGTTGTGCAGTGCACGTTGATTATTGGCAATCATTGTTCTACTATATATGTTATCAGTTGGTGGTTGGCTGTGGAGGATGATGCAATGATGGAGTACATGTGAAAACTGGTTATTTTAAAGTGGGGGAGGTTTGCCTTTAGTTCAGTGGGTTTATGGTAAGCAGATCCACTGATCAGCAATAACTGAATAGGTCCAATTCTATTTTTATTACATGGGATTCTGGGATTTTTACTGTTGTTTTGGGATCAAGTTCTGTAATTCCATATTTTTCTGTGAACACCGCAAACCAGTACCTGTAACGGTGAGGACAGAAATAACTAAAGCAAATTTACCTCAACCCAGATAATCCAATGGATCACTATCTTGAGTTGGGCATACATGCCTGATACTTATGGAGATGGATCTGTGAAGGCGAGAGATATTATGGCGTAGCTGCTACTTGCTGATGCTAAGAGTAAACATACAATTGAAATCTTTTTACCCCGACTGGCAGTAGTTTGTGGAAATGTAGTTCTGGACATGAGGCAGGTAGGGTTGGGAGAGTTCAGGAGGTTTTCTTGAATAGAAATACTAAATTCCATATCCCACTTGTGACATAAATATTTATCATATGGTGTTACTAGCCATGTATTGCTAAGTCTCTTTCCACAATGTACCTGTCCAAGAATATTGAAACTGCATTTATTCTGTTCATAGCTGTTTCTTGTCAGTAATCCTTTATTTTCTCTCTCTAAATCAGTCGCTGGTTCCTTTTAGGCACCTCGCTACTGATAATTAGCTTGGTCATTGCCTTCTACTGCATATTCTACTTGGAATGGTACAAAGGGATCAGAGAATATGAACAGTATAACCCTACCCTGGTTCCTTCAGCTACAGCTTCTTTCATTGCTGCAGCAGTATGGTAAGTTTTACAGTCAATATCCAAAGATCAGTCTGCTGATTTTTAATTTAGGCTTCTGCTTACAATAAATAAACTTCTGTGCAACTAAATTGAGTTGTTGTGATGTGCTGGCACTAAATGCAAATCTTAAACATGCGGTTTGGTTCTGGTTTATATTGGGAATTAATGCAATGGGATTTTGGTGTTTTAATCTTAATTAGTGGGATAATTGGATGAATTATTGCTGATTAAAGACACTATTATAATAACAACCTTATCTATACCGTTTGATTAATATGCTATCTCTAACTAAAGTGTCAGCTTGGCTTGGTGGTAGCACTCACCTTCAAGTCAGGTTGAAGCCCCACTGCAGAACTGAAACATGTGATCTAGGCTGACACTTCAGTGTAGCACTGAGGAAGTGGTGCATTGTTCATGTCATTCAGTTGCAATATTAAACTGAGACTCCTTCAGGTAGAAAAGTAAAAGATGCTATGCCAGTATTTGATGAAGAACAGTGAGTTCTCCCATTGTCCTGGCTAATATTCCCCCCCCCTCAGCAGTGACACTAAAAACAGATAAATTGGCCATTCATCTCATTTGCTGTTTGTAGGATCTTGCTGTGCACACATTGTTGTGTCTGGCTACATAATGGTGAATGCACATAAAAAGTAATTTATTGGTTGTGGGATGTCCTGAAGGTGCAGTGAGGTGCAAATGTAATGAATGTTTTTTACCTTAATAATATAACGTAAATTATGGACCACTGCTTTTAACTGATCACAATACAAAAAGCTCAAATTTAATGATGTAACAGAGTGAATGTATAGAATTTTCAAACTAGAATGTTAAATTGGCAATTGATCTTTTAAGCTACCATAAATATTTTCTAAATATCAATTTTATTACAATTTTTGCTTTTAAAGCTTTTTTTTTGCAATACAGAATTTATCATCTCTACTAGAAAAAATGGAGAAAAAAATAGGAATATCTATCAAGTAGATTTTTAAAACTTTTCTCCCCAAAGTGCTTAGACTTTTTTGGCAAAGAAATGAGGGAAAGAAAGGGATTGAAGGGCAATTGTTTCCAATTTCTTTGGTAATCTAATCATCACATCAGTATTTTCAAAGGTTTCCTTGTCTGCTTTTGTAGATTGTATGTCCCATATCTCTCCTGTGATCTCACCAGATTAATTATAGCTCCACTATGTATCCTAAGAGATTTTGTATATTTGATTCTTATTTTGTTATCTAATAATCAGTGTAGCGTCTACATCAGGTATAAATAATCAGAAGATTTTCTGTTGCTGAATGGGGTCTAAAGGCTAGCAACCTTTTGACCTTCCAAAGGATCAAACGTTTATATAATAGTTATTGTGCACACAGAAGTACAACCTGCGTTTTAGAGAACAAAATGAATGAAACCATTTTCTTAAGTTACCTAAAATAACCTAATGCCCAGTTCTACATATTTTATCTGAAATGTATATAATGATTTGTCTTGAATATATCATAGTTTTTGCTACCTGGATGCATCTTGGATATTTATGAAAGTTGATATTCTTTATTCCATATATATTTTACCTGTACAGTGTAGATTGCTTATTGTCTTTAATTCACGATCTCATAGAACTTTAAAATAATAAACCATTTCCTGTTCAGTCTGACTATAATTCAGCCCATTTCAGTAATCGACATTTGTTGTTGAATCTTGGTCAAAACTTCTAAAAGAACCCAGATGACCTTAGTTCAAACACATCTTAATTGCAGCTAGTATATTAGCGTTTTATTTAATAGGTGTTTTATTACCACATGTATAAATCGGCATCTACAGGAAAAAGAGTGGTAAAGTTAATTACAGTTTATTTCTAAAAGGACACTATTACTGAAATATCAGTGTTTCAATACCACAGTTCAATCATTTAAATTCAGTTGTTTGCTCAAAAAAAAATTGAACTATCTAATAAAATTGCATAATTTGAATTAAAACAGCACAGGAGATATTTTTCCACTGTTTCAATTTGAATTAATCAATTTTAGACTGTAATGGTTTCAACCTTTACAAAATTTCTTTTGTTGGTCAGCTGTGTTGTGTTCTTCTGTTAATTTGCTACTTCATTAATTAAGTCTCTTGTGTTTACTTTTTTTTTCTAGTTGGTTATTTTTCACTTGTTATTCAGTAATTGTACTGTGCAAAATCTTGATCCCCAATTTCAGCTTGCACCCAAGCACATTCCACCCAAAAAAACTACCGAATCACATTCTACTAAAATCCGCACCTGGAATACTGTATACAGTTTTGGTGTCCATACTTAAGAAAAGACATACTTGCTCTCGAGGCAGTACAAAGAAGGTTCACTCGGTTAATCCCGGGGATGAGGGGGCGGACATATGAGGAGAGGTTGAGTAGATTGGGACTCGACTCATTGGAGTTCAGAAGAATGAGAGGCGATCTTATTGAAACATATAAGATTGTGAAGGGGCTTGATCGGGTGGATGCGGTAAGGATGTTCCCAAGGATGGGTGAAACTAGAACTATGGGGTATAATCTTAGAATAATGGGCTGCTCTTTCAAAACTGAGATGAGGAGAAACTTCTTCACTCAGAGGGTAGTAGGTCTGTGGAATTTGCTGCCCCAGGAAGCTGTGGAAGCCTCATCATTAAATAAATTTAAAACAGAAATAGACAGTTTCCTAGAAGTAAAGGGAATTAGGGGTTACAGGGAGCGGGCAGGAAGTTGGACATGAATTTAGATTTGAGGTTAGGATCAGATCAACCATGATCTTATTGAATGGCGGAGCAGGCTCGAGGGGCCGATTGGCCTACTCCTGCTCCTATTTCTTACGTTCTTATGTTCTTATTCTCTAGTATAGAACTACCATGACCTTTCCCACTATAGAACCCTAAAAGTAAAATTCATCACAAACATACATGCAAAAATTCACATGTACCTATTACCTTGGCTCCTGCCACTGACTTCCCAAGTTCAAAATCTTTATCATCTCAGGCATAAAACTTGTGAATTTGCTAACGGCATGACCATCCAAACACTATCAAAAGATGAGGGTGCATTCCAACTGTACATAAGTTACACCGATGTGAGAGAGCATGTGTTCTGATGTGTCAAGTCCCACCTTTATGTGCAGCAGATTGTAGCTGGGGCCATGTGGTACTTGGTCCTAGCCACAGTTAGAATAGCACAACAGAGTACAGTACATCAAACCTCAAAATATAGGCCTATTTACCTGGTTGGTATGTCTATAACCAAAGTTGCATGTTGTGGTAGTAAAGAGATTTCTCCCTTATGGTGACAGCCAAAAAATTCATTCAACTGCATGTGCACTGAGGCAATAAAACTTGCCTAAATATGGCAAAAAACCAAGTGGCTCATTGGTTGGCAAACTACATTGCTACCAGCTGGTGAGTACATAATCCTGGCAAGAATTAAGTTCATTCTATGTGGGCAATTTTTTTCATGTTGTATTAAAAGGTATTTGCATGGAAACCATGCAAAGTAGTCACCACAATTTTGTTAATTGGTTATGGTTACAATGTTTGCCAGTTATGCTAGCCATCTATCTTGGATCCCAAGCATATGGGTTCCTTAAAAAGAGACACACTATTAGAGGTTTGCATCATTGACAATATGCTCTTGGCCAAGTGTGAAGTGAAAACTGTTCAAACATTTGTGTAAAATTATTTTTTGAAACTAATTTTATTTATGTATTGTTTGGTTATGGTCCTCGTAATGGATCACAGCAAGTTTCTCTAACCCTGTTCACGTACTTGTGATTCAGGGAGTACTTGTTGCACTGGCTCTTATCATGTCATTTGAACCTAAATGGGAATGCTTGGGTGGTTTTGTTACTCAATAGTTAAAATTAAAATCTATTTACTGTTGTATGTATATTATATAAGTCAACTAATTAGGAGTTATAGCACTAATAGAAAATTCTAAAGTTGCCACAAAGTAACCAAACATTATTAGAACTCCTCATTGTGTAACAGCGTTTGTAGTTCAGTCATTGCATGTTTTAGTTGAGTGCTTTTTACAGATATATGAAAGTTGATTCCTATCTCCATTCCAATAATACATGGATTGTTATAAGGATATGGGATCTGTCATTGAATTTGACTTAGTTCTGTTTTGCAACATTGTAATTAACTCTACCTGTCAGTGTGTGTATACCATACACATTTGGAAGGACTGAAACAAGACTGGTATTTTCACATTTGTAATGCTGCAGCACCCAGTATGTCTGTAAACAATCTACTGAATTTAACCAATTTCTTTTTACAGCTTTAACATTGCACTGTGGCCTGTGTGGTCTTTCTTTACTCCTTTTGTCCTTTTCACTCAATTTATGGGTGTCGTAATGTTTGTGTCACTGCTGGGATGATCTGCAAGTAAGTTTCTAATATTACTAGTTCTAACTGTTTTATCTTTAGCAAAATATATTTTTTTTCTTGTATTAATATGGGAATTACTGCAGTTAGTGGTGCTAAGCACTATCGACAAGCAGCTGCAGGGTCCAATCCCCAATTTAAGCTGCTAATTGATCTCAGTTGGGGTGGTACTTGTTCTCAGCACTCCTGGTCTTGGTAAATAGGGATAGGGGGAAATCATCCAGGCTTGCTCACAATTGCTTTCCAGTAATCACTGCTGGAAAGTGAGTATATGTGGATGTTGGGTGAGGCCCTACATAATTGAATACCTTGCCTTACACTTACTGACCAGAGTCACATGGTGAATAGCTACTTCAAAGCACCCATAGAACCATACCCTAGCAAGAATCAATGCCTGGACAGGAGAGGAGCAGAAAAAATTGGAAGACAGTTTGAATCAGTTAAAGAGTAGGTTTTGGAATCTGAAAAAAAAACCTTTGTCAACTGACGCCAGTGGAAGATTTTAATTTTCTAATTTAATTACCGTTCTGTTTTTTTTATGTAGCAGTAAAATATTTGAGTATTTAGCTTAAGTCCTTTTACAAATGTATATCTAAATTCTAATTCTGATCCTGATCTCTGGCTGAAAGTAAATTGAGTATCTTTATGTTCTTCTGACACGGTGACTTTGTTACTCTTCTAGTTTGTAGTAAACTTTGCTAAATTAGGTAACCATTGACCCAGTCTAAAGGAATACAAAGCACACATGTATTCCGTGTCAAAAAACTTTTGGTTTCAAGAAGTGAATTGAGCACAAGTGCATCTCTGCCATTCACTTGGTCGAATAAGATACAAAGGACAAAAGTCCTGAAATCCACAATGCCATGTGCATGTTTTCAACTTAATTTTCAATTATTTAAAATAAAAAGGTATATTTGCCTATGTTCCCTTTTCCTCCCCACCTCTTCCTTAGTTATTGTAACCTAGTGTAAAGAACAGACAAGCTGCTCTTATTGTCAGTGTTATGTAATCAGCTGCTTGGAGGTGCATAAGAGCAGGCCACCTGTCTCTTTCACTATTTTTTGTTTGTAAATTTCTGCCTTTCCTCCCTGGCCTTCATTCACTGCCTTTCCCATGACAGCTTTGGGGACTGGAAGCACGAAGAATTGTTCATGAAAACCAGACGTTTTACCAGTACAAATTTTTGATCAGCAAGGGAGTCAAAGGATGTGGGGAAAGGTCAGGAAAGTGGAGTTGAGGTAAAAATCAGATCAGCCATGATCTCATTAAATGGCGGAGCAGGCTCCAGGGGCTGAATGGCCTACTCCTGCTCCTATCTCTTATGGTCAGTCTTCAGCACAACGCTTAAGGGTCCACCATTCTGTGCTGCCTCACAGCTCTGGTTCTGATTAGAGTTATTACATGTACATCACCATTATTTACTTTTCACCAAATTAGCATGCCGGGTAACCTTTCAAAAATAATCCTTCAATGAATACTTTCACATTGCATAGGTAGGAGTAGATAAAATTAACTTAATTATAGCATTGCTAGAGTTGTCCAATTGTCAGTGAAATCGTAGGTCAGTATTTTAAATGTATATAAGTGCATTGCAGGTAATTTTACTAAGGAATTGTTTTTTATTTTCTCTCATTTCAGAGCTCAGCTTGATGTTTCCTGTAAATAACGAATTTGTCTTTTAAAGGCTTGCGATTGTCTCAAAATATTCAAGTAAATGAAATGGAAAGCTTTAGCTCAGTGAATTTCACTGGCGTAATGTTTTTTAAAAATAAGCACGAGCATAATTTATCCATGGTCCATAATTAGGTTTGCTGCACTAGATTGCTTTTATACTAGGTAAAGAAAATCACAATTGTATGCGATTCTGTGAATAAGACTACACAACAGTGTAATTAAAGAATTCAATAAAATATATTTGTAAATCATGAACAAATAATAATATATAAAAGTGACCTTTGAACACAACTTTAGAACTGCCTGCAATTAGAGCAGGGATAAGATATTTAAGGGATAATTCTACGTATCTGTGTTGCCAGTGGGTGAGACTCCCTGATGGCATGTACTGCCAAGGAAAATTGCTCCTTTATATACAAATTTGTAAGCCAATGACTGGTATAAAACAGAAAGAGAATCCAAATGAGTGCATACTTTAATTTGTTCTCCACTTTTTTCACTCCTATGATTGCTGTCCGAAACCTGCAGAAAGAGGGTGGGCAGGTAACCTGATCCCAGGCCTCTGCAAGTGCCCTTCTGAACCAGCAGTTAGTACTTTTTTTCCTCCATTCTTTCCTGAGGGGCAGCACCTGGCCAGGGCTGTGCGTTTTGTTTTAGTGGATTGAGTGCCCCAACGACTGCTCTTCAAAATAAAGAGCAGGTTAGAAAAGTTGTCACTTTAGCAATGCAGTACCGACTTGGAAGGAGACAGCTCTTGCACATCACCCAGTGGCTGTTAGAGAATGGCAAAGGCTCTCAAGCAAGTAGTCTGCTTGTTTTCCCTGCCAGAGATTGCAAGTGATGTGGAAAGACCCTCAGTGAAATGTTGAAGGGATTGTGTGTGTGTGTTTGTGTGTGTAAGTAACTTAAAACAGAATATGCTAAGAATTTGAATGTGCTTTAAATGGATGGAGATTGCTGTTTCTTTTGGCCTAACTCCATTTAAAAATAGTATGTGGACTCTTAAGCGTGCGTTTGACAGTACTTTTGTAATCCAGTTGTAATATGCCTTTAAATTTAAATAGCATTTCTACAGTATATTAAAACCATTGGAACATTAGTGTATAAACTAAATGAAATGATGTTTTTTTTGCCTCTTGTTTAAAATGTATGTTGCCAATATATTCCTCAAGTTTGAATAAAAATGTAAAGTATCTGAAGACCAAAATGTTTGCCTCAACCAGCTACTTAACGTATATAATATTCATCTGATTGTGTTTTGTTTTTGTATGGTCTTTTGGCAAAATATGAAAAATTAAATGTACTGATGTAATAAATAAAATTGATGCTGTGTGTGCTCGTCGCTAAAATCATGATCTCCAGTGTCTCCAAGAACGTATGAATTCTGTTGCTCCACTAGGGCAGCAGGGGCGATTATACCCAGCAGCGATAGATGTTCTTGAAGTGAAATAACAGTGCTTACCCACAATAGTATCCACACCCCTTGTGGTTGCAACAATCTCTGTCTAAGCAATGTTATGTTTCAAAACCTGCCCAATGAGATCAGTGCTATTTGTTTTCAGGTATCTTATTTTGAAACATCATTAATGAAATAGACTTACTGTGCTGGCAGTAGCTAACTACCAAATAAGAGTGTTCTGCAGTATAAAGTGTACAGTGAACAGTTTGTCAATTTGTATGCAAGAAGATTTAATATCCAAGTTAAGAACATAAAAGTGCATTTGAAATTCTGACACTGAAGTTCCAGAAATATAAGCTTTCTTTACTGCTCTGAAATGATTGGATATCATAAATTTATTAAATTACTGAATGGAGTCACACAAGGTGTTTTAACTTATGAGGTTCCTAAAATAGTTTATTTGCAGAGGAATAATATGATTGCTGTGTTATTTTCTATTACTTGGACACGTGCTTCAGTTTTCAGGTTAATTCTGAAGTTTCTAGGTCTGCGATTAACCCCTTAGTTACTGATTGGTTTTACTCAGCCATGGTTGCTACATGGGATGTTTAAGAGCTTTCACATATATTTATGGTGGAGAAATTGCAGAAAATAATTAAGAACAAATGTTAAAATGTATAAGTTGAAAGAAAGCAATGCACATAAACATTGATCTTTATGCAATATTTTAAACAGGTGAGCATTTAGTATACATATGGTCGTTTATCACTTGTATGGCATAAATAGCAACCAGAACTCAAGGTCCTTTGCTATGCTAGTCATTTCCTTGTGGGTACTTAAATAATGTCAGTATTAGACTATAGCAATCAATCATGATTTTTATAAATTAAACTCTTGCTCCTACTTTTGACTTAACACAATTTAAGTAACCTTTCCAAATTAAAGAGCAGAAATAATTAGTGCAGAATGAAGACCATGCAGTGTCATTCATGCAATCTTTGAAATGGCTCTTGCATGTATGCCCACAGGGATATTTGCAGGCCATTCAAGAAGGTGGTCTTAGGCTCTAGGTGCACAGTTACTGACCTAAATTAGTAAGAGTATTGAAGATGCTTAGAAATGTACTTCTGCAGAAATGTATAACCTTTATTAGCTGAAATCTTTCAAGATTTGATCATAGACCACACAATAGTTATTCAATTATACTGGCTTTGTAATACACAAAGTCCATGATTTTAGGAAGTCTCAATCCCTGAAGGCATACTGATGTAAATGTGGTAAAGGACATTTCATCCCACATGTGCTAGACCTGCCTCTTGTTGGGTATGGTTCATCATAAAATCAGGCCAACTTTGAAAATTACTACCTGTGCTGCATTAGCCATATACCTGTTGGGCCATTACGTAAAGATTCTACTGGAGATGAAAGATCTTGTTTCTAATGCTTAGTGACTATCTTTCAACCCACCCCGATCATAGATGCATTCCTAATCACTGGGCGAACACCAATATTGCAACTTGAACAATATGGGCGAATGAGGCATAGCCTCACTAAGAGACTTAAGGGGAGTGTGGCTAAATCTTGAAAGATTTCAGGTTCTTAGTTATCAATTTGTGCAGAAGTTTGAGTATCGGTGGCATACTATTGAAAATTTGAAGTGCTCACGCACTTGGAGATTAAGATCATCCTTTTGAAATGGTTTTATACATCACTTGTAGGTATGGATGTGCGAATCTTTCCAAAGGTTATTTGAATGACAGGTATGTGCTGTGTTCTGTACTGTATGATATTTCTCTTTTAAAGACTCCTTTAATTACATATATAGAATCTACAGCATAGAAACATGTCATTTGGCCCAACTGGTCTTTGTTCCACATTCGCCTCTTCCCATACTGCCCACGTATCCTTGCGTTCCCTTCTCCCTCATGTATGCATCAAGCCTCCCCTTAAATGTATCAGTGCTATCTGATTCAACCGCTCCCTTCGGCAGTGAGTTCCACATTCTTATTTCTCTCTGTAAAGAAATTCCTCCTAAATTCTTTATTTGATCTATTCGTGGTTATATTATGCCCTTTTGTTCTGAACTCACTCATAAGTGGAAACAATTTCTCCAAATCCACCCTATTAACCCCCTTCATTAGACGCGACCTGATAGCGGTCTTTAAAATTAAGTTTTCTTTCCAACTAAAAGAACCTAGTCAGATCAATCGTTCCTGATAATTGCATCCTCTCAATTCTCAACATCATTGTAGATCCATATGATGTAAATTATTGATCATCTGACTTGCAACATTGTAATAAATAGGAAAAAGTAAGTGTAATGACAGCTATATATTTTTAAAAACTCTTAAGTATGCCAGCTGGAGCAGTCGTGGGAACTGCAATCGTCATTGGTGTACCTGAGCTAGGAAGGGGGACAATCAGATGAGGTTAAAACTCCTGATCTTATCTACTGGTCGCTGCTGGAAGTCGACATGGAAAGACTTTGGATAGGAATAGGATCAGGCTTGGCTGTGATGCCCCTCATGTTGCTTAGCCTGATGTTCAGTGCCCAAACCCGCACATGCGAATGACTTCATGGGTGAGATACCAGGAAACTGATGGTGTCTTAGAGTTGTTCAAGTAAGTGTGGAACTGGTCCACTGCATTCTAAAATATGGCTTTGCAGTTGGAGTTACCTGTAACAGGTGCAAACTCAAACTGCTCCTTTCTGGATCTCACACGACTTTGTTATAGTGTACTTGGGAATCAGATCAGGCCCTGGTTCTCATGTTACAGGGCTACTTTTGTGCCGATGTGACAGCGACAGTATAACTGTATCCTATATCTTTAAATCAGGGCTAAATCAAGACGTTTGGGGTTACCTCCACCCCCCTCTCCACGGCCTCTTAGACGGAGGAGGTCCAGTAATAAAGGTTGAATTTTTATTCTATGGTTCCCAGGCGTGCATATCCGCGGAAAATCCACACATTTATATGTAAAATAATAATTTTGGTGTTTTTCCCTATTCTATTCACTGATTTGTTTTTGTTCCTAACACAGAGGCCAAAGTTACCAATTGTATTCAAAAAGCTCCACTTATTGATTTTAGAGGTCCGATTGAAACATTACCTCAAACTTGTTTTTCTCTGATCAAAAGATTGCTCTTCATGCTATCTTCCCGTGTCACTATTGGTCTTTCCCTGTTTCTCTCGCCCGTGCTGAATTTTATGTTTCTAAAAATGTTCGCAAAAAAATAGAGTACATATTATTAAAACTAGCATGAGTCAGGAAATTTCAGTAACCCCTGCTTTCTCCCCGCGTCTATATTAATCTTCCCTTTATCGCTTTTTCTCGTTGTTATACTGACTGATTTTGCTGCTTTCTGCAACCTCC
The DNA here is from genome assembly GCF_035084215.1 of Heptranchias perlo. NCBI lineage: Eukaryota > Metazoa > Chordata > Chondrichthyes > Hexanchiformes > Hexanchidae > Heptranchias > Heptranchias perlo. The sequence continues at coordinate 137,508,214 of NC_090325.1, forward strand.
CTGATCTCTAGACTTTCTGAACGTTTGTCTTTCTCTCCAGTCATCTCACTGCTGTCATTCTCTCCAATGATCTTCAGCCTTTTCATACAACGATCTCCCAACTGTCCTCCCTATTACCAACCTTTCTGGATAAGATATTCTCCCAGCTCTCTTCCCCGAACCCCTGACATATCTGTAGAATTGCTCTGCCTCTCCCGCTCCCCAACTCTCTGAACCTCCTTGACCAGTGGGCACCGCAGGACGTTAAACTGCTTCATTTAGATTGTGATCTAATTTTAGTTTTTGCATCCTTCAGTTTAATTGGACTACCTGCAGGAGTGTTTTATTGGTGGTGCCATCCTCAGATTGAATGGGACATTTGTGCTGTTTTGTGTTCCGTTGACACTGGGTTACTCAGTGGCACCCTTTTGGGGCTAATTAAAACTGCCCCAACCCTCTGCTCCCTAGATCCCTGGAGAGCCGATCAATGGACACAACAATTTAGCAGGATAGAAAAGATAAATCAGAGTTGCCTAAAGCTTGTTGCTCCTCGACGTTACTGCGCAGGCGAGTCCCGCTGGTTCCTGATACCTTGTATAAAAAGCATGATGTGGAGATGCCGGTGATGGACTGGGGTTGACAATTGTAAACAATTTTACAACACCAAGTTATAGTCCAGCAATTTTATTTTAAATTCACAAGCTTTCGGAGATTTTCTCCTTCCTCAGGCAAATGTTTCAAGATCTAATGTTTCGAGATCTTGAAACATTTGCCTGAGGAAGGAGAAAATCTCCGAAAGCTTGTGAATTTAAAATAAAATTGCTGGACTATAACTTGGTGTTGTAAAATTGTTTACAATTATAAAAAGCAAGACAGCGAGGCAGGCCAAGGTGGCCCTGCTTAAAAGCACACACAGTAAATAATTAGGAACTAACAACAATCTTAACACGTCCTGACACCAACAATCAAAGTCCCCTTTCCACAAAATGAGGAAGAAAATTAAATAAAACCATTTTGCGTTTGTGTACATTAAATTTATTGTAAACACAACCCCTGTAATCAGCACTAGGGTCGGTTTGATAACGCATTAACTAAAACTTAAATAATATAGATAAGTTTGGCACAAGCCCCTTGCTAGGGTGAGCACGTAACTTCGTGAATGGTTACCAACTGAAAAGGAACAAAGCAAAGTGGAAAGATGGGCTGGTTCAATTGGGTCAGTTCCCACGGAACAGGACCTGTGAAGTGAGATAGAATGGGATTGGATGTCAGTCCGACTCCTGTACACTTTGCAGACTCATAGTGACGCCTTCAAATATGTATTAAAAGGCACGGATCGGGTCACTAAATCGTTTGCAGACGGAGAATATCGGGACCCTGCTCGCTACTTCCAAGCTTTTCGGAAACTATACAGAGTGAGATATTAGGTAACGTTTTTGGTTAAACATGACAGAACACTTTGGCAATATAAACACAACGCGCGAATATTACCTGGTGTAGTGAGAATCAACGTTTCACTAGTAACGTGTTGGTGAATGTCTAACGCAGAACAATGTCAAGTAGAATTAAATATAACGATATGAAAGTTTCTGAATTCAAAATGTATTAAAATAAATTTGTCTCTCTATGTCTATCTATCTGGCTATCTATATCTATGTTTGTTAGTTAAAGATAACCAATAATAGTGAAAGTAGACTTTATTTTATCCGTCTGGAATGTATTTACAACTGGAGGGGATTGTAAATGAAAGTATTATTTAAAGGTTGTTTCCTCTTTCCAATCAGGCTGTGCCCACATATCCAGTCCATAGCTAGAGATGGATGAAGGGTGCAGATTAGAGGTTCTGTGTCACCGCAAGCGGTGCTCCAGCAAGTGTTCAGCAGTAGAAGATCAAAGCTTCAGGAAGTTCACTAGCGACCTACCAGAGGCCTGCCCTCTGAAAAATGCCGTTACCCTGAGCGCTCAGTACGGCATCAACATGTTTGTGCTGGGCCTGGTGCTGACGGTGGCAGCGGCATTTCAGAAAGCCGGAGTGGCACAGGAGCACATCTTAGCCTACCTCAGCACCCTCATGGCGATGCAGCTGGCATGGATGCTCTGGTACTTCTTAAGAAGGCACGGAAAGAGAGGGCTGGTCACGGATAAAGATGCCCACGCCGGACCAAGGTGGTTGAGAGGTACAGTACGCAAGTATGCGATGCTAGACTACATTTCAGAGAACATAAATTGTAATTTCTGACGTGTACTGTGACATTTATTTGGATATATTCTCAAATTGCGATGTTTTATTAAAGGCGCTATAATACAGATTTTACTGGGAATTGTCTGTAAAAACATGTTTATATGTTAGGTTTATGATCCACAGTCACAATTACTATCCTGGTAATAGCACGGTGTAGTTGTCCCGTGTGGCTGTATTTTAATATGATGCCATTTGGATCAAGTGGAATATTTCTCATATCTCGAACAATGTGCCAGATTACAGCTTGTGATAAATTCGACTGCAGCACAGATGGTTTTAATGTCACCACTGAAGTGTTTATTTGTATCTTCACACTAACAAGAATTGGGCTTTAGCATTATATGGGGACAGGGGGAGGGATCGGCGCATAACATGTTAACAGAACGTTTGTGAAAGTAATGAACTACAAATGATTTACAGCACGTCAGATATGAATTTAAAGAAATGGGAACAAATTTCTAGCGCACATAGTAAGAAGATAAAGACACCCGTAAAAAGTTCCAATTTGTCAATTAAAGTCTTGTAAACAATTTTACAACACCAAGTTATAGTCCAGCAATTTTATTTTAAATTCACAAGCTTTCGGAGATTTTCTCCTTCCTCAGGCAAATGTTTCAAGATCTCCTTGAAGCCTACGCATTTATACATATTGAACAATACATGGTGTTTACAGACTGCCCCTGCAACTGCCCGTTGCCAAGGCAATCACCGTGTTCAGACAGAGAGGTGTTACCTGCAGAACCCCCGAATACACATTCAACAAAAAAACAAACAGGGAAAAAAAACAGAGAAAAAAAAACACAGAGAGAGGCAGAAACATCCGGAAGGCAGAGAGAGCCAGCAAATGACCCATTATATTAAAAACAGATAACATTTGTTCGCTGGTGGGGTAACGTGTAGCGTGACATGAACCCAAGATCCCGGTTGAGGCCGTCCTCATGGGTGCGGAACTTGGCTATCAATTTCTGCTCGACGATTTTGCGTTGTCGTGTGTCTCGAAGGCCGCCTTGGAGTACGCTTACCCGAAGGTCGGTGGATGAATGTCCATGACTGCTGAAGTGTTCCCCGACTGGGAGGGAACCCTCCTGTTTGGCGATTGTTGCGCGGTGTCCGTTCATCCGTTGTCGCAGCGTCTGCATGGTCTCGCCAATGTACCATGCTCTGGGGCATCCTTTCCTGCAACGTATGAGGTAGACAACGTTGGCTGAGTCACAGGAGTATGAACCATGCACCTGGTGGGTGGTGTCATCTCGTGTGATGGTGGTATCTGTGTCGATGATCTGGCATGTCTTGCAGAGGTTACCGTGGCAGGGTTGTGTGGCGTCGTGGACGCTGTTCTCTTGAAAGCTAGGTAGTTTGCTGCGAACGATGGTCTGTTTGAGGTTGGGTGGCTGTTTAAAGGCGAGTAGTGGAGGTGTGGGGATGGCCATAGCGAGGTGTTTGTCCTCATTGATGACATGTTGAAGGCTGCGGAGAACATGGCGTAGTTTCTCCGCTCCGGGGAAGTACTGGACGACAAAGGGTACTCTGTTGGTTGCGTCCCGTGTTAGTCTCCTGAGGAGGTCTATGCGATTTTTTGCTGTGGCCCGTCGGAACTGTCGATCGATGAGTCGAGCGTCATATCCCGTTCTTACTAGGGCGTCTTTCAGCGTCTGTAGGTGTCCATCGCGTTCCTCCTCGTCTGAGCAGACCCTGTGTATTCGCAGGGCCTGTCCATAGGGGATGGCCTCTTTGACGTGGTTAGGGTGGAAGCTGGAAAAGTGGAGCATCGTGAGGTTGTCCGTGGGCTTGCGGTAGAGTGAGGTGCTGAGGTGCCCGTCTTTGATGGAGATTCGTGTGTCCAAGAAAGAAACTGATTCTGAGGAGTAGTCCATGGTGAGCTTGATGGTGGGATGGAACTTGTTGATGTTATCGTGTAGTCTCTTTAGTGATTCCTTGCCGTGGGTCCATAGAAAGAAAATGTCGTCGATGTATCTGGTGTATAGTGTTGGTTGGAGGTCTTGTGCAGTGAAGAAGTCCTGCTCGAACTTGTGCATGAAAATGTTGGCGTATTGGGGTGCGAATTTGGTCCCCATGGCTGTTCCGTGTGTTTGGGTAAAGAACTGGTTATCGAAGGTGAAGACATTGTGATCCAGGATGAAGCGGATGAGTTGTAGGATGGCTTCCGGAGATTGGCTGTTGTTGGTATTGAGTATTGATGCTGTCGCAGCGATGCCGTCATCGTGGGGGATACTGGTGTATAGTGCCGAGACGTCCATCGTGGTGAGAAGTGTTCCTGGTTCAACTGGTCCGTGGGTACTGAGTTTTTGTAGGAAGTCTGTAGTGTCACGACAGAAGCTGGGGGTTCCCTGTACGATGGGTTTCAGGATGCCCTCGATGTATCCAGAGAGGTTCTCACACAGGGTTCCGTTGCCTGATACGATGGGACGTCCGGGTGTGTTGGCTTTGTGTATCTTTGGGAGGCAGTAGAAGTCTCCCACGCGGGGATTACGTGGGATGAGAATGCGTAGGATGCTTTGAAGGTCTGGATCGAAGGTCTTGATCAGTTTGTTGAGCTGGTGGGTGTGTTCTTTGGTCGGATCTGCGGGTAACCATCTGTAGTGTTCCTGGTTGTCCAGTTGTCGGTATGCTTCTTTGCAATAGTCTGTTCTGTTCTGTATGACTATGGCTCCTCCTTTGTCCGCTGGTTTGATGACGATGTTGCGGTTGGTCTTGAGAGCGTTGATGGCGTTGCGTTGTGCTCGGGTGACATTCTGGACTGTCTTCTGAGTGCGGCTGATGAATCTGGCATTGACGCATTTCCTGACAGCTTGAGCATACATGTCCAGCTGAGGGCAGCGACCCTCCGGAGGAGTCCAGTTTGACTCTTTCCTCTTCGGTTGCTGTACCGCGGATCCCTCTGTCTGCTGTTCCGGATCGTCGATTGTCTCATTGGGTTCGCTGCTGAAATCTTGGGGTTTGTGGTAGAATTCCCGGAGCCTCATTCTCCTGATGAATTCCTCTGTGTCCGCCGCGAGACTAGTGGGGTCCATTTTGGTAGTGGGGCAGAAATTGAGCCCTCGGCTGAGAACTTCGATTTCGTCTGGTTGAAGGGTGTGGTCGGATAAATTGACAATAGACTTCCCTGTGGTTGCAACCGTGGTACCAGGGGAAGCTTGGTCGTTGCTGGTGGTGATGCCGAGTTTCTCAAGCTTCCTGCTCTTGGTTTTCATGTAGGCAGCGTAGTTCCGTTGCCTCGTCTGTTTGGCGGTATAACGTAGCTGGTCTGCTGTGTCCTGAGTACAGGTTGAGAGTATGGACTCTATCTTGGTTTCGAGGTTGTGGCGTCTGCTGTAGAGTTGGTGTATGAGATGGTTGCGGAGTGTGCGAGAGGTACGGCGGCAGAGTCTCTCAGCGTAATCCGAGTTGTATGTGGACTTGAGTGGGTTCGTGATCTGGAGTCCTTTCGGGATCTTGTCTGCTTTCTTGCAGCTCTGTAAAAACTTGATGTCTGTGTCTAAATGCGCGATCTTCTTGGATATCCTTTCCACTGTGAGCCGGCAGTTTGTGGTGTCGATGGTAGTCATAACTACGCCATGTTCTCCGCAGCCTTCAACATGTCATCAATGAGGACAAACACCTCGCTATGGCCATCCCCACACCTCCACTACTCGCCTTTAAACAGCCACCCAACCTCAAACAGACCATCGTTCGCAGCAAACTACCTAGCTTTCAAGAGAACAGCGTCCACGACGCCACACAACCCTGCCACGGTAACCTCTGCAAGACATGCCAGATCATCGACACAGATACCACCATCACACGAGATGACACCACCCACCAGGTGCATGGTTCATACTCCTGTGACTCAGCCAACGTTGTCTACCTCATACGTTGCAGGAAAGGATGCCCCAGAGCATGGTACATTGGCGAGACCATGCAGACGCTGCGACAACGGATGAACGGACACCGTGCAACAATCGCCAAACAGGAGGGTTCCCTCCCAGTCGGGGAACACTTCAGCAGTCATGGACATTCATCCACCGACCTTCGGGTAAGCGTACTCCAAGGCGGCCTTCGAGACACACGACAACGCAAAATCGTCGAGCAGAAATTGATAGCCAAGTTCCGCACCCATGAGGACGGCCTCAACCGGGATCTTGGGTTCATGTCACGCTACACGTTACCCCACCAGCGAACAAATGTTATCTGTTTTTAATATAATGGGTCATTTGCTGGCTCTCTCTGCCTTCCGGATGTTTCTGCCTCTCTCTGTGTTTTTTTTTCTCTGTTTTTTTTCCCTGTTTGTTTTTTTGTTGAATGTGTATTCGGGGGTTCTGCAGGTAACACCTCTCTGTCTGAACACAGTGATTGCCTTGGCAACGGGCAGTTGCAGGGGCAGTCTGTAAACACCATGTATTGTTCAATATGTATAAATGCGTAGGCTTCAAGGAGATCTTGAAACATTTGCCTGAGGAAGGAGAAAATCTCCGAAAGCTTGTGAATTTAAAATAAAATTGCTGGACTATAACTTGGTGTTGTAAAATTGTTTACAATTGTCAACCCCAGTCCATCACCGGCATCTCCACATCAATTAAAGTCACGTGGGAGAAATGTGGCATTTTAAGGTCCGTTTGTGTTCCCCTCGAACTTAAAGTTTGGTGTGTTTTATTACCAGGTGGTTTAACCTTGTTTGCCATCTTGAGTTTAGTTCTGGATATGTTTAAAATTGGATACTACATTGGATATTCAAGTTGTCTCACAGCCGCCAAAGGTGTCTTTCCTGTGGTCCATGCAGTGCACACACTCTCCCAGGCATGTATATGTATCTGATTTTTGGTTTGTTATTATTATTAAGATTGTTAGTTCATTTTATGTGTTTTATAAAAAATATAATTTATTTTCAGGTGTATTTCCTTTGGTTTCATGCAAAGGATGTCATTCAAACTTTCCAAATTATTGAAAGGTAAAACCTGCACCAAATTCTAAATTTGCGTTACATTTCTTCCGTTAGACTGTGTATTAAATGATGTGTACATATTTAAATACCTTGTTTCAGAAAACTCGAGACCTCATGTTGCCTAGAAGCATCCACCCTTTGTTATAGCTGTTTCCCTTACTCTTATGTGTAAATCCAGTAAGACAGGGCAATATGAGAGTAATAGCCCAGTTATATTTGATTTGGTTTTGTATCAATGTGATCTAGTTTATCACGTTGCATCAATGAAAAACTGGTATAACTGATGTTGCTGAACTGATTTCACTCTTTCAGTGCCGTTATGCTCCCACTTTTACTTTGATACCAAATAGTTCCATCACTGCCAAATTACAGTTGCACAACTTTTCAGTACTCCACTACTTTATTAATGGTGGAAGTGTTAGCAACTGTTCTTGATGAGAATACATACGAAACTTTCATAAGCACTAATGCACAATATCCTGAGAATTGTTCATCAGACTTATGTAGAAGTTCATACTTACATTCATTGTACAAAATTGCTTTCAGGTCAGTTAACGGAGACCAAAGGGCAATTTTAACCTAACTCATTCATCTGGAAACTGATGGGACCGGGTGCAACACTGCTTTTACAACCTGCCCAACTTTACTCTCTATTGAAGTCAATGGAGTAATATTGCGTGGGGTGTCAAACTGGCATTCCACCTGATCCGGTGGGTTTTCCGCCCAGTGAGTTAGGTTAAAATTGCCCCTCAAGTCTCTTATGTTTAATTGACAGTGAGCTGGCATTTCTGTTGTTGCCACATTCTCCATCTTCTTGTATGTGGCATCCCAAAATAAACATTTCTAGAAGTAACATATGTTTTCACATAATTTGGCATCTGATGTCAGAATCTTATTTTGTCTGTGGTTAAATTAATCTCCTGACATGTAAGACCATCATTACACTATCTTGTGGGAAATTGCCATTGGATTTTGTACAGTTAGCCATAAAAATGGTAAATAGAGGCTTTGGTCCAGTGGTGATGGAGTAATAAATAATAATTTGCATGTTCTATCTTGTTACCTGTTATGTCTGCTTTATTTTAACAATGTTTTTTCTTTTAACAATAAACCACTTAATACAATAAATGTGTATAAACTGTTATAAAAAACCTATCTTTGAAAAATTGGATAATTGTTTTCTGAAACCAATTTGGTAGAATAAATTTTTGGAAGTTTTAAACTCTTGTGTTTTCTATGAGGCTGTTTTCCATGGTAAAGTTCATAATAGGCCAGATTTTGGTGAAAAAATAATGGCGTTTGAAAGATGCATGCCCTTATTAATGCGCAAATCGGCCAGCGACTTATAGCGTGAATTACGAATCGCCACAAGTTGCTGGATGATTTGTGCTGCTCCGCCGTTAGCTTTGTGAAAACGGTATCTCGCTTAACCTCCCCATGATTTTCATGAAGTTTCTGCATTTGCACATTAATTGCCCATTAAACTCACCACAGAAAGTTAAGTCCAATAATTATCAGTGTAAGTACCCTTTTAACGATGTGATAATTGTTAATGTTTGCCAATCAACCTCGTTTGCCTAGAAAATAATTGTTTTAGAAGATTTTAAAAATGTCAAATTTTAAATTTTAAATTTTTTTCTTACTTTCCTTTGTCTCTTATTTTCTCTCTCTTAATCCAATCTTTCTTTCCCCTTCTTTATTTCTCTTTCTGTACCTGGTTTGACATTGAATTCTCTCATTCTAATTCACTCCTTCACTCAGTCCTTCTGCTGTTTATTTCTCAATCCTTTAATCTTGTCAGTTAAGGAGATACACTGTTGGTCTCATTGTTCACCAAGGTCCCAAATGCCCCGTTGCCCTTGTTGCACTGTTAACAGCTCGCATTTCCAGCAACTTTGTGGGCAAAAAATTTTTAAAACCTAAACGTGCAATTGTAAGTCTAACTAACGGAGCATGCTGTGAGATGACCTGCTCCAGAAAAATCTGGCCTTATGTGTTTTGATGTCTGAATTTATTTTGTATATTTTTGTGCGTATTACAAGATTTTAATTGTTTTTTAGATTTGGAATGATTCATGCTGTCTTTACCAACCTGTTGTTGTGGGTGAACGGTGTAGTTGCAGAGTCAAAACATCAGCTGAGTGACCACAAAAAGCGACTGGCAGCACTTGGCTATGCCAACATAACTGTGGGTAAGAAATTTTTAGTAACTTCAAAATCTTGAACAGGAATAATAGAAAAATAGAGGAGAAATCTTGACCAGTTATAAAGCGATTCGTATTTCTGAAAAAAAAATGCAGAGCAGTGGAGCTGACAGGGTGCCCACTCCATGTCAGAGTTCACCTGCTACAACACCAGAGAAATATGGTCAGGCTATCAGTTCTCTGAGATTATTACTTGAGAAGCATAAAAGTTGTGAGTGCATAAAACAGACTTCCATGCTTATCCCAGGAACACAAGAGGTGCTCCAGCTGCAGTTCAATGGGCTTTACCAATCCAAAAGCTTCACATTCATTTCTAGCAGTGAAGCTTCACACACTGCTTTTCTTGCTTGTCAAATTGTCTACCGGACAATATCATTCTCTAGAACTCTTGTACGCAGAAATTCAAATACAGAATTAACCATAGCTTGCTGAACCAGGGTCACTGGAGCATGTATTTGAGTATGGGGAATCAGTGACTTGCTCATCGGTAAGTTAACATAATTTCTCCAAATCTTTCAACTCTCTCAACAACCAACAGTGTTAAACTTGAGATATTTGCCTATATTATAATTGCCTCCAATTATTATATCATCTAATATGCCAATTTTAAAAAAAAAATTGGGCTAATCAGATAATTCACAAAAAGAGTTATAACGTTAGGCCAGCCTTGTAAGTGGAATTAGAAATCACAATTCACTGCTGGCTCTGATATATTTGATTTGCACCGCATGGTTACAATTTTTACAGTGATGTTGTCTCCTACTAGGGCATGCCTCTCTTGAGGAGTATTAACCTAATATTCCTAGGCTTCATTGAACTACAGTTAGCTATCTCCTGACATCCTTTTTAAGTTCTGTGAGTACCATAGGACATGAAAGATGCACATGTGTAATATGCACTTCTGGGGGAAACCTTCTGAAATGGGAGATCATGGACACTCAATATGGACACTCCAAGTCCAAGGGTGCTTGTGTTGTGCTTATATTAATTTCACAAGTGAAGATCATTATGAGATTGGGATTTTAGTTAATTCCCAAGCAGAGAAGATGTGGGAATGGGAGTAAGGGCGGGTGGTGCTGATACAAAGAGATAACCTGGGTTCAGAATATAGCTGGAGGAAACTGTGGCTATGCTTCCAAAATAAATATGAAATATATTATAATTAGCACATAATCTGGAATGAAGTATATGATCTAAACTGATTATCACAACATAAATGTACTAAAGCCCCATTTCACATATTATAAAATCTGATAATGGGCAATTCGCTCAGATGCCCACATTCTACAAGTCCTAAAATGTTAATGGTATTATTTTAATTCTGTAATCAGCAAGATAGCATGTGAAGTGTTTTGAATTAACTGTAAATTATATCAATAAGGCTTAAAATCAGATGAGTTCTATAAAGATTGGGTGATCCACTCAGCCAGATTACCACCCAGGCAGTGAAAACAAAAATCCACCCCATATTTGCATTTGACAGATTATGGAATCCAGAATCATTAGAAAATAGCTGAAATAGAAAATAATTCCATTTGTTAGGTAATGAAATTGTGCATTCACTGTTGGAAGCAAAAGTCAGATTAATGGAGAAATAACATACTGTTGTAGTGTGCTGACCAGTTAGTATATTGCAAATACATACAAGTCAGCATGAGGTGCAATGGACTCACTAAGCAAAGCACTGATAGGAATAAAGGTTTGAGAACACTCTGGGCTAGATTTTCAATAGAATCAAAATCGGACAGATTCTCTAAAGGGTCCATTCTTCCAGATTACCCCCCAGATGGTGAAGGCAAAAATCTACCCCAAAGATTTTACAGTGAATATCAAAAGTAGCAGCTCTCATTATACAATGCAATGAATTGTAACAGCAGTTACAGCTGGTTAAACTGTAACTCTAGGCTGCTTTATCAAGGATTTCTCATATTTCTGTTATGTAGCTTATTTGATTTAGTCTGTCCCAACATAATGCCATGAAAGCAGATTTTGGTTAATTAAAGAACTTGCAGTTATATAGTGCTTAATACATCCTAAGGAACATCCCAAAGCGATTCACAGCCAATTAATTACTTTTTGAAGTGAAGTCACTGTAATGTAGTCAATTCCAGCTGCAAATTAGCACACAAAGTCCTATAAGCAGCAATGGGACCAGGTAATCTATTCATGATGGTGTTGATCCCGAGCTGAGTCTCTGACCCCGTATCCTCTCTCTTACAAAGACCACCTACTTCTACCTCTGTAACATTGCCTGTCTCTGCCCCACCTCAGCCCATGTGCTGCTGAAACCCTCATTCATACTTTTGCCACCTCCAGACTTGACTATTCCAGTGCTCTCCTGGCCAGCCTCCCATCCTCCACTCTTTATAAATTTCAGTTCATCCAAAACTCTGCTGCCTATATCACATCCTGCACCAAGTTCCACCCTTCCGTCACCCCTGTCCTTGCTAATCTACATGGGTTTCCGGTCTCCCAACAAAAGCAAGTGTGTTACCACTGAGCCAATCTGAATTTAAAATAGTATTTAGCTGCAAGCTCTTAGCCATTTTAATGTATAGTGTTACCTAAAGTGTTCCAAATGATACATGATAAAGGAATTGGTTGACCCACAGACAATTTTTGTGGCAACCAAACAGCCAGAACGGTCTGATCCGATGACTCAGATGTTAGTGCTATGGTCAGTCACAGTGCTAGTGTTTTTTGAGAGATCTTTAAGTGGGGCACTTCAAGTGCAGCACTACACAATCCTGAGGGATTGTGTAGTGCTGCAGAGATGGAAGGAAGGCAAAATAGACTTCCACTACTGGAATCTAGCCAGTGTGATGGGATTAAAGTTTTCTCTTCCTGTAGTTGTAAGAGTCCTGGTGTAATAAATATGGAACCTAGCTCTCAGAGGATGCAGGTCCACAATATGAACTGTCCACGAATTGGCAATAAATAACATGTAAATAATAGGTTACTTGAAAACACAGGATTAAAGTGGTTGAAATTGTATGTTATACTGCTTTAATGTGGATTTTCCATTAAATTGTTTTTATGATGCAATGGATGGTGTTGCCTGTTCAATATTGCCTTACTGGGATGTAGCATACTGGACTGGATAGCAGTATGGAAGAATATTCAGGTTTATAAGGATATTGGGAGGCCCAGATTTTGTAATTGTGATGTCTAAAATAAGGTACGTACTAACATCTAACTATGAGTACACAATGGATATGCATACCAGCCAAGACATTTTGTAAATATTGCTTCGGGATAATCTGTGTAATGCTTTATTCCATCTCTTTGCAGAAAAGGCTGGACCAAATTGCAACTGTACCACAAATGCATGTGCTGTTTTCTACAAAGGTTTCTATTACATGTACCCCTTCAACATTGAATACCACGTATTTGCATCTGCCATGCTTTATATCATGTGGAAGAATGTCGGACGCAAACTTGAAGACCACAAACCTCACAAACTCATGTTTAAGACACACTACAGCATATTGCCAGGACCAGTTCTGGGAGCTGCTGTATTCGCAGCCACAATAGGAATTTTTATTGTGTACAGCATAAAGGTGGGATATTCAAAAGACCATCGAAAGTCCGCTGTGGCTATGTTTTACTTATACGGTATCACAGTACTTAGCTTAATGTCTGCAGCAGCTACAACCGGCCTGGCCATTTATAGAATAGACAAAAGATCGGTAGATTGTTCCAAAAACCCCACCAGAAAGCTGGATAGCTACCTTCTGGTCAGCACAGCATGTGCCTCCTGGCTCCTGTCTTGGTGCTCTATCGTGGCGGCGATTTCTGCAGAAGCCCGCCCATATTACACGTGGCTGAACTTAGCCTTTTCCACATTAGTCATCATTGAGAAATACATACAAAACATGTTTATAATCGAATCCCTTTACCGTAAACGCGATAAAGCTGAAGAGGAAGTCGGAAGGATCCAGGGGATCCTTGCAGTTTCAGCTTCCAATAACCTTCCTCTGACAGCCTCATATTGTGGCATTGTCAATAAAGCCTTGGAGAATTCCGATCAAGAGTTGTCTTGTGCGGCTCCCCGGCGCATCCCTCTGACCAAACCATCGCTCGATCGAGGTGACAGCAGCAGCGTATGCAGTAGTCAGCTCACTCTTTCCGAAGACGCTGTTTCCTTTCCTCTGTCGAGATTCAGGGAAACGGAAAAACTGGACAAAAAGAGACTAGTACTGAAGAACGTCGCCGCGTTTCTGTTCCTGTGCAATATTTCGGTAAGTCAGATTTAGAAATATATTTTAAGAACAAGTTAAAACAATCTTTCAGCTTTCATTCATAAAATAAAGTATGATATTTTTAAAGCGGCATTCACTAGGAAATATTGCTGCAAGATGAGGAAAAAAGTGGAAGACTTTGAAAACAAATCAAATATTCGGGATGATATATTCAAGAAGAATAAGTGTGAGCCAATCACTCAAATAATAAATAGGACATTTTTTACACAAAACCTTTAAGAGAAGGAAGAAAATGGGAAGTGCAAAAAGGATCATTTGTGATGAATGTAGCTAAAGATGTTAAAGAAGAAAGACTTGCATTTATACAGCACCTTTCACAACATCCCAAAGTGCTTTACAGCCAATGAAGTACTTTTTGAAGCGTAGTCACCATTGTAATGTCGGGAACATGGCAGCCAATTTGTGCACATCAAGCTCCCACAAACAGCAATGTGATAATGACCCGAGAATCTGTTGGTTAAGGGATATATAATGGCCAGGACACTGGGGAGAACTCCTGTGCTCCTCTTCAAAATATTGCCCTGGGATCTTTTAGGCCCACCTGAGAGGGCAGATGGGGCCTTGGTTTAACATTTCATTCCAAAAGACTGCACCTTTGATAGTGCAGCATTCCCTCAGTACTCTACTGGAAGTGATGGCCTGGATTATATGCTTCAAGTCCCTAGAGTGGGACTTGAAGCATATAATCCCTAGAGTGGGACTTGAACCCACAACTTTCATGGCTTAGAGGTAACGAGTGCTACTCACTGAGCCACAGCTGACAGCAGCAAAAGTTCTTCCAGTATCGTAATAATAAAGAAGCAATTAATAAAGAAGCAATAATGAAGCAAGAGAGGAGATTAGAACTGTCATAGATTTAGTAGTTGAAATATTAATAGTTGAAATATTAAATGGTAGATGGGTCACAACATTTCATTTCATAAAGCACTGAAAACTTCTGTGCCAACCTGGCTCTCTGGATAATCCCAATATAAAAGTGTCCACATTTACCTGCAATATCTGTTACGCCTGTTGATGGCACTGTGACAATGCGTTTCAATGTAAAGCTTCGAGAACTTTAGTAACGCCTTCATAACAGGAACAAACTAGGAGAAACCAATGCTTGTTCAGAAATGAAGGAATCTTGCCAATACAGGTAGGTATCTCTTTTTTTAAATTAAAAAATGGGGTCCTCTTCAAACTTTAAATATTGGAATAAAAATAGAAAATGCTGGAAATACTCGGCTAGTCAGGCAGCATCTGTGAAGAAAGAAAGAGAGTTAACGTTTCAGGTTGATGACCTTTCACGGAAGAAGTTGAAGATTTAACAGTTTTTAAGCAAGTACAGAGCCAGGCAAAGGCGGGGAGGAAGGGGAGGGGAGGAAAGAACAAAAGGGGCGGAGGGCAGGCATGATTAAATGTCAAAAGGGATGATGGTGCAAGGGAAGGAGGGTGGTAAGGGGACAAGTAAAGAAACAAAAGATGGGTCTAGAGGAGCTGTAAATGGCAACATCAGAACCATTACAAGCACTTGCTGTCCGAAAAAATGGGAGCAGTGGTTATGATCTGAAGTTATTGAAATCATTGTTGAGTTCGGAAGGTTGTAAAGTGCCTAAACAAAGGATGAGGTGCTGTTCCTCGAGCTTATATTGAGTTTCATTGGAACAGTGTAAGAGACCGAGGACAGAGAGGTCAGAGTTCGAGTGGGATGGAGAATTAAAATGGTAAGTGACCGGAAGGTCAGGGTTAGGCTTGTGGACTGAGCGGAGGTGTTCAGCAAAGTGATCACCCAATCTGTGTTTGGTCTCCCCAATGTAGAGGAGACCGCATTGTGTGCAGTGGATACAGTATATACTAAATTGAAAGAAGTACAAGTAAACTGCTGTTTCACCTGGAAGGAGTGTTCGTGGCCCTGGATGGTGGGAAGGGAGGAGGTGAAAGGGCAGGTGTTGCATCTCCTGGGCTCACACTGGAAGGTGCCATGGGGGGGAGAGCAGGTGTTGGTGATGGAAGAGTGGACCAGGATGTCGTGGAGGGAACGGCCCCTTCGGAATGCTGAAAGGGGAGGGGAGGGGAAGATGTGTTTGGTGGTTTCCATCACACTGGAGGTGATGGAAATGGTGAAGGATGATTCTTTGAATGTGGAGGCTGGTGGAGTGGAAGATGAGGACAAGGGGGACCCTATCGTGGTTCTGGGAGGGGGGGGAAGGGTGAGGGCAGAAGTGTAGGAAATGGGATGGACATGGGTGAGGGCCCTGTCAACTACAGTGGACTGGAATACTCAGTTGAGGAAAAAGGAAGACATATCGGAAGTACTGGTGTGGAAGGTGGCATCGTCAGAACAGATGCAACGGAGACGGAGAAACTGGGAGAAGGGAATAGAGTCCTTACAGGAAGCTGGAGTGGGGGGGGCGGTGGGGAGGAAGTGTAATCAAGGTAGCTGTGGGAGTCGGTGGGCTTATAGTAGATACTGGTTGACAGCCTATCCCCAGAAATGGAGATAGAGAAGTCGTGGAAAGGAAGGGAAGAGTTGGAGATGGACCATGTGAAGGTGAGGGAAGGATGGAGATTGGAAGCAAAGTTGGGAGCAAGAACAGGAAACAGCACCAATACAGTCATCAATGTACCGGAAAAAGAGGTGAGGGAGGGGACCTGAGTAGGACTGGAACAAGGAATGTTCCACGTATCCCACAAAAAGGCAGGCATAGCTAGGACCCATACGGGTTCCCATAGCGACACCTTTTAATTGGAGGAAATGAGTGGAGTCAAAGGAGAAGTTGTTCAACGTTCAGGTTCAGCCAGGCGGAAGAGGGTGGTGGTGGATGGGGACTGGTTGGGCCTCCGTTCAAGGAAGAAGCGGTGGGCTCGCAGGCCGTCCTGGTGGGGATGGAGATGTAGAGGGACTGGACGTCCAGGGTGAAAAAGAGATGGTTAGGGGCGGGGAGCTGGAAACCATTAAAGTGGCAGAGGGCGTCAGAAGAGTCATGGATGTAGATCGGAAGAAACTGGACAAGGGGAGAAAAAAGAGTCGAGAAAGGAAGAAATAAGTTCCAGGGGCAAGAACAGGCCGAAACGATAGGTCTACTGGGGCAGTCCTGTTTATGGCTCTTGGGAAGGAGGTAGAAGCGGGGTTGGGGGACTATGAGGTTGGTGGTCGTGGGGGAAGATCTCCAGAGGAGATGAGGTCAATGATGGTCTGGGAAACTATGGCCTTGATGTTCGGTGGTGGGGTCATGGTCCAGGGGGTGGTAGGAGGAGGTGTCAGAGAGTTGGCGTTCAGCCTCCGCAAGGTAGAGATCTATTTGCCAAACAACAATAGCTCTGCCCTTGTCAGCAGGTTTAATGACAATGTCAGGGTTGGACCTGAGAGAACGGAGTGCTGTGAGTTCAGAGGGAGGTAGGTTAGAGTGAGTGAGGGGAGTAGAAAAATTGAGACGGCCGATGTCACATCGGCAGTTCCCAATGAAAAGATCAAGAGAGGATAAGAGGCCAGATGGAGGGGTCCTGGTGAAACGAGAATTCTGAAGGCAGGAGATAGGGTCCGCTGTGGGCACGGAGACGAAGGCGACAGAAGAAGAGCTCAGCATCGTGTCGAGCTCGAAATTCATTGAGGTGGGGGGCATAAGGGGATGAAACTGAGGCCTTTGTTGATGACTGATGGTTTGGGGTCAGAGAGGGGACAGTCAGAGGGGATAGTGAAAACACGACAAAGGGTGAGATTGGAGGGAGGGATGGGGTCAGAGGAAAGTGAAGGGGAAGAAGGATCAGGAGGGGCGTTGGTATCTAAGAGTTGTTGAAGCTTGCGGTCCTTGATACCTGAAAGGAAGAAAAAAAGCTTTTTGTTAAAGTGCCGGATGAGGCGAAGGAAGAAATGGAATCGCGGAACAGGACAATCTGAAGTAGAGTGAGCCGGTGTTGCTGAAGAGAGAGGTCGAGAGTGTGCATGTGGCAGTGCATGGCGTTGAGCCTGGATCTCAGGAATCGGCAAGAGCAGTGATTTAAGGAGCGCTGAATATTGGAACCTCGACAATGTTTCAAAAATTGTGCCTAATTATTTTTTTAATTGGGGCCGATTATAAGTAATGAAGCTGATACATATGTAGGCTTCGAAATATCAGAATCTCTTCAATGTTAGTAAAATTGTGGCTTCCTTGTTCATTGAAAAATTGGTGACACCCCCCGAGATACTTTTCCAATCCTCCCACTGGGGTACTTTCCCCCCATCCTGATACATTTCAGACCTCCCGTACAGAGTTATTTTGCAATTCCCCAATCCCCACTGAGGTACCTTTGTTACTCCCCCACTGCCATTGAGGAAGAGTTATCCCCTTTCCCTCATCCTCTCCTATCTCTTTCTGCTTCCCTCCTCCTTCCCCCTTGTCCTCCCTCCCCTACTCCTCCTTTTAATAAGAAACAACCAGTGTGGGTCTACAAGTGGAAGATCCTGCTTAACAAACCTTCTTAACTTTTTTCAGGATGTTACAGATAAATTAGGTAACAACACTCCATATGATATGTTTTTACTGTGACAAAATGTTTGACAACATTTCACATGAAAGGTGTCTAATTGAACCCAAAATAGCATGAATCCAAGATAACACATGTGAATGGATAAGAAGTTGGATTTTTTAAAAAAAGAAACAGAATATTGGTGAGAGGTGCAGTGTCAGGCTGGAAATGGTGTTCAGTGGAATCCCACAAGGGTCCGTGTTTGGATCCCTATAGTTTCTAATCTTCATGAATGATCTAGATTTGGAAACCAACTATATATAAGCTCATCAATTATCAAGATATCACCTGTGGCTCAGTGGAGCACTCCCATCTCTGGGTCAGAAGGTTGTGGGTTCAAGACCCACTCCAGAGACTTGAGCACAAATTCAGTGCAGTACTCGGGGATTGCTGCACTGTCAGAGGTGCTGTCTTTCAGATGACTCGTTAAACTGAGGCCCTGTCTGCCCTCTCAGGTGGATGTAAAAGATCCCATGGCCATATTCAAAGAAGAGCAGGGGAGTTCTTCCCAGTGCCCTGGCCAATATTTATCCCTCAACCAACATCACTAAAACAGATAATTTGGTCATTATCTGTTGCTGTCTGTAAGATCTTGCAAATTGGTTGCCATGTTTCCCTACATTACAACAGTGCAAACTTCGAAAGTACAGCATTGGCTGTAAAGCACTTTGGGACGTCTTGAGGTTGTGGAAGGCGCTATATAACTGCAAGTTCTTTCATTCTTCCCTATTATGTTCATAGCACAAAAATAAGGAGACAAGTCGAGACAAAGGGTGCAACAAAAGACTTACAAAAGGTGTTAGATTGGTTATATAATTGGACAAACAATAAAATCTCAAACAATAAAATCTAACTGATAAATGTAAAATATATAAGGATCAAAAAAAGTTGGATATATGTATGAAATAAATGGAATTGAATTAGCAGATTGAGATTTAGAAAGGGACTTGAGGGTAGTAATAGACACATCACATTCAATGTGCAGCCAATGGAGCAATTCAATTAAAAAAGCTGACAGAATGCTTGGATATATAGCCACAATGATGGAATATATAAATCTACAGTTATGCTAAGGCTTTATAATGCACAAGCAAGACCACACTTAGTATTTTGTTTTCAGTTTTGGTCACTCAGCCACCAAAAAAGATATTCTTACATTAGAACAAGTACAGATGAACAATAAAACTAATTCCAGATGTAAATGAGATTGAGCTATAAGGAAAAATTAGGAAAGCTGAAACTTTACATCCTAGAAAAAAGGAAGTTGAGGGGGATCTTATTGAAGTATATCAATATTAAATGGCACAGATAAGGTAAACTCAAATTATTATGTACAAGCTTACCAAGAAATTGGGACTAAGGTATATAATTGGGAGTTCGTGAACACAAATTTGAAACAAATACCAGGAAACCTCTTTAGTCAGAGTGATAAACACTTTGAATAATCTAGCAAGCAAGGGAATAGGGGCAAAAATATTGAGGTATTAAAATACAATTAGATGCCATGATGGCAGAGCTGATGTGCTAGAGGGATAAACGTTGATGAGCCAAATGGCCTTTTCTTATCCCTGACTTTCGTTATGCTGTTAAGTTTTTTATGTTCTTAACTTTCGAACATTATGAGCACTTACAATATGTCACAAACAATGTTAGCAATTTAATGAGTAACTGGGTTCAAAAGATTAAAGAAACTACATCTGAAGCTGGATACATTTATATATTATTTTTAAAAATTGTATGGCATACACTTACTGTTCAGAAACCTTTTTTCCTGTTGTCATGATTCTTGATCAGGTTTTTATGTCAACATTTACCATTGTAAATTGCTGTGTCAACATCTCACATTCAATCTTGCTATGTCAACTGTCACAATGTAGTTACAGGCTTTGGCCACCAGGTGATCTTGTGAAGGGAGATTCTGAAGTGTCTTTCCCAAATCTGTCACCATCTTGTATCTGTAAAAAAAACCTTCATATTCATCGACTGACTGTGGGCAACATGATGGGCGATTTAGTAGTTCCTTTTGAATAAACCAATTTGAGTTGCAAAATTAATCATTTAAGACAGACAAATGGCATGCAAAAATGTGAACTAAGGATTATTAAGCTTTTGAATAGTAACACTAATCATCTTTAGAAATAACAGAACCATTAATAACCTCGTTGAGTTATATTGGTAAAGGATAGGTTTTATTGATGAAGTATGTTATTAATGCAAAACATACATTTGCTAGTGTTTACCAATGTTATGGCCAGTAGTTCCATAACATAAGTGGAGGTTATCATAGGAACATAGGAACAGGAGTAGGCCATCCAGCTCCTTGAGCCTTTTCAGCCATTCAATTAGATCATGGCTAATCAGTATCTTAACTTCACCTACTCGCCTCGGCTCTGTAACCCTCAATACCCTTGTCTAACAAAAATCTATCCATCTCAGTTTTGAAATTTTTAATTCACCTAGCCTCAACAACTTTTTGGGGGAGAGAGTTCCAGATTTCCACTACCCATTGTTGAAGAAGTGCTTCCTGACATCGCCGCTGAACGGCTTAGCTCTAATTTTAAGGTTATACCCCCTTGTTCTGGACTCCCCCACCACAGGAAATCATTTCCCTCTATCTACCCTATCAACTCCTTTAATAATCTTAAACATCAATTACATCACCCCTATATCTTCTATACTCAAGGGAATACAAGCCTAGTCTATGCAACCTAGCCTCGTAATTTAACCCTTTCAGCCCCAGTATCATTTTGGTGAATCTGCGCTGCACCCCTTCCAAGGCCGATATATCCTTCCTGAGGTGTGGTGCCCAGAACCGAATGCAGTACTCTAAATGGGGTTTAACCAGAGCTTTATATAGCAGTAATATAACTTCCACTCCTTTGTATTCCAGCCCCCTTGAGCTAACGGCCAACATTCCATCAGCCTTTTAAATTATTTTTTGGACCTGTCCACTGGCTTTTAGTGATTTTTGTACTTGGACCCCTAAATCTCTCTGCTCTTCCACAGTTCGTAGCTTCTTGCCATTTAGAAAATACTCTGATCTATCTTTCTTAGGTCCAAAGTGGATGACCTCACATTTCCCCATGTTGAACTCCAACCTATCAATAACACCCTGAGCCAAATACTGAGGTATAAAGCTGTAATCAGCAATTCAGCTACATATAGAAGATGTAAAATACAGTAGTACAGATACTAAGCCCATTGGAGGCCAAAAAAGACTTGTGCTAAGTTAATCTTTTTGGTATGTTGCATGTTGGCATTACTCTAAAGATTCTGTTTGTGAGTAAATAGCTACCTGATAATGGCAATTAGTAATCCACCTGATTCTAAATTGTTTCTTTTCTTTTTAAAGTTTTGGATACTTCCAGCTTTTGGAGCTCGGCCCCAGTTTGACAATGGTTTGGAAGAAAATGTTTATGGCTTTGAAACGTGGATTCTAATCGTAAATCTTGCAATGCCTTTTGCTATTTTCTACCGCATGCATGCATCTGCATCACTTTTTGAGGTGTTCTGTGTAACTTAACCAATGTTTTAACTAGTTTTAATAAAAGGCACCTATTTGTGAGCTGATACATAAGAGAAGCTATATTAATGGATTTGATTTTGTTGTACCTGAATGTGGAATGGGCATTGTCTGAAAGTCCATATTTTTAACTTTCTACTATGATGCATGTACAGGAATGTATTATATTTGCTATTATATAATAGTAAATCATATTTTTCAATATTAAATGGGTACTATTGGGTTGCATTTAACATTTGCACACAAAGCTTGTGACATTGTTCTGTATATCTGTTAGAAATAAGATGATGCATTCTTGCAGAATTTGTATAGCCCTCTTTACTGTAGTAATGTTATGATGCTACACAACCTTGTTTCAGTTAAATGCCACCAACACACTATAGTAATCCTTCTCACATGCATAACTTGATTTGTGTCTAAGCATTAACCACAGTTCATATTAGCATTGTATATCTAGGTCTTTATAAAGTTCATATAAATCCCCATATCATATTGAAAATGAAAACTGACACAGTTGACATGTTACAAATTGATAAATAGTAGTAAATGCTGTGACACACACTAATACTAGTTGGTCTCTAAACAATAGTTTCATATTTATTGTTAATGTTTTGGATTATATTGACCTCAGAAAAAAAATAATACTTTAGACAATGTTAGCTTCAAAATACCTTCCAAAAATGTATTTAATTGCATATACACTGGATAAAGATAGTTGCTGTTTTTAAGTTATTTTAGTTTATATACTGTATATGTGAAAGATTATGTCAATATGATGTAAGGATAATGTAGCATTTATAAAATTCCTTGTGTCTTTTTATTGTAGTTTATTTTATATATAATGTGCTTTCAGTAAATGAAAATGAGCAGGGTGAAGAAATGACACTATGATCAGTAATACAGTTTTAAAGGAAAAGTTACACTTGATTACAGCTTGTAATGGATAACTTATTAAACATGTATCGCAAGGAGGATCAGCCTCGCTTTGTCTGCAGAGACTTTTGCAAGCAAAAGAATTAGATATTTCTATATGTTTAGGTATATTGCAACACTAAGACTCCTACATTAATTCTTTAGCATTGAATAATAATGATTCATTTGTGGGATATGGACATTACTGGCAAGGCCGCTATTTATTACCCATCCCCAGTTGTGCCTGAGACGGTGTTGGTGGGCATTCTTTAGTCCACGTGGTGAAGGTACTCCCACAATGCTGTTAGGTAGGGAGTTCCAGGGGTTTGACCCAGCGATGATGAAGGCATGGCGATACATGTCCAAATCAGGATGTGATGTGACTTGGAGGGGCACATTATTATAGTAATGAGCAATATTTGATTAACAATGGTAAGGGAATTAGAGCAAACATTTATCTTTACCACAGTCATTTTTCATACATCTATAGCAGCAACAGGCTTGTCTGGTAGCTGGACACTACGGATGTAGTGTTAGTGAATGCATCAAAGCATGGTGCTATGTACACTCCTCTGTCTGCTCTCAGATCTCAGGACTTGGGTCCAATCTTAGTTTTTGCAGGGCCCAGGAAGATTAGACATTTGTGACCTCATTCCATCATGCCCCTTTCCTCTCGGTTATCCGGTCTTTGTTTTACCCCAACTCACGCATAATGTTCTGTTTAAAAACACATCACTTAGTTTGATCAGTAATTGAAATGTACCTTCTGGATTTTCCCCCTAGTGAATACACCAATGGGGCACACCCAGGTTCTGTCTGTCTTTCTCTCTCTCTCTCTCACTCTCTCTCTCCCCCTCCCCTCCAATTGGCTCCCTCTCATACGCATACACAATTCTGGTTCTTCTGGTGCCAACTCAGATTACAGTAAATGGAAAAAAGAAAGCACTTTCTAACAGATGCGCATCCAGAATTCATCTCAACAACAAGAAAAGCACCATCAGCACAAGGAAAACTGGCTATGTCGTCCACAAACATTCCCTGAGAATTCCTCTTTCCCAGCTGTTCCCTTTTGATATAGAGACTGCACACATAGGGGGGTCTCCGGCAGCATGGGATTCATGAGTGCTTAAAGCCAGCTCTGCCAGGGTCAAATCCACGTATGAGTCCCATAAGGAAATAATGAATTCCCCTGAGTATAGGCAGACATCCAGTTCAGAAGAGGTTTGAATGTCACATGGTTAGATATAGGTATAGATGAGTAAATACTCTACATAATATGATGACTGAAGTCTTGTTGGGACCAAAGGGTCATGCACAAGTGCAGCCAGCCAATGTTGAATAAAATATCTTACTAATTTAGATTAAAGTCTTTAAATCCCTTTAGGGTTGACTTTTTCCTGTATTACTCTGGATCATGAAACTATTTTGCCTTCTTGCTACTGAGAGGTTAAAGGTGTGTGAGAGAGAGAGAGACAGATGCAATAATTTCCATGGGGATTCTCCCAATCATCCATTGTAACATTGGTGGAAGATAAACCCCAGAGAAACAGCATAAATGGTTATTTACGCTGTTTCTTCATGGTTTCCACAGATCTTCCAGAACGCCATAGAAAGTCTACCACAGAGACTCCATAGCGGTGATCCATGTTCCTTGACTGGCAAGCAATGGATGAGACATTGGTGTTTTCTTCATTGCAGATTTCTTAGGCTGGATTGTCCTTTCATTGGCAGTTTAGCAGCAGGCAGGACTTCCACTGGCTCACATGATACTGCCACTAACCCATTGCTTTTTCCTCTGGGGTCCCTAATCAAGTACTTGGAGCAGGTTAGGAGTGGTAATAGTGCTCCTCATTGGATTACTGCCACTGGGTCGGAGGGAAATAGAGCAGTGTTGCAGCATTTAATATACCGCAACCACTATAATTAAAGGGGATCTTGACTTTTTGGAAGCAGGAGCCAAAATGACAGAGTAAGCAGTCGTCTGGGGTGGGAGGAGGAGGGGGCAGCAGGAAGGACTCCAGCTGATGTAAAAGATTGAAAGGAACAACTTTTGGGGATTGAGGGTAGGAAGCCCCACAAAGAGGTTGGTTTAGGCTGTATGGAGGGAGGTTGCTGCAGCAGTTAGTACAAATTCCACCACCTCACATTGCAGGAAGTGGTTCAATAACCCTCACTAGGGTGGCCAAAGTAAATCAAGGCACTGTTCATAATGCACATCCTGTATAAATGATAGTGGCTTCACTCACCTCCTTACCTCATACTTTTTCTTGTCATCACCTGGGTGTCAGGAAACTGACCATAAGAGATCATAAGACCATAAGAGATAGGAGCAGGAGTAGGCCATTTGTCCCCTCGAGCCTGCTCCGCCATTTAATGAGATCATGGCTGATCTGATTTTTATCTCAACTCCACTTTCCCGCCCTTTCCCCATATCCTTTGATTCCCTTGCTGATTAAAAATTTGACTAACTCAGCCTTGAATGTATTCAATGACTCAGCCGCCACAGCTTTTTGGGGTAAAGAATTCCAAAGATTCATAACCCCCTGAGAGAAGAAATTCTTCCTCATCTCTGTCTTAAACGGGCGACCCCTTATTCTGAGACTATGCCCCCTGAGTTTTAGATTCCCCCATGAAGGGTATCATCCTCTCAGCATCTACCCGATCGAGTCCCCTCAGAATCTTGTATGTTTCAATAAGATCTCCTCTCATTCTTCTAATCTCCAATGAGTATAGACCCAACCTGTTCAATCTTTCCTCATAAGACAACCCTTCCATACCCGGAATCAACCTAGTGAACCTTCTCTGAACTGCCTCCAATGCAAGTATGTCCTTCCTTAAATAAGGGCACCAAAACTGTACGCAGTACTCCGGTTGTGGTCTCACCAGCACCCTGTACAGTCATAGCATGACTTTCCTGCTTTTATACTCCATCCCCCTAGAAATAAAGGCCAATATTCCATTTGTCTTCCGGATTACCTGCTGCACCTGTATGTTGACTTTTTGTGTTTCATGTACGAGGACACCCAGATCCCTCTGTACCGCAGCATTTTGTAGTATTTCTCCATTCAAATAATATTTTGCTTTTTTATTTTTCCTCCCAAAGTGGATGACTTCACATTTTCCCAAATTATATTCCATCTGCCAAATTTTTGCCCATTCGCTTAACCTGTCAATATCCCTTTGCAGACACTTTGTATCCTCATCGCAACTTGCTATTCCATCTATCTTTGCATCATCAGCAAATTTGGCCACAAGACACTCTGTTCCTTCATCCAAGTTATTGATTTATATTATAAATAGTTGAGGCCCCAGCACTGATCCCTGCGGCACCCCACTAGTTACAGATTGCCATTTGAAAATGATCCTTTTATCTCGACTCTTTGTTTTCTGTTAGTTAGCCAATCCTCTATCCATGCCAGTATATTACCCCCAACACCATGAGCTCTTATCTTGGCAGTAATCTTTTATGTGGCACCTTATCGAATGCCTTTTGCAAATCCAAATATACTGCATCCATTGGTTCCTCTTTATCCACCTTGCCCGTTACTTCCTCAAAGAACTCTAATAAATTTGTCAGACATGATTTCCCTTTCATAAAACCATGTTGACTCTCCTTGATTTTTATTATGAGTCCCCAAATGACCTGCTACTACTTCCTTAATAATGGATTCTAGCTTTTTCCCAATTACAGATAAAGGGAATCTCTGGAAATTGTGAATCTTTGGAAATTGTGAAGCACCATCTTAACTCATAATCATAAGTGAATTCACCTCACTTGTCACAAGAGGTTCTGCGAGCCTTGAAGTTCAGATGGTTTAAAGGGATAATGCACCTGAATTTTTTGAGGGGGTGACTAGGCGTGTGGATGAGGGTAACGCAGTGGATGTGGTATACATGGATTTCAGTAAGGCCTTCGATAAAGTCCCCCACAGGAGACTGGTCAAGAAGGTACGAGCCCATGGAATCCAGGGTGCCTTGGCACTTTGGATACAAAACTGGCTTAGTGGCAGAAGGCAGAGGGTGATGGTCGAAGGTTGTTTTTGTGACTGGAAGCCTGTGGCCAGTGGGGTACCACAGGGATCGGTGCTGGGTCCCTTGCTGTTTGTGGTCTACATTAATGACTTGGATATGAATGTAAAAGGTATGATCAGTAAGTTCGCTGATGATACAAAAATTGGTAGGGTGGTAAATAGCGAGGAGGATAGCCTCAGTCTGCAGGACGATATAGATGGGTTGGTCAGATGGGCGGAACAGTGGCAAATGGAATTTAACCCGGAAAAGTGTGAGGTGATGCACTTTGGAGGGACTAACAAGGCAAGGGAATACACAATGAATGGGAGGACCCTAGGCAAGACAGAGGGATCTTGGTGTGCAAGTTCACAGATCCCTGAAGGCGGCGGAACAGGTAGATAAGGTGGTAAAGAAGGCATATGGGATACTTGCCTTTATTAGCCGAGGCAGAGAATATAAGAGCAAGGAGGTTATGATGGAGCTGTATAAAACACTGGTTAGGCCACAGCTGGAGTACTGTGTGCAGTTCTGGTCGCCACACTACAGGAAGGATGTGATTGCTTTGGAGAGGGTGCAGAGGAGATTCACCAGGATGTTACCAGGGCTGGAGCGCTTCAGCTATGAAGAGAGACTGGGAAGATTGGGTTTGTTTTCCTTGGAGCAGAGGAGGCTGAGGGGGGACATGATTGAGGTGTACAAAATTATGAGGGGCACAGATAGGATGGATACTAAGGAGCTTTTTCCCTTCGTTGAGGGTTCTATAACAAGGGGACATAGATTCAAGGTAAAAGGCGGGAGGTTTAGAGGGGATTTGAGAAAGAACTTTTTCACCCAGAGGGTGGTTGGAGTCTGGAACTCACTGCCTGAAAGGGTTGTGGAGGCAGGAACCCTCACAACATTCAAGAAGCATTTGGATGAGCACTTGAAATGCCATAGCATACAAGGCTACGGACCAAATGCTGGAATATGGGATTAGAGTAGACAGGGCTGATGGCCGGCGCGGACACGATGGGCCGAAGGGCCTCTATCCGTGCTGTATAACTCTATGACTCTAGGTCTCATCATCACAGGATGCATGCATTCATGTGGGGGAAAAGAAATTTCCACGGCATTCATATTCCATTAGTGTGTGCTTCCTACAAAGAAAAAGGCCATGCATAACCAGCACCAGAGCAATGCAACTGGGGCCAGAGCAGGGAGAAGTGAGGTTGGAGGTGTGGTGCCAATTTAAGATTGGCAAAGGCTGGGCAAGGCTCATCATAGGTAGTGTAAACTTTATGTGCTTTCTGGAAGTATTGCAAAGCTCTTACATTCAGCCGTTATTTCTTTAAGGGGAAATGTCATTATGTCCACACCTAAACAAGCTCTTCAGTTTTTTGACATCATTGGGGTATGAGTGAAATATGTACAGGTGTGCAATAACTTTGTTTGATGTGTTAAATTTCATTCATTGAAAGCATTGGGCTATATGCTGTCTCCTTTCTGTGGCTACTATTTCCTGGCTCTTCATCTTGTGCACCCTTCTCATGCTGTGAGGATGGAAGTGCTTCCTCCCTGTCTTCAATATCATCCCCTTCAGCTTCCAGAATCAGCAAACTATTCTTCATTGTGATATTGTTTACGAAGCAGTGATCTACAATGATTTAAAGGATTCTTGCTGGGCTGTATTGCAGCGCTCCACTCGATTTATCCAGACATCTAAAATGAGACTTCAGAATGCTCAACAGCGCTCTCCGTTGTTAATGGCGACACGGAGGAGCAAGTTCCAGCGTTCACACATGCGCAGTGAAATGCTGAAATCCAGAACTTGCTCCTGGTGGTTTGCCGGTGATATGACAACTTTGAATTAAAGTGACATCGCCCGTTGCAATCAGAGAAATCATCGAAAAAGTGCAAACTTGTTTATCTGCCCAGCTGGAAAGTAACTAATTACGCCAGGTAATAAACAGGTACGCTTAAAAATACAGGTCTAAACTTAGTTTTAACAGTGTGGTGAGTCTTAATGACTGACAAACAACTATAAATGAACTTTTAAAAATGTGGAGTCCCATTACTCCTTACTTTAATAGTTTGTGGTCATTAAATTTTAAAAAAATTAAAAATTTATTTTTACTTTTCCCTTCTGTCTCTTTTATTTAATTCAATTATTTCTTACCAGCTCTTTTTTATCGCTGTCTATAACTGTTTTTACATAGGATTTAAAATGTTGTACCTTTTACTTCCTGGTTTAATGTTCCATGCCAGCAGAGACAGTGAATGCAGCAGTCAAAAAATGCTGCGATCTGATTGGTCAAGGGGAGAGATCTATCCTCTCACTTTGCCTGAACTGAGACTGGGCTCTTCTCCACTTCCTATTAGAGGAAGTGGCCGATGAAAAGACCGCGGTAAGTTAGTGGCTTATTATACATCTATGGAGCGGCGAGGAGTGTTGGTTCGCTGCTCCGAGCAATTTCCACCCCAACATGTATATACAGGAAGAGATAATGGGGGTTGTGAGAAAGGAACAGCGATAATCATGGGTGATTTTAATGTACATATAGATTGGAAGAATCTGATTGGCAAAGGTAGCTTGGAAGATGAGTTCATCGAGTGCTTTCGGGATAGTTTCTTAGAGCAGCACGTTCTAGAGCCAACCAGAGAGCAGGCTATTCTAGACCTGGTAATGTGTAATGAGACAGGATTAATTAATGACCTCATTGTAAAGGAGCCTCTAGGTAGCAGTGATCAGAATATGATTGAATTTCGCATTCAGTTAGAGGGAGAGAAGAGTAAGTCTAAGACTAGTTTTTTAAACTTAAATAAGGGCAATTATGAGGGCATGAAGACAGAGCTGGCTAAAGTGAACTGGGAAATTAGGTTAAGGGATAGGTCAGTGGAGATGCAGTGGGAGACATTTAATGAGATATTTCACAACACTCAGCAAAGATACATTCCAGTGAGAAAGAAAGACTCGAGGGGAAGGACGTACCATCCGTGGCGAACGAAGCAAGTTAAAGATAGTATCAAATCGAAAGAAAAAGCATATGACTAGTGGCAGGTCAGAAGATTGGTCAGAATATAA
The DNA here is from genome assembly GCF_035084215.1 of Heptranchias perlo. NCBI lineage: Eukaryota > Metazoa > Chordata > Chondrichthyes > Hexanchiformes > Hexanchidae > Heptranchias > Heptranchias perlo. The sequence goes on from NC_090325.1 coordinate 137,537,834, forward strand.
AAAACAGCAAAGAATGACTAAAAGAATAATAAGGAAGGAGAAATTAGAGTACGAGAGAAAGTTATCTAGAAATATAAAAACAGATAGTAAGAGCTTCTACAGGTATTTAAAAAGGAAAAGAGTAAGTAAGGTGAGCGTTGGTCCTCGAGAGAGTGAGTCTGGGGAATTAATAATGGAGAATAAGGAAATGGCGGATGAATTGAACAGATATTTTGCTTCCGTCTTCACTGTAGAGGATACAAATAACATGCCAGAAATAATTGTGAATCAAGAGGTGAAAGGGAGGGAGGAACTTAAAACATTTACAATCACCAGGGAAAGGGTTTTGAAAAAAATATTAGAATTAAAAGCTGACAAGTCCCCAGGTCCTGATGGATTTCATCCTAGGGTCTTAAAAGAAGTGGCTGCAGAGATAGTAGATGCATTGGTATTAATTTTCCAAAATTCCCTAGATTCTGGAAGGTCCCATCAAATTGGAAAATAGCGAATGTAACTCCTCTATTCAAGAAAGGAGGGAGACAGAAAGCAGGAAACTACAGGCCAGTTAGCTTAACACCTGTCATAGGGAAAATGCTAGAATTTATTATTAAGGAGGTTATGGCAGAGCACTTCAAAAATCTCAATGTAATCAGGCATAGTCAACATGGCTTTGTGAAACGGAAATCGTGTTTGACTAATTTATTAGAGTTCTTTGAGGAAGTAACGAGCAATGTGGATAAAGGGGATCCTGTAGATGTGGCGTACTTGGATTTCCAGAAGGCTTTTGACAGGGTGCCACATCAAAGGCTTCTACACAAAATAAGAGCTCATGGTGTAGGGGGTAACATATTAGCATGGATAAAGGATTGGTTAGCTAACAGGAAACAGAGAGTAGGCATAAATGGGTCATTTTCAGGTTGGCAAGATGTAACGAATGGAGTGCCACAGAGATCAATGCTTGGGCCTCAACTATTTACAATCCATATCAATGACTTAGAAGAAGGGACCGAATGTGTGGTTGCTAAATTTGCTGATGACACAAAGGTAGGTAGGAAAGTAAGTTGTGAAGAGGACATAAGAGGCTCGATTTTCGGACGTCCAAGCCGGCGGGTTCGTGGCGGGGGTGCTCCGAAAATCGTGGATTCCCGGGGCGGGTCCAGAGCCCGGCTCCAACCCGCCCACTTCCGGGTTCCCCAGTGACGTGCTTAGATGCGTGCGCAGCCCCCACGTGTGGGATTCCCGCAGGCAATTAAAGCCGGCGGGATCCCACTTAAACCAATTAAGTAGATAGTTCAGGTCGTTTGCAGACCTGATTTGTAGGATATTTGAGGAGGGGTGGGATTTTCAACTCAACTGAGCATGTTTCCCCTTCTGGGGGCAACACTCCCAGTTGAAATGGACGTGTTGCAGCCACCAGCCTGTGGGAGCTGCAAAGGTCCATTTGACAGGTGGTGGGGGGGAGATCCTCACTCATTGCAGGAGGCCACTCTGTCACTTTGGACAAAGTTTGGCCTGCACCACCGTCCTCCTAACAATAAAATTCGCCAACTTGGAACCTCAACCCCGGTGTCAGACACATTTACCTACCTTGCGGACCCCCTCGAACGTACATCTTCCGGATGGGGGCCACCGTAGCTGCAGTCATGACTTCCTCGGAGGATGAACAGCATCACCAGCCTTGCCAGTCACGCCGTCCACCTCTGACACGTGGAGCTCCACAACACAGTGCTGTGACACATCCACCTGCACAGCAGGAGGGAGGGCAACCGCAGAGAGAGATGCGTCGCAGAAGGCACTACCCTCGCCACAGGGTCTACAGACTGAGGCTCAGCTTCCTGGACCTCTCTGAGGAGCAGTGCACATGAAGGCTCAGAGTCAGTCACCAAGTAGTCGCAGACATCTGCAGCCTCCTTAATGACGAGCTGCTCCCGGCTGGCCCGAGCACCATCTTCTTACCTGTCGCTGTCAAAGTCACCACTGCCCTCAACTTCTTCGCCTCCAGATCCTTCCAGGGTGTCACCGGGGACATCACCGGGGTGTCTCAGTCATATGCTCACAAGTGCATAAGGCAGGTCACCCATGGCTTGTTCTGCAGGGCCTCGCACTATATCAACTTCCCCATGGATGACTTCAGCAAGATGGAGAGGGCAGTGGGATTCCATGCTGTGGCTGGCTTCCCACGGGTGCAGGGTGTAATCGATTGCACCCATATAGCAATACAGGCACCTCCACACGAGCCAGGACTGTTCATCAACAGGAAGGGCTATCACTCCATCAACACTCAGCTCATCTGTGACCACCGCAAGAGATTCCTTCACGTGTGCACCAGACACCCTGGCAGCTGCCACTATTCCTTCATCCTCAGGGAGTCCAAGATCCCGCCCCTCTTCCACTCACCCAACACCCTTAAGGGCTGGCTGCTCAGGGACAAGGGATACCCCCTGCACATGTGGCTTATGACATCTCTGAGGAACCCCAACACCGAGCCATATCGTTGATATAATGACAGCCACATCGCTATCAGGTCTACAGTTGAGCATGCTATAGGGCTGCTCAAGATGTGCTTCAGGTGCCTTGATCGTTCTGGGGGAGCACTTCAATATGCACCAGACAGAGGGGGACGCATTATAGTCATCTGTTGTGCCCTGCACAACAGGGCACAACAGAGAGGGGTGCCGCTGGAGGAAGCCCCATCCACATCTGCCACCCATATTGAGGAGGAGGAGGAGGCCGAGGAGGAAAAGGCCGAGGAGGAGGAGGGCAAGGAGGAGGAACAACTCATGGGCAGAACAGCGGCTCACCTGGCTGCTTGTGAGGCCAGGGAGTCACTGATATGTGAAAAGTTCTCCTAACATCCGACTGTGTGAAGGGTCCAGTCCTCATCACCTGGACAGAGGAGCAGCCACACCAGACCCCTCCCCCGCCCCCTGCACAAAACAGTGGTGCAACTACACCTACACCCACTGTAGAATGACCCAATGTGTGGCATCAAGTGTGCATGTTCATGGTGAACCCCATTAAAGGGACCTATTCCACAAGCCAGTCAAGAATGGGCAAGACGTGGCAGTAGTGGTGATAATAATAAGATTTATTGTGAATGTGGAAGAAAACAAATATAAATAAAAGACATGACAAATCATCAAAAACCCTTGTGCATCCCCTTTGTGCTCACAAAACCTTCGCCTTACATTTACAGGAACCCCTATGTGGTGCTACCCCTGTGGCTTCAGCAGAGGTAGTGGCAGGTTACTCTTGACCATGCCCTGACCGATGAGATGCTTTGTGCGGATGCTCTCTGGGTTTTGGTGCCCATGAGGACCCCTCCAAAGACTGCTCCACCTGCACCTGTGCAGCGGCAGACTCGAGCACCTGGAGAGGAGGCAGCACTGCGGGTACTGGTTGAGAGGGGGGCAACGGGTGAGACGTGGAAGCGCTTTGAGTGGCGTCCCCACTTCCTTGTCTACTTTTGCCATCATCCCTCTCCTGGGCCTTCTGGCATCTCTTCTCCTATCAAGGCAAAACACAGAGAGGCGTGATTGAGTGATGGTTGCATAGCGACCCGCTGCATGCATTGGTGTGGGTGGGGGTGACCGTGAGGGAGATGCATGGGAGGGTGCGTGTGAGACATGGCCATGAGATTGTATGAGGATTGGGTTGGGTGTTGGTGTTCGAATGGGAACTGGGGCGGTGAGTAAATGCAGGCAAGGTGAGGATGATGGCTGAGTGGATGTGAGGAGTGATGCGAGAACGTTGTGGTGGCAGTGCAGAAGGAGTTGTGTGGTGGTGGAGGTGATGTGGAAGACGGAGTGTGGGAGAATGCGTAAGTATACACATTTTGGCTGACTTGGGTAGGTAATTAAAGCGCTTCCTGCACTGGACCACGTTCGGGAGATATTACTGCTGCTGGTGACCTCCTCTGCCACCTTGAGCCAGGCCTTCTTGGTGGCAGAGGCAGGCCACTTCCTCCTGTCAGCTGGGAAAAACATTTCCCTCCTCCTCCTCATCCCATCGAGCAGCACCTGGAGTGAGGAGTCAGAGAAACTTGGAGCAACCTTTCCTCTGGCCTGCTCCATGCTCCAAAATTGGTTGTTTTCTGCAGGAGGAGCATTGGAGGACTGCCCCTTTAAATAGGGCTCCTTCTGCTGATAGCCTGTGATGCGGGTGCACAGTGCGCCCACTGCGCAGGTCTAGAACAGGAAACCGGAAGCCACGGTAAGTGCCTTCAATTAGGCTGCGATCGCATACGGAGAACCCTGAATTCACTGGGCACGTTACCCATGCTGCCAACCCGCCTCCCTCCTAAAATTGACCCCAAAGAGTCTGCAAAGGGATATAGATAGGTTAAGTGAGTGAACAAAAATTTGACAGATGGAGTATAATGTTGGAAAATGTGAACTTGTCCACTTTGGCAGGAGGAATAGAAAAGCAGTATAGAATTTAAATAGGAATAGATTGCAGAACTCTGAGGTACAGAGGGATCTGGGTGTCCTAGTACATGGATCACAAAAAGTTAGTATGCAGGTACAGCAAGTGATTAGGAAGGCAAATGGAATGTTACCATTTATTGCAAGGGGAATGGAATATAAAAGTAGAGATGTTTTGCTACAGTTGTACAGGGCATTGGTGAGACCACATCTAGAATACTGTGTGCAGTTTTGGTCTCCTTATTTAAGAAAGGACATAATTGCTTTAGAGGTGGTTCAGAGAAAGTTCACTGGACTGATTCCTGGGATGAGGGGTTATCTTATGAGGAAATGTTGGACAAGTTGGGCCTGTATACATTGGAGTTTAGAAGAATGAGAGGTGATCTTATTGAAACATATAAGATCCTGAGGGGACTAGAAGGGGTAGATGCTGAGAGGATGTTTCCCCTTGTGGGAGAGACTAGAACTAGGGGCCACAGTTTAAAAATAAGGGGTCTCCCATTTAAGACAGAGATGAGGAGAATTTTTTCTCAGAGGGTCATGAGTTTGTGGAACTCCCTTCCCCAGAGAGCGGTGGAGGCAGGGTCATTGAATATTTTTGAGGCTGAGTTAGATAGATTCCTGATTAACAAAGGAGTCAAAGGTTATAGTAGGTAGACGGGAAAGTAGGGTTGAGGTCACTATCAGATCAGCCATGATCTTATCAAATGGTAGAGCAAGCTCGAGGGGCTGAATGGCCTACTCCTGCTCTTAATTCGTATGTTCGTATGTTGGTATCTCCAGGTCGGTCTAAATCTAAAACTTCTGAAGGTGTTGCAACAGTCCCAACTATTTAATTCTGGGATCTTCCTATTAATTCATAAGACGATATAACAGCAGTCTGCCACTAATTAAATGCATTCACATTTACTGGCATCATTTTACCAATTTAAAAATCTTTACTCTTGGCTTCGTTGCAATCGACCCTTTCCAAATACATTTAGAGAATGTTGGTGAATGGAGATAAGGCACTGAAGGCAGTTCATCCAAATTTATTTTAAAAAATGGTAATACTATTCTCTAAACCTAAATGTAAGAACATATAATAGGTACAAATTATTTTATGAAAACAAATGATCTTCAAATAGTTTGAACTACCACCGACCCTTGCTTAAAGTTGGACATTAAACATATTAGCCGAAGCAATTACTTCTCCTGGTGTGCCTTAGTTATCCGAATAAAACGAAGCAGCGTTTAACTGTTTTCCTAGCCGGAGTGCGCTAGGTGGCGATCGCTTGCTTTCACGCTGTTTTCATTCAGTCGGTAAGAGTGTGGGAGAAGGGCAGCTACCGCAGAACCAACTCCTGTAGTTGGATAAATGTATTTTTTAGCACATTCCTTTAGTTCAGTCGAGTTGAATGGTGAAACATTTTCAACATCCATTTCAACCACACTCATTAAGTGAGCTGCATTTGACAGCACGACACCAGCTGTAAATGTGAGTTGAAACGTTTCGAAAGAGTGGATTACTATAAGTTTTGTTTGATTAATCGTAGATGTTTGGTGAAAAAAATCGCAAAGTTTTATAGTCCTGAATTATTTGTCTTTTTCAGGAGGACTGCCCAGAGTCCATGATAGGAACACATTAATTGTATATGATCTGTAAAGGCAACGAGCTTGACGGGCTGAACTATGTATTTCTTATTCCATATTTTCTTATGGTCTTTTTGAATCCATCAACCAGACCCTTATTTGTTTCACTATTATAGTTTACAGGACTTTTGTTTCAAAGATATGCCAATAATCAAGCCGTTTTCGTGTTAACAAACTATTAGCATAATTTTAAGGTTTCTATTGTAGAATCGAAACAGTAGTTAATTTTCACTTGGTAACAGCAGACCTTTTGTAGGTCTGTATATTGCAAACCAAACTCGTGTTTAAATTGCTGTCAACCAGTTGCAGTCAAATAATAAACCTGGTCATTATTGATAAATTTTGAGACAGCTTCTGAAATTCATTGTTGGGCCTCTGTCCCCTCTTTGAAACTGGCAAAGCTGGATAATACTTCAGTGATGGAATGTTTGCATTACATATTGTAAACAGGTCGACTAAAATTGTGTGCCACCAAAAATATCTATCTATCTATTGATCTATTGCAAGTACCAAGCCAAGTTTCTCACTGAAATATTTTCACTGCTTTCCTCCCTCAGCCTCTGCCCGAGAGACTTCTCATCCTTGGTGATTTCAACCTCCATCTCAACTCATCATGCTGTCTCTCCTCTGAGTTCACTACCCTCCTATCCTCCTTTAATCTCTCCCTCCATATAAACTCGCCTGCCCATATTCATGGCCACCCCCTCAACCTTGCCATCTCACATGGCCTCTTTACTCCCATTGTGTCAATCACAGATAAGGCCATCTCTGGTAAACGCCTTGTATTCCTCTCCATTCACATCCCCCTTCCCCCTCCCAGACCCACTTTTTCTGTGTTTGCCCCTGGAAAAAACTCTCCCCCAAGTCACTTGCAACGGCACTGTCAAAATCCCAACAGTCTAGCCATTGGCCCTCCATTCACCACAACATTTCTGCAGCTACCGATCTGCTCAATCACAACCTCACCTCCACCTTTGTTGCCCTTGTCCCCATTAAAACCATTACACTCTCTCATCCTGGTTGTTCCCCCTGGTACGGCCCCATTTCTGCTCCCTTAAGTCCAAGGGACGCAGACTTGAATATTCATGGTGGACAACTGGTTTGGCCATTCATCGTCAGATCTGGTTGGATCACATAAAGCACAATCGGGACCTGCTCTCCTCTGCCAAAACTGCTCACTATTCCCAGATCATCCTTACTCCACTACAAACTGTCTTCTTAAACCCCTCTCCCCTGCCCTCTCCACCCTCACCTCCAACAACAAATGCGAGGAATACATGGACTTCTTTGTCACTAAGATTGAGACCATCTGTTCAGCTGCCTCTGCTGCTTCTCTCCCTTCCCCTAGCCCACCAAGCCATATTTCCCCACAGGATCCCCCCTGCCCTAGCCCTGAACACGCATATTTCTCTAGCTTCACTCCTATCTCCCCTCATTCCCTCTCCGAGTTCATTTTGTACATGATACCCACCTCCTACTCCCTCGACCCTATTCCCACCAAACTGCTGACCACCCAGCTTCTGTTCTTGGCCCCCATGTTAGCTGATATTGTTAACAGTTCCCTTTCCTCAGGTACTGTCCCCCTCCCCTTCAAATCTGCTATTATCACCCCCCTCCCAAAAAAAACCCACCCTTGACCCATCTGTCCTTGCAAACTACTGCCCCATCTCCAACTTCCCTTTCCTCTCCAAAGTCCTTGATGCCTCCCAAATCCGTGCCCATTTTTCCTGCAGCTCCATGTTTGAATCCCTCCAATCAGGTTTCCGCCCCGCCACAGCACTGAAACTGCCCTTATCAAAGTCACAAATGATTTCCCATGTGACTGTGACCGTAGTAAACTATCCCTCCTCATCGTTCTCGATCTGTCTGCAGCCTTTGACACGGTTGACCACACCATCCTCCTCCAACACCTCTCCTTCATTGTCCAGCTTGGTGAGACTGCCCTCACCTGGTTCCATTCCTATCTATCCAGTTGTAGCCAGCTACATAAATGCAAGTTGTTTATCTATCTATTTATCTATTTATCTATCTATTTATCTATCTATCCACTGTCCATCCGTCCATCCACCCACCCATCCATCCATTTGTCCAGTCATCCATCCATCCATTTGTCCATCCATCTGTCTGTCCTTCCATACACCTATTCATCCTTCACAGACTAATGTCAATATTAATCCAGACTCAATGGTAGGCCCGTGCTTTTTATTGTTTGTCTTTCTTACAGCATTATTTTCCTGTACAAGGGTAATTATATTCATGAACTGCACTAAATACAGGTACACATAATTTATTTATATTATGTGACATAATAGTGGGGCTCCTATAAGTAAAGCAGGCAATAATGTGGAATATTGATTAGTGGATGTCTAAATGCTGTGCACTGTGTACCACTGTCTGTTAATATTTATTTTAAATTCACAAGCTTTCGGAGGCTTCCTCCTTCGTCAGGTGAACGATGTGAAAATGAAATCCTCGAAATGAAATCGCATTTATAATTCACAGAACAATGCTTGGTGAGTACAGACAGTTTTTTCAACTTTCAGTTTTTTCAACTTTTTCAGCAGTTGAAAAAACTGTCTGTACTCACCAAGCATTGTTCTGTGAATTATAAATGCGATTTCATTTCGAGGATTTCATTTTCACATCGTTCACCTGACGAAGGAGGAAGCCTCCGAAAGCTTGTGAATTTAAAATAAAATTGCAGGACTATAACTTGGTGTTGTAAAATTGTTTACAATTGTCAACCCCGGTCCATCACCGGCATCTCCACATCATGTTAATATTTATCCAGCTGTGCCAGGAAACTTAACACAATTGCTAATGTATTAACAGTTATTTAAACACAATAGTCACAAGCCAATATGAATTGCTAGTAACAGAAATATGGTGCAACCTTTGTTGCTATTGACTGAATTAACAAGGTTTGGTAGTGCTGATAAGGTCTACAATGGCAGGTATTTGTGATGGGGGTTGTCTTTCTTGGCAGGCTGTCTCCAGGCCAAATCAGCCTTAATGTTAATGTTTACTGGTTACTAATGGTTACTTAATGCCCTGTTACATAGGATAAAACTGCAGTATTCAAAAATTGGATGTGTTTTAAAAGTAGTGCAAAAGCGACCTGTGTTATAATGCCCACTTTTGTATGGGGGAAGGCAGAACTCTGCATAAACAGGCATACATTTATACCCGGATTGCTGTTTACTGGCCTGTGACCGCCACTGATGTACAGTGACGGAGAAAACGTGGTACAATGGAACCCTTGAGTTTCCTATCTTTTAATTTTAAAATTGCACTGCAGTAATGCATAGATAACAGTTCAAATTCGCCTTTTTCAGATGGCTCTGTTGCTGATGCCGATGGCATATTGATAATGTCCGTAAAATTGGCCACTTTGTACACGCATGTTTGATGTTACTGTGCAAAAGACAAATGAGGCAGTCTGGCAGCAGACTATGGTTTGGTAGCCTGGAAATGTCTAAGTAGCCCAGTCCCAGGGCTGTTCAGCTATGCTGATCTTTTATTACTTCTTGCTAAAAGTTCATGAATATCTATTCAATAATACAAGTGGAGAGTGCAGTGTTTTGATTGACTGACGACTAAGTGATTGAAACTATTTCCGCAGCATTAACGACACCTTCTAAGCAATGAACTCACAGTGCAGAACCTAATGACCCAATGGTTATGCACAAACCATCCAGTCAAAGTCCTCTGGGAGAGATGAATTACTGTACTCCATTCTTTTCGCAGTACTAATAACTTTGTGATAGCTAGGGAATGATATTGTATTATGGGCGTCCACCCAATTATTTGCGACTGGCATTGTGAGTAAATAATTTCAAAGACAAAATCTTTGTTCGAAATTCGAACAAAGTTCGAAATTAAAAGTGAAAACAATTTTTTTTCTTATTAATTGAAATCCAGATAAAAATTAGATCTTCATGGGGGGGGAGGGGTGGAGGAAAGTCACATATAGACAACGCCCCTTTAAGAATTTCATCACTATGCACACCCGGCGATCCGCTTCCATTCCTTTTATATCGAATACAAATAAAACGGGAAAAAAAAGCTGCTGGTGCTGGAAATCTAAAAGGAGAAGTTCTGAAGAGGAGTTCTGTCTGTGTTTCCCACTACAGACGCTGACTGACACCCTTTGTATTTCAGCATGTTCTATTTTCATTTCCGTCTACATGGGATCTTGTTTTGGCCACATCCTCAGTTCTGTAACTCAGACTATAACTGGTCTTGGCCGTCGGACTACACGTTAGCAAATCAGAGTTACCGCTTTCTTAGTAATATTTAGAAACCTTTTCAGACTGTTTTCTAGGAATTTTTTTTGTGGTTTTTAGTGCAGTTTTGCCTAGGTTGACGGATTTTTCACTCTTCTATCCACCGGAGCCTGCTTCAGCTCAATTCCTATTCATAGAATCATAGAAAGTTACTGCACAGAAGGAGGCCATTCGGCCCATCGTGTCCATGCCTGCCGAAAAAGAGCAATCCAGCATAATGCCACTTTCCAGTTCCAGCACTTGGTCCGTAGGTTAGGGCACTTCAAGTGCACATCCAAATACTTTTTAAATGTGATGAAGGTTTCTCCTCTACCACCCTTTCAGGCAGTGAGTTCCAGACCCCCACCACCCTCTGGGTGAAAACATTTCTCCTCAGCTCCCCTCTAATCCTTCTATCAATTACTTTAAATCCTTGCACCCTGGTCACTGACCTGTCTGCTAAGAGAAATAGATCCTCCCTATCTAGGCCCCTCACAATTTTATAAACCCCAATTAAATCTCCCCTCTGTCTCCTTTGTTCCAAAGAAAACAACCTCAGCCTATCCAATCTTTTCTCATAGCTAAAATTCTCCAGCCCTGACAACATCCTCATAAATCTCCTCTGTATCCTTGGAACCCGTCGATCATTACCCTTTGCATCCTGCCACTGAGCCAATTTTGGATCCAACTTGCCACTTTCCCTTGGATCTCATGGGATTGTACTTTTTTTGACCAGTCTGCCATGTGGGATCTTGTTAAAAGCCTTGCTAAAATCCACGTAGACTACGTCAAACATGTTACTCTCATCAACCCTCCTTGTTACCTCCTCAAAAAATTCAACCAAGTTAGTGAGACATGACCTTCCCTTAACAAATCCATGCTGACTGTCCTTGATTAACCTGTGCCTTTCTAAATGACAACTTAAGCTGCCCCTGAGAATTGATTCCAAGGTCCCTCTCTTCCTCTACACCTGTCTGTATCCTCCCATTTATTGTGTATTCCCTTGCCTTGTTTGCCCTCACCAAATGCATTACCTCACACTTTTCCAGATTGAATTCCATTTGCCACTTTTCTGCCCAACTGACCAGTCCAGTGTTATCTTCCTGTAGTCTAAAGCTTTCTTCCTCACTATCAACCAATTTTTGTATCATCTGCAAACTTCTAAATCATGCCTCCTACATTCAAGTCCAAATCAATAATACATATCACAAAAAGCAAGAGACCTAGTACTGAGCCCTGTGGAACCCCACTGGAAACAGCCTTCCAATCACAAAAACACCCATTGACCGTTACCCTTTGCATCCTGCCACTGAGCCAATTTTGGATCCAACTTGCCACTTTCCCTTGGATCCCATGGGATTGTACTTTTTTTGATCAGTCTGCCATGTGGGATCTTGTTAAAAGTCTTGCTAAAATCCACGTAGACTACGTCAAACATGTTACCCTCATCAATCCTCCTTGTTACCTCCTCAAAAAATTCAACCAAGTTAGTAAGACCATGACCTTTCCTTAACAAATCCATGCTGACTGTCCTTGATTAACCTGTGCCTTTCTAAATGACAACTTATGCTGCCCCTCAGAATTGATTCCAATAATTTGCCCACCACTGAGGCTAGACTGACTGGCCTATAATTATTCAGTTTATCCCTTTCTCCCTTTTTAAACAATGGTACAATGTTAGCAGTCCTCCAATCCTCCGGCACCACGCTTGTATCCAGTGAGGATTGGAAAACGATGGTCAGAGCCTCTGCTATTTCCTCCCTTGCTTCTTTTAACAGCCTGGGATACATTTCATCCGGGCCTGGCGATTTATCTATTTTCAAAGATGCTAAACCCCTTAATACTTCCTCTCTCACTATGTTTATCCCATCCAATATTTCACACTCCTCCTCCTTAACTATAATCTCTGGTTTGTCCCACTCTTTTGTGAAGACAGATGCAAAGTATTCATTAAGAACCGTACCCACATCTTCCTTTTTGGTCTCTAATAGACCCAACTCTTTCCTTAGTTATTCTCTTGCTCTTTATGTATTTATAAAACATCTTTGGGTTTTCCTTGATTTTACTTGCCAGTATTTTTTTATGCCCTCTCTTTGCTTTCCTAATTTCCTTTTTAATTTCACCCCTGCACTTTCTCTACTCCTGTAGGCTTTCTGCAGTATTGAACTCTTGGTATCTGACATAAGCTTTCCTTTTTTGCTGTATCTTACCCTGTATGCTCCTTGTCATCCAGGGGGTTCTAGATTTGGCAGCCCCACCCTTTTTCTTTGTGGGAACATATTTGATCTGAACCCTCACTATCTCTCCCTTGAATGCCTCCCAGTGCTCTGACACTAATTTACTTTCAACTAGTTGTTTCCACTATCCTGACTGTATTGCTGAAGAGTTGCACACCAAAACTAGCTCCCCATGCCAAGCTATTCTGGTGCAGCTCTGATACTGGCATTGTAGGGAATTCCTTATTTTGTGTGATTCTTGGACACTGGACGAATAGTTAAGCAAAGACAGTCACCCTCACTCACTGAAGTTTTGTTAATCAAAAGTAATTATTTAATGATATTATTATTCATACGAGCATTCATGAAGCAAAATCAAACCATACATATGACTTTCCTTTATAAAATCCCGTTATACACTTAATAATTCACAATGCTATTATGTAATGACTTAACAAATCGTATACACATCAGGCAAATCATTAATACATATACAACCTTTCAACCAAGGATTTTGCACATTGGGCCTGAAGGTTGATCAGCTCTTCAGAACTCGAGTTCCTCTTCTTCTTGCGTGATGTTCAACTGTAGTGTGCGTTCCTTGTGACTGCCAGGTAGTGAAGAGCGAGAGAGAGAGAGAGCGAGAAAGAGGAGGGAAGAGGACAGAGAGCCTTCTTCTCTCAAAGTCTTTTTATATTGTTTTTACCAATAGGATGTAGGATTGGGGAGGGTCATTCTTTTTGTCCAATCTCTCCCTGTTGCTATGCCTCAATCATTAACATACTTCAATGATTGACAGTTTAGGCTTTGATCATGTGACTGGAGACCCTTTGATGTAGAAAAGACCCTGTGTTCCCAATGATGGGTTGTAAAAGGCTCCTTACATCCTATACCCAGACATTCTTAATGGTCCTTGCATTTCCAATTTTGATTGCTTCAGTGGCTTCAAATCCATTCCTTATTCCATTTGACCTTATGCTGGGTGCAACACTGTTTGATGTTTTACAAATCCCAGTTCTTTTGAACAGATTACCAGATAGGAATGAGAGGCCCATGCTTTTTTCACACCTGTCATTGCTTTCCTGATCTGAAGTCTTTGATGTATGTCCTTGTTGCCTTTTTCTACATTACTCCCTGCTGTGTTGAAAAGCCTGTGCTTCTAAAAGCCTGTGTGTTTTAAAAGCCTGACAACGCTTTAAGCTCAATATTATCCATCTAGATTATTTATTTAATAATCTAGATATCTATCTGCAGTACAATGCCTTCGATCCCGAAACTCAGACTTCTCCAATGCCTTCCGTGTCAGTGAGGGAAAAACAGGATTTGTGAGAATGCAGTTTACCACACTACTGTGTTTGCAGGTTTTCAAATGTCTTTGTTTAAGAAGGGTATAGTTAACCCTTTCCTTCAAATATCTTTTGTTAAAGGGGTTTTGAACCCCACAGCATCTACCTGACAATATTAAAAATTACCCAAATATGTCCTATCCACAAAAAAATGGACAAATCTAACCAGACCAATTACAGCCATATCAGCATCCTCACAATCAAGAACAAAATAATGGCACCAAGTGACACCTATTCACCAATAGTTTGCTTGCTGATGCTCAGTTCAGGTTCTCCCAGAAGCATTTAGTTCCATATGTTGTCCTAGCCTTGATCCAGATATGGCCACAAGAGCTGAATGCCACAGGGAAGGGGAGAGTAATTGTTCTTGACATTTAAGCAGCATCCAACTGAGTATGGAGCCAAGGATCCCTCGCAACACTGAGGTCAGTGGCAGTCAAGGGGAAAATCCTCCAGTGTCTGTGGTTGTTGTAAGCCAATCAATTCAGCCCTAGGACATTGCTGCAGCAGTTTTGGAGTGCAGCATCCTTGGCCCATTCATCTTCAATTGCTTTATCAATTGACCTTCCCTTCATCATAAGGTCAGGAACTAGGCTTTTTGCTGATTCTATAGTACTCAACTTCACTCCGAACTCCTCTGAGAATGAAGAAGCTGAATATCCCACCATCAATTTCCTGGGAGTTACCATTGACTAGAATCTTAACTGGATTAGCCATATTAACAATGTGGCTATAAGAGCAGGGTAAAGGCTGGGTACTCTGTGATGGGAGGCTCGCTTCCTGACCCCATCAATGCCTCTCTACCATGTACAAGGCTCAAGGCAAGAGTGTTATGGAATATTCACCATGTGCCTGGATGGTGCAGCCACAATAGCTCAACGCCATTCAGACTGATCAACGTCCTGTCCTGACACTTCGGGAACTAACACAGAACACCACAGACTAATTTGGTGTGGGTTTACACCCATAACATCCAGAAGGCTGAGTTGCAAGTCTTAAACACATAATTTCAGGGATGCAGCAACCAAAGATTTGGTGCTTCCCAAAATATGCAAGGGATACTCAGTGGAAGCCATGCCTAGAGCACTCGCTTATCTCCCACGGTTCAGAGCTACCCATGCAAGAGCCTGCGGACAGCATAACGTCTAAACCACCTTACTATCACTTGGCATCCGTTATCACTCCTCCTAAAGTCGTTTTTTCTGCTAAGATATCCCTTTCATTTAGAAGCTGATAAGGTTATTGTGCCCCACAAACCTCACTATCGTTCTCTAATTTCCCAGATGAAGCGCATATGTGCGACGTTCTGATTATATTCTGTATAAAAGATAATTCTGATTATTTTACGAAAACTCCATCTTTATTTTGGCGATGACCAGATGTCACTGGTTGTGTTGAGAGCTCCACAGCTCATCAGGGAATGCGATAAGAAAACAACAGCATATAGAGCGTAAACTGAAACAATGCAGCTACTCCATACAATATCATGGTCTCTCCATTCCTTTGCATGTATTTATATATAAATTTCTATATATTTGGCTACTCAGTTGTCATATGCATAAGTATTCATGTCTTCCGGCTTCTAAAACGGCAATGTCTAAATCCCCACAAACTGACAGGAGCAGTCACTACATAAAGTGGTTATTACCAATAGGGTTATCTTGACTGCTTCGCATTGGAAAACTATAGCCTACAGTCCTACTTTCATTTACTGTTCATCGCTATTTAAATCAAATACTGACAGGTTACAAGTGACAATAAATAGGGGTTCATTGTATGTCAATGAAATCTGCTAATGAGCGGGCTCATTACACGGTGACATATCGGTCACCAACCTTTTAGAGACTGAGATAGAGTTTATTGCCAGGAGATGAATGTGAACAGGTTCCCTCTCTGTATTTTGGGGTGTGATGGGAGTATGTAGTACTGTACATGCCAGACTGGGCACACTGATCGCAGCTACCACGGCTTTGCAAGGCTACAAAAATCTACATACTAACTTTGAGGACGATTTTGCGCCCTTCATTCGTATTAATGGAAATGCAGCTTACAGTGCCCGAGACATATGGGGCCATTAGAGAGCGGAACCATCCCGTCCTTTCATTAGAGCTTCAACTCTCTCATTAAACTCTGCCCAAATCCTTCATCCCGCGACAACAGCCAAAACAAGACAATTCTTCCAAAATTCCTGCCGGCGCCTTTAGTAATTCCGAACTGTTGCCGTGCACTGCCTAAATTCCGATTCATTGCCTATTTTTTTCTTTCCTTATCGGATCCGAAAAGAAAATACAGTAATGAGAGGGGCGGGAAATAATCATGTTTGGCATCATATATTCAACCATTGACGACGTGTGACAACTCTTAATGTCAGTGTTTGGTTATCTACGTGTCAGCCTTGAGGTTCCCTGTTACGCTCTGCAGCTGATAAGAGAGGACGGCTGCAGAGAACCTTAGTTAATAATAGCAACCTGTGGTAAATACCGCATCAGTCACGAATGACACGGGCGCTAGCTGTGTGTTTTTTTTATTCTTACAGATTTGACTGGATCCTTATGTGAACTGTGACCCTGTCCTGTCTGAGTGCGTCCAGAAATCACTGATAAGGAATCGGATGTACAGGGAGAGTCTAAGATTGGGAATGCGATTAGCTTCTTAAAAAAAGAGACACATTGGCACTTTTCTAGTTGGCCAAGAGGAGGAAAAGTAGTTTTCCTTGAAGGAATTTGAATTATTTGAATTAAACAGCGATTATTTTTCTGGCGCGATTTTGGATTTTAACTCTGCGTGTATTTTTTTGTTAGTAAATTTATTTTCAGAGACGCTTCAATCAAATGAATTAGTTCCAAAAGCTACCACGGAGGGGCTTTCTCTCCCCCCCCTCCCCTTCCCCACTTACAAGGATCAAATTAAGCATCGACTGAGAGATATGGAAAATGAGTGATTTCCTGATCTTCTATTACGCAGTGAGACAGATTGCAAGCATTTCTGTTTGCGCTCCGGTAGACTCTCTTCGGGGACCTAGCACTAAAATCATCCCGTTTGTACACAAGATTTTATCGAATATATTGGCACTGTCGCTCCCTTCAATGTCGAAGCCCGCTCGAATTGCAGTTTTCACGTGGGGCTTTTTAGGGGAAGGAAAATCCAGCAGTAGTATCTCGTCTGATACGTCGATCGGTGCTACGCTAGCAAGAGCCCAAAGTGAGGATGTGGGCAGCGTGCAGTCAAACTCTTGACTTTAAACGGCTTTCCTTAAAGGATGCTCTCTGGCTTGTGCTCGGACCGTGAGTCAGGCATGGGTGGTCGGATCTGACAGCAGTGGAGGCAACTCCAAGCCACTTCCCTGGAAGGCATGATGCCGAACAGGACGCTCAATGAGGAGCCAACAAGTGCCAAGAAGGAGCTGGTGACTCGCGTCCTCGCTGGGAGCCTACTCTCCTTATTAATCCTTTTCACCTTGTTTGGGAACACCCTGGTCTGTGCCGCTGTTGTCAGGTTTCGCCACCTTCGGACTAAAGTCACCAATATCTTCATCGTCTCCTTGGCGGTCTCGGACCTCTTGGTGGCCATCCTGGTGATGCCATGGAAAGCGGTGGCAGAGGTGGCTGGTTACTGGCCTTTCGGGGCGTTCTGCAACGTTTGGGTGGCTTTTGATATCATGTGCTCGACCGCGTCTATCTTCAACCTGTGTGTGATCAGCGTGGACAGGTACTGGGCCATCTCCAGTCCTTTCCGCTACGAGCGCAAAATGACCCGCCGGGTGGCTTCCGTGATGATCGGGTTGACCTGGGCACTCTCCGTCCTCATATCTTTCATACCCGTGCAACTCAACTGGCACACGACCGACCCCGAAGCGGCTGCCCTGCCGAACAGCACCGCCACCGCCTCCCCGCCAGAGAACTGCGACTCCAGCCTGAACAGGACTTACGCCATCTCCTCCTCCCTGGTCAGTTTCTACATCCCCGTGGCCATCATGCTGGTCACTTACACCCGGATCTACAGGATCGCTCAGATCCAGATCCGGCGGATCGCTTCACTCGAGAGAGCCGCCGAGCACGCAAAGAGCTGCCGCAGAAGGAAACGGGACTCTCAGCAGCGGCAGCACATTCAGCACCACAGCACCCTGAAGAGCTCCTTCAAGAAGGAGACCAAGGTGCTGAAGACCCTCTCCGTCATCATGGGGGTTTTCGTCTGCTGCTGGCTGCCTTTCTTCATCCTGAACTGCATGGTCCCTTTCTGCGACCGGAGCTCCCAGGCCACCTCCTCCAGGTTGCCCTGTGTCAGCGAGACCACCTTTGATATTTTTGTCTGGTTCGGTTGGGCAAACTCCACCCTCAACCCGGTCGTCTACGCTTTCAACGCGGAGTTTCGCAAAGCTTTCTCCAGCCTCCTGGGCTGCCACAACTTTTGCTCCAGCAACCAAGTGGAGACCGTCAACATAAGCAACGAGCTGGTGTCCTACAACCAGGATACGGTCTTCCACAAGGAGATCGTAACCGCTTATGTCAACATGATTCCCAACGTGGTGGACTGTATGGACGACAAGGAGATCTTCGACAGGATGTCCCAGATCTCGGCCACAAACGAACTACCCACAGATTCGGTTTATGAGATGGAGTGCGACGCAGACGTGTCTTTAGATAAAATCACGCCCTTTACCCCGAATGGTTTGCATTAATAATAAAAAGAGAAAACAGAATCCGTGTAGGCGACTCCTTGCTCACCCGCCCCTCCTCAAATAAGTTGCGATCTATAGATTGCATTGGAAACAAAGCATCAGAGCAAAATAAATCACTTTGTTAACTTCGACTGTGGCGTCTTCAATGAACAGATCCCGTAGATTCAAATGACAGCTAGATTGTAATTTGTAGGGAAATTTATAAACCATCGTGAACCCTAAACACGCGAGAAGTTTTTCATTCTGGGAGGAAAAAATGTAAATTGATTTTCACAAATCGTTTCAACCAATTCATTTTTTTTTTGCAAATCCAGGTAATTTGAGTTAGCTGACACTTGGGTAAGTGATGCCAGGTTTTTACTGTCTGTTGTGTCGTCGTTGTCCTTTAGATTTCACTTATGGCCATTTCTTTACATCGAGGTTGAAGATCAAAGACTCCCGACAGTACATGGCTCCGTGTACCAGCGGCACACTGCCCATGGCCGTCCCAACTCACTCTCCTTTCCCAATCCCGCTGCTCAAGATAAAAACAAACTTGAAACTTGTTCCACTCAGTTGATAATTAGACATCAAATTCACTTACAGGTCGGAATCTTTTCCCATGGATTTCATATTTTATGTATTAGTGAATGCAGATACCTCTAGACACTGTCAAGATGGCGATCTAGTTTGTGACAAAATATTTTTCAATGATTTAACACCAGTTCACAAATTTATTCCAATAAAGTATTCATTATACCAAATTGATGTAATTCGATTGATCGTCTTCTACCCACGCTTCCTTTTGTACTATTTTTCTCTCCTCCTCCTCAAGGCTTTGACTGTCGCTAGGGTTTCATGGGTACCAGTAGCCCTCCAGCACCTTGCCCAAGCGGCCATCCTTCATGTGTGAGCCCATACAGTGAATGTTCTCAGGCTATTGAATGGGGGTGGGGGGTGGGGAGGAGGTCTGAGACTGATCCAGTCCTCACCCCATGTTCACACATGCACATTTTTCACTAAGAGTCACTGAATAGCAATTAGTTTCAGGGTGCTGAGACTAATTGTATCACTCTAGCTCAGCGTAGATCATGAATTGAATCTTAGATCTTCTGTTCTGTATAGCAGAGTTATGTACTGCCTGATATGTATGGTCTGTAAGGCACAGTTATATACTGCCTTTATGAACTGGACCATCCAGGGTGTAATATCTAATATTTTGTAATATACATGCCTGGCTAGCACTGCGCCCACTCCTGGTGCCTGGCCAGGGTACATATTACAAAACTGTGCACTTCCAGTTCATAATTTTGTGCCTATTAAAATGAATGGGCAGAAAACTGTGGGCTGGAAGTGCGCAATACTGCATTCCCTTGTGTGTCAGGAGTGGGCGCAGTGGAATTTTTACTCCATGTTTTCTAAGGTTTGGAACATTGTTTTGCATAATTGCTGGGAATAATATTGATTAATATCTGTTATTTAAAACAATAGTTCAGTATGGTTAGCAATACTATCACATTTCCCTTTATCTGCCATTGTGCTACATCGGATCATAGAGTGTTTACAGCACAGAAGGAGGCTGTTTTGCCCATCGAGCCCATGTCGGCTCTCTGCAAGAGCAATCCAGCTAGTCCCACTCCCTCGCCCTTTCCCCGTAGCACTGCAGATTTTTTCCCTTCAAGTACTTATCCAATTCCCTTTTGAAAGCCATGATTGAATCTGCCTCCACCACCCTTTCAGGCAGTGCATTCCAGATCATAACCACTCGCAGCATAAAAAGTTTTTTCCTCATGTTGCCCCTGGTTCTTTTGCCAATCACTTTAAACCTGTGTCCTCTTGTTCTCGACCCTTGCGCCAATGGGAACAGTTTCTCTCTATCTACTCTGTCTAGGCATCAAGAAAGAATCTCTGTTATAGTAAGGTTTTTTTCATGTGTTAGTAAAACAATTGCAACACAGAGGGCTACACTCCTCATTCAATATGCATAGATCTCCTGTTAAGATTTCTGTAAAAGGTAGCTGGTTTGCTCACTTCTCAATCAAGAGAAAAAAAATAAGGACAATTCTTCAAAATATAATATACTCAAAACAACAGAGACCATAAATGTTACTTAGCAACTCAAGTCACTTCTTCAAAGATTATTGTATTATTCTATTCAGAAAAGTAGAGTCTCCTTTCTCAGTCTTCCCCAAGACTGAGAAAGGAGAAGTCAAGGTGTTGGCCCTGATGACCAAAGCTATTGTAAGGCACTTCGCAAAATTTATTATAAATTATAAATATTCTTTTGAAATAGGAGTTAAGAAGTGTGGTAATTTCTCAGCTTGTAAAGTAGAATGACTGCAATTCTTTTTAAAATAATGTGCTTAAAATAACATTTGAAGTACATACAAGTCAGTAGTTCTATTTTTCTTCAAATTTTTATTTTGACATTCTGGAAATTTACAGAACTATTGAATTCCTTCACAAATGTCTTATGTTATCATATTTCTTTCTTATGAACAGCTATTAAAGTGCCAAATATTTTCCTCTTCAATAATCCTTAACTCTCTAACATGCCCAAGCCCATCAAAAAAACATGTTCCCTTATTGTGGGGGAGGCGTTGGTGGGAGGAGGCTCTTCCAGCACCTCTCACATTTTGGACAGGATATAAGTAAAGGCGTAAAGGTTTTTCCTCTGATATGTGATCCCTCTCTTCCCTCTAGATTCCAACCTCTCTCTGTTCACTTCAATCTTTCTTGTCTCTCTTTACGTTATTGATACTATCATCAGTGCTTTTCTAAACGTTCTGCTCTTGTTATTCCAAGCCATAGATACACAACCCTACACGCTCTTCCTGCTTCCTGCATCATCATGATGTCGAAATCAAAGTTTCCTACTCCAACAATTTTTTCCTCAGGACTTCAAAACTGTGGAACTCCTTACTTTCTCCAGTCTTCACTTCCACCTACAGTCTACAGGCTTTTGAAACCTAAACTTGGTGTCAACTAATCACTAATTTCTGATTACCCCAACTTCTCTTATCCTCTTCAAACTTGGTGCTGTCTCACACTATGTGCCATAGCCCTTCACTTTGGTATTTGAATAAAATAGTTATTTCTTGAGTGTTTTACTGATATTCACTGAACCCACATGAGGATATTTCTGTTTCAGATTTTTTTTAGTGTCTCAAACAAACTAATGAAACACCTAAAGTGTCCTGCACATCAGTAATAAATGAACATGTAATGACATCTCAAATACCTACAAAGCAGAAACACAATTTCGAAAGTAATAAGATCTACCTTACATATCTCAATAATGGTCACAAACCAAACCTGGAACCTTTTCAAATACAAAGCTTTCCACGTATATGTGCAGCAAACTAAACTGCAGTTGCATAGTTACAACTCCTGTCATGTGATTTCTCCCTTACCCTTTGTCTAATTGGGAAATATGTCTGTTAAGCCTAGAAATTACGCTGAACAATATTAGCATAAAAATGCTTAATTCATTCGTATGAAATTACTTTTCTATTTTTACAGAAGCTTTAATCCATTCCTTTTAAACAGGCTAACTCCTTACAGACAAAGTAATTTTATACAAAAGCGTTAAGTGTTCATACACTTATATCACTCAACATAATTTCTGGGCATTAATGTGTAATAGTCTAGGTATCTTAAATATCAATTTGAACATAATGAGCCATAATTTGCTGTAACAGGGCATCTAATGGCATCTGCTGTTAGTTAGACTTGCCCTTGTACGTGTAGGTTTTTTAATTTTTTGAGTGGTAAGTTGCTGAAAGTGCGAGCTGATAATGACGCAACGAGGGAAACAGGGCATCTGGGACCTGAATGAACAGGGGAAGCAACAGGGTATCTCCTTAACGAATCAGATTGAAGGGTTGTGAAATTAACAGCGCAAGGACTGAGAATCAGGTGTAAATTAGAGCGGGTGAATTCAATGTCAAATCAGGTACAGAAAGAGAAATAGAGAGAGGGAAAAAAGATTGGATTAAGAGAGAGAAAAAAAAGAGACAGAAAGGAAAAGTGAAAAAAATGTTACATTTTTAAAATCTCCAACAACAATTAAAATTGAAGGAATGAGACTCCACACTTGTAATAGTTAATTTTCAGTGCTAGAGAGATTGACTGGCAATAATTAACACTTAACATGTCATTAAAATGGTACTTAGACTGAAATGGACAAGACTTAACTTTCTGTGGCAAATTTAGTTCGTACCTACTGTGCAAATACAGCAACTTTGCGCCATTCAATACATTTCAATGGTGAGGCAGACAGCAAGATGCCGTTTTCGTGAAGCTAATGACGGAGGGGGGCAACTCGGACAGCAACTTTTGAATTTTTAATTTTAACTGTGCATCTGCCCCTTTCCTGAAGTTGCTTTAGCATTTATGCATAAATAACAGCGAGCGCCGTTAGCCTCACTGTTATTTTGACAGCAAATTATGGCCCACTAAGATGAAAATTGTTGCAAAAATAATGGTGTAACTGATAGTATCATTCAACATTATTGTATATGTGCTTTGATACCATTCAGCAATTACAGTTTCTTGGTGTACAAAGAATAATAAAAGGCCTCAGTGACACTGTGGATTTGAACACTATTATTTCTGTGCTTGGACATGCTTTCAATCCACTTCCTTTCTTGGATAGTTAAAAGTCTTAAGTGAAAATAATTTAAATAGTGTCAAGTCCATTTCAAATCAATACAAGTCAACAGTAATGTATAAAAATCATATTCCAATAAAATGGTTCACATTAGTCACTTAGTTCCATTTCATAATCCTAGGAATATAAAAACATGGAACGTAGGAACAGATGTAGGCCATTCAGCCCCTCGACCCTGTTCCGCTATTCAATTAGATCATGTCTAATCTACACCTCAAGTCCATTGACCCGTCGTTGTTTCATATCCCTTGATACACTTACCAAATAAAATTCTATCAATCGCAGTCTTGAAAATTTTCAATTGACTCAGCATCCACAGCATTTTGGGGGTGTGAGTTCCAGAGTTCCACAACCATTTATGTGAAAAAATGCTTCCCGATTTCACTTCTAAATGGCCCAGCTTTAATTTTAAGATTATGCCCTCCTTGTTCTGGATTCCCCCAAGAGTTTTTCTATATCTACTCTATTGAATCTCTTTATCATTTTAAATATCTCAATTAGATGACCCCATCAACCATCTAAACTCATTGGAATACAACCCAAGTTTATGCAACCTGTCCTCATAATTTAACTCTTTAAGCCCTGGCATCATTCTGGTGAATCTGTGCTGTACCGCCTCCAAGTCTAATATATCTTTCCTGAGGTTCGGTGCCCAAAACTGAACACAGTACTCCAGATGGGGTCTGACAAGACACTTTACAATTGAAGCATCACTTCCTCACTTTTGTATTCCAATCCCCTTTGGATAAAGGCCAACATTCCATTAGCCTTTTTGAATACTTTTTTTTAACCTGTGCACTGGCTTTTGGTGGTTTGTGTACGTGGACACCTAAATCCCTTTGTTCCTCCACAGCTCCTACTCTCTCGCCATTAAGAAAATTTTCCGCTTTGTCTTTCTCAGATCCAAAATGGATGACCTCACATTTTCCCACATTGAACTCCATCTGCCATTGTTTTGTCCACTCACTTACTCTGTTTATGTCCCTTTATAACTTCCTGCTTCCATCCACACAACTTACTGTCCTCCTAACTTAATATCATCTGCAGTCTTGGATATACAACTCTCTATTCCTTCATCTAAGTCATTTATATATATATAGTGAAAAGTTGAGGCCCCAGTACAGATCCCCGGGGAACACTACATCCCACCAATCAGAGAACGCTCTCTTTATCCTTATTCGCTATCTCCTACCTCCCAACCAATTACCGACCCATGTCACAAGATTACCTACGTGCACTCTAATTTTTGCTAATAATCTCTTGTAAGAAACCTTATCAAATGCCTTCTGGAAGTTCATATAGACAACATCCATAGACTCCCCTTTCCATCATGCCAGTGACCTCCTCAAAAAATTCAACTAGAGCAGTTAGACATGACCTACCTTTTATAAGTCCATGCTGACTCACTTTGATTAGCTCATACTTGTCCAAGTGTTCGGTCACTCTGTCTCTGATGATAGATTCTAGTAACATCCTCACAATTGATGTTAAACAGACAGGTCTGTAGTTTCCTGGTTTCTCA
This sequence comes from Heptranchias perlo, assembly GCF_035084215.1. NCBI lineage: Eukaryota > Metazoa > Chordata > Chondrichthyes > Hexanchiformes > Hexanchidae > Heptranchias > Heptranchias perlo. The sequence continues at coordinate 137,562,547 of NC_090325.1, forward strand.
CAAGTGTTGCAATTGGATTCACGACAAAGGAGGAATTAACATCACAATGTAGTAAAGAAGAATATAAATTTGTTAAATTTCAAAATTATTTTATGTACATATAAGAGTATTTGAATTATTTTCAATTCTCTTTATTTATTAATAATGACAATAGAAGGCTGATTCCTCCCTGGTTGCTATAACTATGAAGTAAATGACCTTATTGTAGCTTCCCACTTGCAGACCGGAAAGGTTTGTGTCATAGCCAGCAGCAATCTTGCAGGGAGTCAGATGTTGCTGAAGCACCAGAACCGGAGCAAAAAAAAGGCAGTCAACATGAAGGTATGAAGGTATGTGACAAATGTTATTTATTTCTCCTTCACCATGTGAAAAACAATTTCAGGCACCGTTTGTGCACTTATTTTTGTTGAAATGTTTTATTTAAAGTAATTCAAGCTTAATTACTTGAAATTGGAAGAACAGTGGGGGAAGGATTCCTCTGGTTACTATGTGTAACAATATTGTAAATTCATTCATGAAGATTTCCTCGGTATTTCTAGTAAAAATGTAAGTGTTTTCAGAAAGAACATGTTCGAACCACTGACCAAAGGAAATCTTCATGATTGTATTTATGATGCTACTACACATAGCAACCAGAGCAAGTCTTGCCCCAAGAACTTTGTTTATTGGCAAAATTGGCTGATGTATTTGTTAAATAATGCATAGTACACAGTGCTGGCTTCCCCTGAGTTAAGTTCTGTAGCGTTAGTTAAAGTAGTATGCGTCAGATTATATTAAAAGCACTCACTGGGGATTGGGTTGTTTTATTTAAAAAATGGATTTTTGCCAAATACAGCAGTTAACTGCCTCAGTTACTTGAACAGTGAGATCAAAACATGAAGGGTTAGGATAGGGTAAATAGTAATTGATTGTTTCCATTGATCAGCAAGGCAGTAACAACATTTAAGATAATCATAAAAATAATTTAAGGGGTGGTTAGGAAAAAATTCTTCACAGAGGGAGATTAGAACGTGGCATTTTCTGTCACAATCAATACATTTTTTTGAGGGAATTGGTAGCTTGAAAAGAAGGAATATTAAAGGGTATAGGGAGCGAGCAGGAGAGTTGGATTAGAGTAGACGGGGTAGATTTTGACTTTTGGGCTGCCAACCAGTGGAGCGTGGTGGCTGGCCGTTTCAGCGGCAAAGAGGTCACTGTGATTTTGAATCTGACCGGTGAGCTGTGGACGCCAAATGGACGTCCCGAGGCAGCTCGCCGATTTTAGGTCACAGGAATGTCGGCCGGCTGAGATGCTGGTGGCAGCTGCAGGCAGGTCCTGGGATAAGGGGAGGCGAGGCTGAGGGGGGTGAGGCTGGGCCGACAACGGCTCCCAGTATTTTTGTGGGGGCTGGAAGAACACTCCTTCTCCTGGCCCCACAAAAATAAATACTGACTTACCTGTGGACTGCCAGCTGATATTGGACAGAGCATGCGCAGCACATGCTCCACCCAGTACTTTCCTAAAATGGCAATCAGGGTCCTATGTATGTAAAAGGACCTCGATTTGCATTTTAAATCGGCCTACCGCCTGTCGCAGGGAGGGCGCTCTGGCTGCCCAGTAGTATGCCTGGCAAGAGGATTGCTGTGGCTGATGGAGGGAACAGTGGTAAGTCTTTCCCTGTGATTTCCGGAGTGCTACTCCCCATTTCCTCCGGAAAGGAGGCCTCAAAATTTTGGCCAATGGTTCATGCAGAGAAAATAGCAGCAAAGATTTTATGGATCAAATGGGCTGTATCTGTGCTGTAACATTCCATGATTCTACATAGAGACCAGAAGAATTCTCCCTCAGTGTTTTTTCCAGATATGCCAGATGAGCAAGTATTTCATCATCTGTGGGAATTCCTAACTAACTACGGACTGGATTTTCAAGTGAGCAGTTGGTATGGATTTACTATTAATACAATGTTAAGGTTATTATTCCAGATATGTTTTTATTGTTAACAGCGAGTTCATATTACACTTAAATTTTTGCCAGCAATGTTCATACATTTTAATATCTGAAAAATAGAATATTCCTGATGTAAAAATGTGAGGATAAAGTTGAGGGGAAACAACTATCTGGGTGCTTTAACTTAAATTATTTTTAAAACATCCATCCCAAATGTCATGCAAAGACACACCTGAAGTCCTGTCCTGCGAGGACAGAGGCATTTAAAAATAAATTAGTGGTGTGGTGTTAAAATCAGCTTTACCACTAGGTGAAACTATTGAAAATAGGATAGCAACATTTTTGCCAACTGGAAAATTCAATCGTTTAGGTTGCTAAGAATGCTAGAAAGCAACAATCTTAGTCCCTCTGGTATACGAATCATTGGGCCAGAACTTACTGTCAATAATAGTGAAGCTAATAGCGGTCACTATGACTAATGCACCAGGCGTACCTAAAAATGAGGTGCCAACCTGGTGAAGCTACAACTCAGGACTACAAGCATGCTAAACAGCGGAAGCAACATGCTATAGACAGAGCTAAGCGATTCCACAACCAACGGATCAGATCAAAGCTCTGCAGTCCTGCCACATCCCGTCGTGAATGGTGGTGGACAATTAAACAACTAACGGGAGGAGGAGGCTCTGTAAACATCCCCATCCTCAATGATGGTGGAGTCCAGCACGTGAGTGCAAAAGACAAGGCTGAAGTGTTTGCAATCATCTTCAGCCAGTAGTGCTGAGTGGATGATCCATCTTGGCCTCCTCCCGATATCCCCACCATCACAGAAGCCAGTCTTCAGCCAATTCGATTCACTCCACGTGATATCAAGAAACGGCTGAGTGCACTGGATACAGCAAAGGCTATGGGCCCTGACAACATCCCAGCTGTAGTGCTGAAGACTTGTGCTCCAGAACTAGCTGCGCCTCTAGCCAAGCTGTTCCAGTACAGCTACAACACTGGCATCTACCCAACAATGTGGAAAATTGCCCAGGTATGCCCTGTCCACAAAAAGCAGGACAAATCCAATCTGACCAATTACCGCCCCATCAGTCTACTCTCAATCATCAGCAAAGTGATGGAAGGTGTCGTCGACAGTGCTATCAAGCGGCACTTACTCACCAATAACCTGCTCACCAGTGCTCAGTTTGGGTTCCGCCAGGACCACTCGGCTCCAGACCTCATTACAGCCTTGGTCCAAACATGGACAAGAGAGCTGAATTCCAGAGGTGAGGTGAGAGTGACTGCCCTTGACATCAAGGCAGCATTTGACAGAGTGTGGCACCACGGAGCCCTAGTAAAATTGAAGTCAATGGGAATCAGGGGGAAAACTCTCCAGTGGCTTGAGTCATACCTAGCACAAAGGAAGATGGTAGTGGTTGTTGGAGGCCAATCATCTCAGCCCCAGGACATTGCTGCAGGAGTTCCTCAGGGCAGTGTCCTAGGCCCAGCCATCTTCAGCTGCTTCATCAATGACCTTCCCTCCATCGTAAGGTCAGAAATGGGGATGTTCACTGATGATTGCACATCAAATAATGAAGCAGTCCGAGCCCGCATGCAGCAAGACCTGGACAACATCCAGGCTTGGGCTCATAAGTGGCAAGTAAATTTTACTCCAGATAAGTGCCAGGCAATGTCCATCTCCAACAAGAGAGAATCTAATGACCTCCCCTTGACATTCAACGGCATTACCATCGCCGAATCCCCCACCATCAACATCCTGGGGGTCACCATTGACCAGAAACTGAACTGAACCAGCCATATAAATACTGTGGCTACAAGAGCAGGTCAGAGGCTGGGTATTCTGCAGCGAGTGACTCATCTCCTGACTCCCCAAAGCCTTTCCACCATCTACAAGGCACAAGTCAGGAGTGTGATGGAATACTCTCCACTTGCCTGGATGAGTGCAGCTCCAACAACACTCAAGAAGCTTGACACCATCCAGGACAAAACAGCCCGCTTGATTGGCACCCCATCCACCACCCTAAACATTCACTCCCTTCACCACTGGCGCACAGTGGCTGCAGTGTGTACCATCCATAGGATGCACTGCAGCAACTCGCCAAGGCTTCTTCGACAGCACCTCCCAAACCCGCGACCTCTACCATCTAGAAGGACAAGAGCAGCAGGCACATGGGAACAACACCACCTGCATGTTCCCCTCCAAGTCACACACCATCCCGACTTGGAAATATATCGCCGTTCCTTCATCGTCGCTGGGTCAAAATCCTGGAACTCCCTTCCTAACAGCACTGTGGGAGAACCTTCACCACACGGACTGCAGCGGTTCAAGAAGGCGGCTCACCACCACCTTCTCAAGAGCAATTAGGGATGGGCAATAAATGCCGGCCTCGCCAGCGACGCCCACACCCCATGAACGAATAAAAAAAAATTGGACAGCAACTTCCGGCGAGAGCAGATGCGTGGTTAAACACAAAAATCCAGAAGTTGCTATCCGAGATGCGCCGCCCCTCCATCAGCTTCACAAAAACAGCATCTCGCTATCTGACTCATCATTCACATTGAACGGTATGAAGTTCCTAAACTGATGTGGTCAATACGGAGTAAACCCACCATGAAAAGTTGGGGGTTGTCTGAAGTGACACGAAGAGTGTCTTGCCAACATTTAAAGTTTATGCATATTTAATTAAGCCTGGATTCAGACAGAGGGAGCTTTTTAGCTGTCAGAGACTTATAGAAAATGTCTATGAGAACCGAGCGTCAGATTTTTTCACAATTTTTTCACATAAAGAGCTGCCTGAGATGCGGCCGGCAGTGCCAAGGATCTGGGTCTTTGACGCTCATTGGCGGAGTTATAGTAGCAGTCTGCAAGACCAGTTTCCGACTCCTATCTCCACGGTCCTAAGACTGACCACGTTCATTCTACAACTGGTGCTAAGGTGGGTGAAGGGGCACCAAATGATACCAGAACAAACTCCGCCGGATGTCCGGAAGCCGAATGGCGGCCCCCAAACCTAGCGAGGTCGGACAATTTAAATGTGGGGAATAGTGTTGCCATTTGTGGCTGCACAGCTCGGCTTGCCTGGCTTTGCTATTTCCAATACAGCAGCTCCCCACTACTGGTCTGCCCCGGCCGGAGGCTTATATTTTCAGCGTGCCTGGTCCGATTCCCTCCGGGCATGACTTGTTCAAAAGAGCTCGGGCAGGCACATCGAATGCTATGCAGACAGTCCTGAACGAGCAAGGGAAACTGGAGATTCGGTGCCACCATGGCCGGGGGGGTCACGGCTCCCGTTTCCTGAGAATAACTTCGGGAGGCAACATCGTATTTCCTCGCGGCAAATGGCGGGTAAAAGGGCTGGCTAATATGCATCGGGCAGTATCAATGAGCCTGGGCTGTGACTTACAGTAGAATGACGGAAGACCGCTTTCCATCCTGTATCTCTGCGGGCCTGAGGCTGACCGACTTTGGTGCACAACTGGGACTAGACTGTATGAAGAGGCACTGAATGATACCAGAACGGACTCAGTCGGACACCGGGAAGTCGAATGAAAGCGTTTGAAATCGAGCGAGGTTGGTCAATTTAAAAGGCGGGGAACAGTAGTGCCGCCTGCCACCGTGTGATCAGACATTTTTTTGGTTGATTCCAGATGCCGCTCAGATGCCCTGTAGATGGCGCCGCACTGTTTCGACCTCCCGCTGATAACAGCTTATCATGCAAAACCTCATGGACAGTCTATGGGCAAGTACAAGTTTAATGAACAGTGGGCACCATTCGTTCGCTGCTCACAACAAATTCTGGCCCAATAAATTGCAGGAAATGTAGAAAGAATTACATTTGTCAAAGACAGTTTGCATTTGATTCAAAAAACTATTTGAATATTACGTAAGTGTCAGATGCAATACAGAAGATCATTTGGGGAAACATATCATACTTGATTTTTAACACAGCACTGAGATCTATCTGAACTTCAAGTATTTTTATTTTACCTAAGTTTTAACAACAAAAATTCACACAACTAAACAAAATTTGATCAATGATGATAGAGAACTGACACTCTTACATGACATCCACTGCTAACATTAAAGTTAAGCAGCTGGGAAGTGAAGCAGTGTGCACACATCCTTTGACCCAAAGTTCAATCTGTGGCTGCTGGCAGCACATTACACTCCACAGGTCTGAGACAAGTATATGTGGTGTGCATGACAAAAGACAAATCTACTTCAACCACAAACCGTTGTTAATGTGATGTATGGATTCTAATCAGCTTCTGTAATTGCAAAAAGCAGAATTTTTTTTCTGGCAACTAGGAACTTATTAAAGAGGTAGAAAATTAGGTAAAGTTGAGGTATGAAAGCTTGTAATATTTACAGGTATGGTGTTTCTGTTAAAAAAAACATTCCTTCAGAGTTTCCCATGTCTCATTAGGTAGATGAATGATTGAATTGCACCAATTATATAATCCAGAATTTTTTGTGAAAAAGATAGTTTCTTCCGGACTAGTAATTTGCCTTTTGCACCATCCCAAGATATAGGTTAGGAATCATTCTACCTGAAAGGGAAATGTTACATTGCTGCCTACTATTCTCAAAGGGAAAGGTTACAGCTTTCTTGCCTAGTTAAGACACAGATCATCACCCATCCAAGATTATAATTTCTATTAAATTGTGCACACATAGTGTGAAGGTTGATATCATTCTTTTTCTCATTGTGCTTACATTCATACATATTATCATTAAAGGATATTAAAGCACAGAAATATGTGTATTGCTATCTTTCGGATAATTTTACCACTATAAAAGTGAAATTATATGCAACACACATTGAGTGCTCTGTGGTAAGGTGTAAGTCAATGATTTTAATCTTACCAAATCTATGATTCAATTATGTAAATATGTTTCAGTTGTGAAGGTCAATGTGGTCCATGGACTTTATGGGTTTTAGAATAATGGAATTTTTTTTCATCTCAACCAAAATCCCATGTGATATTAATGTGTGTAATTAGAAAAAAAATTTCAGCAAGGTCGTTGATTTATATATGTATTCTTTTATTCTGCTAAAATTTTCACATCTCTATAACAATTAAATCTGTCCTTTCAGCTATCTTTGCACTCAGTTGCTTTTTGCTTTTTTGTAAAGGTTATTCATATTCCATCCATATAGCATAATTTGTTTAGTTAAATGTATTTGTGTAAAGTTAATTTCTTACATTTTCTTTAAATGTTCCATTTTGGTTATTGTTTGGTTTGGAACAGAACATTTAGCCAGTCCTTAAAATATCTGAAAAATAATTTTAAAAATCATAAAACTATTGGGGGATGAAATTGCTTTCAGTAGTATTCCTAACAAGCACATTAGTGCATTCATATGAAATTCTATGTACTATTTTAATATATTTGTTAACCTATTTGCTTTAAATCAGTTAAGGAATACGCTGAATTACTACACAGAGGAATTCCATTTGAATGTGTTAGTGAATTTGTTATTAATATCGTTCAGAGTAATTTTACACCATTGTGCCATACCAAACTTTGTTTCATATTCTTTTAGTTCTTTTGGGTTCCCTGAGTCACTAACTGTCAGTACTAAGAGGCTAATAGGCCTCACCATTAAAAATTTTAGTAAAAAAGTCAGTTTTAGTATAAAATGGAAATCTCAACTTTTCTATTAATATATTGGCAGGTGCAATTTCAATCTATTGTTAACTTGACTATGAGAGACTAGTTTTGAATTGTTTCTCAAATATACACTGTATTAGCCAACTGTCAGCTTGGCTCAGTTGGTATCACTCTGGTCAGTGAGTCAGAAGGTTGTAGGTTCAAGCTCCACTTCAGGAGCAGATAAACTAGATGGACACTATGGTATAATGCTGGGGGAATGTTCTGGTAGCTCAGGTGGATGTTAAAGATCTATTTGACGACTTGGTCAACACTAGCAAAAATAAATGAATTGGTCATTCATCTCATTTGTTTATATATCTGCATGCTGTGCGTAACACTGGCAAGGTGGTATTTATTGCCCATCCCTAGTTGCTAGATAGGAGTGATAAGTTTCATCCCTGAAGGATATTAATGAAGCAGTTGAGTTTTTGCAGCAGTTTTCAGGTGCTAGTCTACAAATTACCAGATTTATGAATTCCATTTCATAGATAACCATGGTGGGATTTGAACTCATGACCTCTGGGCTGTTAGTTCAGTGCCACAACCACCAAACTATCACATTCTCATAGAGATTATTAGCTGCAGAATGTTGGCCTACATAACAACAGTCACTCTGGTTTCTGAGGGATGTAATAATGTGCTATATAAAATCCAAGTCTTACTTTCAGATTCAAGTAAGTAAATTACAGAATTTAAATTATTATTGGCCCAGAAATTGCTTTTAAAGCAACAGTGAGCCTAACAGTGCTCACCGTTGTTAGTGGCGATATCAAAGAGCAAGTTCTGGTGACCGCACATGTGCAGTTAGACGTGGAAATCCAGAACTTGCTCTTCCTGGTTTGCTAGCGATGTGACAGCTTCGCCTTAAAGGGATATCGCTGGCTGCAATCAATGGAATCAACGGACCAGCGCCAAGTTGTTCTCCTGCCCAGTTGGAAACGAACTAATCTCACCACAAAACAGGTACCCACTGTTTTTTTAGGTCTAAACTAAGTTTTAACATTGTGGTATGTCTTAATGACTGCCAAACAACCTCCCTGGTACTAAAAATTAACTTTTAAAAATGGAGAGTCTCGTTACTCCTGACTTTAATAGTTTTTGGACATTTAAAAAAATTAATTAAAAAAATGTTAATTTTTTTTTTACTTTTTCCTTCTGTCTCTTTTATCTCAGTCTTTTAACCTTATCCTTTCTTTATTTTGCTTTTTCTATATCATTTTGTAATGCCTTATTGGGCACATCCGGGTTTTTAGTTTGCATGGTTTGTGAATGAACTGCATTTTCTGGTTCTCACAGCGTGGCTTGCTTCAAGCTGATTGTTTGAGGGGCCTTAGAGATCTTTTCACCACTCACAGCCCAGAAAAAAAAACTGATGGTTTTTGAACTCACAGTTCAAGGAATTGGCCACCAAAACGAACTTGGTAATTTAGTGGGTGAATTTAAATCTAATAGTGGCGACCACTGCTGGTTCGTCAGTCAGAGCAATTTACAGGCCATCATGTTTTATTGGGGAGAGGTTTTGTACATTAGATAATGAAAGAAAGTATTACAAGTGATAATAGAACAAAAGGCTACTCCAAATATTAGTAGTAATAAAATTCCAATTTCCATTGCCAGCTCATTAGTTACAGCGTAAATCATAGAATCATAGAATCATAGAAGTTACAACATGGAAACAGGCCCTTCGGCCCAACATGTCCATGTCGCCCAGTTTATACCACTAAGCTAGTCCCAATTGCCTGCACTTGGCCCATATCCCTCTATACCCATCTTACCCATGTAACTGTCCAAATGCTTTTTAAAAGACAAAATTGTACCCGCCTCTACTACTGCCTCTGGCAGCTCGTTCCAGACACTCACCACCCTTTGAGTGAAAAAATTGCCCCTCTGGACCCTTTTGTATCTCTCCCCTCTCACCTTAAATCTATGCCCCCTCGTTATAGACTCCCCTACCTTTGGGAAAAGATTTTGACTATCTACCTTATCTATGCCCCTCATTATTTTATAGACTTCAGTTCTATAGAAAAGTTAACATTTTTCCTTTCAGCTGCTAGGCACAGCATACATACTTCTACTCTCTCAGACCCTAAAGATAAAAATATTCCATCACTACATCATTCTCTGTTCCCCTTTTCCCTCTCTTCCTCTTTGTTTTGTTACATTTCTGTTATTTCTCCAGATATCATTGTTCCCCCCCCACCAATGTTGTTACTCTTGTCGTCTTTTAGTGGTACTAATGGCTGTTTTCTTGAGATAAATAATTTTGAGGCCTCTAATTACTTTTTATGAAAGTCAGCCACAGTATTATTCTGTCAGAAGGACTATTTTCACTCCTGCTAACACCACTCCCATAAGTGTTGGCCTGTCATTTAGCAAAGATAAACAGCAAAATCCCGAACGGCAGTATAGTTCAAACTACCACATTATTCCCTATGATGAATATAGTGCTCATTTGAACCTCACCCACGAAGAGGCAAAGAAAACCATGAAGAATCAAACATCCTAATGGTGAACTGAAAGTTGACTTATCATATCACAAACGTTAATTGTCATGCAGAAAGCTAATTTACAAATAAGCACTTTAATATAACACCAGCAGTATTCCCATCCAACTAGACTACATCAGAATGGTGAGGATGACAAGGATTAGGATTACAACAAAAACAACAACTTGCATTTATATAGCGCTTTTAATGTAATAAAATGTCCCAAGGTGCTTCACTGGAGCGTAATTAGACAAAAGTTGACACCGAGCCAAAGGAGGAGACATTAGGACAGATGACCAAAAGTTTGGTCAAAGAGGTAGGTTTTAAGGAGCATCTTAAAGGAGGAGAAAGAGATGGAGAGGCAGAGAGGTTTAGGGAGGGAATTAGCGAGCTTAGAACCTAGTCGGCTGAAGGCATGGCCACCAATGGTGGGGTGAATGAAGTGGGGGATGCACAAGAGGCTACAATTGGAGGAACGCAGAGCTCTCAGAGGGTTGTAGGGCTGGAGGAGGTTAAGGATAGGGAGGGGCGAGGCCATGGAGGGATTTGAACACGATGATGAGAATTTTAAAATCGAGGCGTTGGTGGACCAGGAGCCAATGTAGGTCAGCAAGCACAGTGGTGATGGGTGAACATGACTTAGTGGAAGTTAGGATACAGGCAGCAGAGTTTTGGGTGAGCTTAAGTTATGGAGGGTGGAAGATGGAAGATGTCTAGGAGAGCGTTGGAATATCTGAGTCTGGAGGTAACAAAAGCATGGATGAGGGTTTCAGCAGCAGGTGGGCTGAGGCAGGGGCGGAGATGGGGGATATTATGGAGGTGAAAGTATGCGGTCTTGGTGATGGAAAGGATATGGCGTCGGAAGCTCAGCTCAGGGTCAAATAGGACGCCGAGGTTGCGAACATTCTGGTTCTGGATGAAGTGTTACTTATAATAGTCATGTCAGTAGTTACTTGGCATAGGGAGGCAATTCTGGCATCAACATTGATAGAATCAGGAGCACAGTTTTCCTTTCTCTCTGCCTTTAATTATTCTTCATTTCATCTTCCAGCTCAAGTGACAACCTCTGAAGCAAAGGACTTCATGCTTGTTGAGCTAACAATCCCAGAGCTCACCACTATATCATTCGCTAGCTTTGCTTTTGCAAAAATTGCAGTTGACTGAAAGGAAAATCTCTTGATATGTTCAAACCCTATTCTATTTTAGAATGATTTAGAATAACAGAGATTAATTTATTATTTAAAGCCCTTTGATTTTATCCCTTCCAGATCTATCTGTTCATACTCCAAAAGCATGGCAGGTTGTTAAAAATAAAAGTGTTCTTACTGAAAAGATGCAAAGGAAGTTTTATTTATTCTACCATTGACAAATGGAGCAGCTGTGTGCCTAAAGCACATTTGTCCTTTATAGGGTCACCTTCAAGCCAATTGTCCAACAGGTTCTATGGGAATAAGTATGATGAATGAACATTATTGAATGTCACAAAAGCAAAATACTGCAGATGCTGGAAATCTGAAATAAAAACAGAAAATGCTGGAAATGCTCAGCAGGTCGGGCAGCATCTGTGGAGAAAGAAACAGAGTTAATGTTTCAGGTCGATGGCCTTTCGTCAGAACTGGAAGGTATTTGAGATTTAATAGTTTTTAAGCAAGTACAGGGCGAGAGAAAGGGAGTGGGGAAGAACAAAAGGGAAGGTCTATGATAGGGTGGAGGGCAAGCTTTTGCCACTTACAGTTCCTCTAGACCCATCTATTGTTTCTTTACTTGTCCCATTACCACCCCCTTTTGCCTTGCACCATCATCCCTTTTGTCGTTTAATCACTCCTGCCCTCCACCCTATGACAGACCTTCCCTTTTGTTCTTCCCTCCCCTCCCTTGCTTAAAAATTGTTAAATCTTAAACTTCTTCCAGTTCTGATGAAAGGTCATCGACCTGAAACATTAACTCTCTTTCTCTTTTCATAGATGTTGTCTGACCCATTGAGTAATTCCAGCATTTTCTGTTTTTATTATTGAATGTCATCCTGTTATGGAGTGAAAGAACAACCAGTGACATCTTTGAAATTAATACTATCTGATGGATGAGCAGATCTATCCCAGTAAGTGAAATGTTATATTTCAGGTTACAAGACAGATTACAATCTATGTGCAAAAGTGATCACAATGAATCTTATGTAATTACATTTTATGTAATCTGGAATAGGAATTAGTAACCAATGTCAACACTATTCTGGGTATATCATTGCTTTGAAAACGACAGAGCAGGAAACAAAATACCACATCATCATCTGATCCACAAGCAAACAATTAGATAAAACTGCCCATTGTTCATGCTGCAGCACCAAACAACAACAACAACAACAACAACAAACGTGTATTTACATGGCAGCTTTAATGTAGAAAAACATCCCAAGGTGCTTCACAGAGGTATGGGGAAAATGGATGCCAAGCCAAAGGAGAGATTAGAAAGAGGTGGGTATTAAGGATGGTCTTAAAGCAGGAGAGGGAGGTGAAATGGTGGAAAGGTTCAAGGAGGGAATTCTAGAGAGTGGAAGCTTCGCAGCTGAAGACATGCCTGCCAAAGATGGAGCAATGGGAGGGGAGATGCACTAGACACAAGACGACACAAGAAATAGGAGCAGGAGTAGGCCATAAGGCCCCTTGAGCCTGCTTCACCATTCAATATGATCATGGCTGATCTTCGACCTGAACTCCACTTTCCCGCCCGCTCCCCGTATCCCTTGATTCCCCTAGAGTCCAAACATCTATCTATTTCAGCCTTGAATATACTCAACGACTCAACATCCACAGCCCTTTGAGGTAGAGAATTCCAAAGAGATCAGAATGCAGAGTTTTGTGGGGGATGTTGTAGGGTTGGAAAAGGTTACAGCGATAGAGAGGGCAAGATTCTAAATTTGTGGCATTGGGGCACTGGGAATCAATGTAGTTCAATGAGGACACCAGTACTGGGCAAGAGGGATTTGGTATGGGATAGAAAACAAGAGGCAGAGTTTTCGACAAGCTGGTGTTTATGGAGGATGGAAGGCCAGCAAAGAGAGAATTTTAGTAATTGAGTCTGAAGGTAATGAAGACATAAGTAAAAGTTCAAAATCTCATTGAAACTTATAAAATTCTGACAGGTCTAGACAGACTGGATGCAGGAAGGATATTTCCCCTGGCTGGGGGCTCCAGAACGAGGGGTCACAGTCTCAGGATACGGGGTAGGACATTTAGGACTGAGATGAGGAGAAATTTCTTCACTCAGAGGGTGGTGAACCTGTGGAATTCTCTGCCACAGAAGGCTCCAAGTCACTGAATATATTTAAGAAGGAGCGAGATAGATTTTTAGACACAAAAGGCATCAAGGAGTGTGGGGAGAAAGCGGGAATGTGGTATTGAGGTAGAGGATCAGCCATGATCATATTGAATGGCGGAGCAGGCTCGAAGGGCTGAATGGCCTATTCCTGCTCCTATTTTGTATGTTTCTATGGTTTCAGCACACATTGGGCTGAAATGGGGCAGAGACTTGGTGGTATTATAGAGGTGGAAGTAGTCAGCCTTTGGATGGAAAGGATATGGGGTCAGATACTGAGTCCTGTTGAGCAGGATGCTGAAGTTGCAAACAGTCCAGTTCAGCCTGAGGCAGTGGCTGAGGAGGGGGGTGAATTCAGTGGCGAGAGAGAGGAGTTTGTGGTGTAAGCTGAGGATATGTCTTCAGTCTTCTCAGTGTTTAGCTGGAGGAAGTTAAGGCTCATCTAAGGCTTGGGTGGGTGGGGGGGGGGGGGTTGACAATCCTTGACCCTTCTGGCGCACTCCTACTGCTTACAAGGCCAGTGGCATCCCAAGGGGCAGGGCTGGGGCGGGGACTCCCAATGACAGGAGTTCCCACGTCCCCAGCCCTCTGACACACCTGGTGGTGGATACTGGCCCATCGAAGGGTACATGTGAGCCCCACGCGGTGATCCAGGTTATGATTGTGTCCTGCACCCCTAACGAGAAAGGGTCAATTTTAAAAAGAATTATTTAACTGTGGCCCTCTTATAAAGGGCGGCAGTGGAAGATGGCCACAGGGGGAGCTTTAAACATCCCAACCAAGAACCATCAAGTTACACTGATGGTTTCCGGTCTCTTCACCGAGGTGGGCCTTTGATATGTGCCCTGGAATGTTCGCTAGGGTCAGCGGTGGAGGTTTGCAGTAAGTGCGATCCCAGCATAATTGGCAGGATTGCAGGCTTGCGTATTTTTAGGGCCTGGATATTGGACAAGCACCCTAACAGCACAGAGGCAGTGTAGAGGTAGAGCTGGTTGTCATCAGTGTACATGTGGAAGCTGACCCCATGTCTGCAGATGATGTTGTCAAGGGGCAGTACGTAGATGAGGAAGAGGAGGGGGCCAGGCATTGATCCTTGGGGGAACTCCTGAGGTGACCGTGTGGGTGTGGGAAGAGAAGACATCAGAAGAGATGCCCAGGCTAATATTGGATAGATAGAGAGGAACTAAGTGAGGGCAGTCACGCTGAGCTGTATGATGGAGGGCAGGTGTTAAAAGACTGCATTGAAGGCTGCGCAGTAGTCGAGGCGGACAAGGAGGGATAATGCATTATGGTCACAGTCACAAAAAACTTTGTTTATGACTTTGATTAGAATCATTTGAGTGGTATAGGAGGGACAGAAAACTAATTGGAGGGATTCAAACAAGAAGTTAGATAGGCACAGATCTTGGACCTTGGAAAGGAAAGGGAGGTTGGAGACTGGACAGTAGCTAATGAGAACAGAGGGGCTGAAGGTGTGTTTTTTGAGGAGGGGGATAATGACAGGAGATTTGAAAGGGTAAGGGCAGTGGTTGAGGAGATGGACCATTTACAATATCAATTAGAATGAGGGCCAGGAATGGATGTTGGGTGATTAAGAGTTTAGTGGAAATAGGATTGAGGGAGCAAGAGGTAGGTCTCATAGATATGACCTTAGTAATGGCAGGAGAGGAGATGGGAGAGGAACTAAAGGGAAAGTGGGTTCAGGACTCGACTGGGAGAAGGCATAGCGGTTTAGCTTGGGGCCAATGGAAGGGGTGGGGGAGTGGCAGAGGCAATAGAATGGATGGTCTCTATCTTGGTGATAATGAAATCCATGACCTCCTCACATTTGTTGTTAGAGGCGAAGATGGAAGGGACAGGGGGAGAGGTTTAAGGTAGCAGTTTGTAGTAGTTTTTGATAGTGGTTGTTGGAGGCCAATCATCTCAGTCCCAGGACACTGCTGCAGGAGTTCCTCAGGGCAGTGTCCTAGGCCCAACCATCTTCAGCTGCTTCATCAATGACCTTCCCTCCATCATGAGGTCAGAAATGGGGATGTTCGCTGATGATTGCACAGTGTTCAGTTCCATTCGCAACCCCTCAGATAATGAAGCAGTCCGTGCCCGCATGCAGCAAGACCTGGACAACATCCAGGCTTGGGCTGATAAGTGGCAAGTAACATTCGCACCAGACAAGTGCCAGGCAATGACCATCTCCAACAAAAGAGAATCTAACCACCTCCCCTTGATATTCAATGGCATTACCATCACCGGGTCCCCCACCATCAACATCCTGGGGGTCACCATTGACCAGAAACTTAACTGGACCAGCCATATAAATACTGTGGCTACAAGAGCAGGTCAGAGGCTGGGTATTCTGCGACGAGTGATTCACCTCCTGACTCCTCAAAGCCTTTCCACCATCTACAAGGCACAAGTCAGGAGTGTGATGGAATAATCTCCACTTGCCTGGATGAGTGCAGCTCCAACAACGCTCAAGAAGCTCGACACCATCCAGGACAAAGCAGCCTGCTTGATTGGCACCCCATCCACCTCCCTAAACATTCACTCCCTTCACCACTGGTGCACAGTGGCTGCAGTGTGTACCATCCACAGGATGCACTGCAGCAACTCGCCAAGGCTTCTTCGACAGCACCTCCCAAACCCGTGACCTCTACCACCTAGAAGGACAAGGGCAGCAGGCACATGGGAACACCACCACCTGCACGTTGCCCTCCAAGTCTCACACCATCCCGACTTGGAAATATATCGCCGTTCCTTCATCGTCGCTGGGTCAAAATCCTGGAACTCCCTACCTAACAGCACTTTAGGAGAACCTTCACCTCACGGACTGCAGCGGTTCAAGAAGGCGGCTCACCACCACCTTCTCAAGGGCAATTAGGGATGGGTAATAAATGCTGGCCTCGCCAGCGACGCCCACATCCCATGAACGAATGAAAAAAAAAGTAGAGAAAAGGAGCCTGGGTTATCTTTGCTCTCCAAGATGATCCTAGAGCGGAGGGTAGTTTTGGCAGAGGAGGGCAAGGCCTGGCAGAGCTTAATGTGGCCACGTCAGAGCTGACAATAGATGGCTAAGCCAGTGGTTCACCAGGTATGCACAGATTTGAGGGAGTGAAGATGGGGGCTGAACCAAGGGGATTGATAAGGATGACACACAGCCTAGGTTTTGCTGGAGACAAGGGCATAAAAAATAGAGATAAGGGAATGGTTGAGCAAATCAACAACTGCATAGATATCATGATGGATGGAGGGCCAGAAGCTAGGTAATTGCAAGTATGAAAGTGCAGTTATAAGTGACCTGGGGGAGAATTTTTCCAGGGCTGGATGAAGAAGGAGGATTGAAGTAGAGTAGGGGAATGTGAGTCATGAGGGATACAAGGAAGTGATCAGAGATGGCCTTGTCAATGTTGGAGACCATGAGAATACAGGAATCACAGGGTATGGTGAGATTGGGGGTGGATTAGAGGTGAATATGGGTAGGAGAGTGTATATGGAAGGAAAAATTTAGAAAGGACAGGAGAGAAGTGAATTTTGAGGAGCAAGGGCAAGGGAGGCTGAGATAAAAATTGAAATCACCGAGGGTGAGGAGTCACTCAGTGCAGAGGCTGGGGCAAGAAAGAAGGGAGCCTATCTTGAGGAGGAGCTTGAGGTGAGGTTTTTGGTGGACAGTGGATGACGAGCATTTTAAATGGGAAGTGACAGGGGTGGAACAAGTCAGAGGTGCTCAGAGGAGGAGAGGATGCCAGAGAAATAGGGGAAAGGCCAAGATGATAAAAGGTGGTTTGGATGGGATAGGTGGTGGAGGCTTTGAGAAGGGGCCATTACCCAAGTTTTGGTCAAGGCCATGATGTCAATATGATCATCCACAATGATGTTGTGGATGGCAAGAATCTAGTTTGCAAGTGACCAGACATTCTGGAGGGAAACGTGGAGAAGGCTGGTGATTGTTTTACTGCTGGCAGTCGTGGGTGGAGTGAGTAAGACAAGACGGCTAATGAGATTAGCCCCTAATGAACATGCTGGGCAGGAAGGTCGGTGAGAGTGGAGGATGGGGCAGTTGGGGTTGCAAAGGCAGCTGCCATGATGGGCCAATTGGAGAATGTTGAGAGAGGCACAGAGAGTAACTCTGGGCTGTTCGAGGGGGTTTCAAGCCTGGGATGGGGTAAAGAGAGAAGGTAGGTTGAGGAGTAGTGAGGGGTTGGGGTTGGGGTGGGGGATCAAGGAGGGAAAAATACCTGAGAGGGGAGAGATAAAAGATGGCATGGCAGGGTGACGGGAAGAGGAGGAGAGGAGAGTGGGACCTGAGAAGGGGCGAGAAAGAGAAATAGAAGTGGTGGTTTAAGGTCTGGAGTGGTAGTCAAAATGTGCACACGATTGGAGACAAAGTTGAATTCTGGGTTGTATAGACATGGCAGAGGTTCATTGAGAGATGTAATTGTATTAAACCCCAAGGACAGGGAGGAGACAATATGAAACAGCCCAGATTTAAAGTCTGGGTGTCAGCAGGCTGCTGTGGAATTAAATCCACTTGTAGACAAGCAGCCACCAACCAATAAGGCAGTGAGGCCCAGGTTCAGAGTTAGTAGAGAAGGGGATGGATCAAGGAGCCACTGGAGGAGCAGAGTATCAGCTGAGATGCTGGTGGTAGTTGAAACTGAAGAGTTTGGTGCATTCAGAATGCTGCTGAGGAACAGAGTTTGCCAACAGCCAGCAATGGTTGTTCCTGGGCCCAGCAAGGTGCATAGTGGCCTCTGTGGATCCAGTGGACCAGCAGAGGGGCATGGAACAATAGGAAACAAGAAGCAAGAGCAGTAATCACCGGGGATCCAGGGGAGGGTGTAGAGTAAATCCAGGAGGTCAACTTGGATGAGGAAGATGGCCTCAAGAACAGCTGTAGAATGCGAAGGACTACAGGAGGCCAGGAGCAGCAGCAGGAGTCTGAGGATCCAGTCCAAATAAGTCCAGTGAAGAGTGATGGAGAAGTTCTGAAGGGAGAGTTGAACATAACAAGGTCAGCGGCCAAGGGATGTGAGCAGATAATGGCAGGGCAGAGATCATTCAGTAGCAGGGGACCAGCACCTGGAACAGGATGGGAGCTAGCAGGAGCAGATCACAGACAGCCTAGAAGCGAGTAGAGAGTCAGACTGCCTGTCTAAAATTAAGTCAAGAATGAGTCAAAATTTCCTCCAACTGAACATTGGGAAGACTGAAACTATTATTTTCATCCCTGCCATAAACCCAATTCCCTTGTCACTGACTCCATTCCCCTCCCTGGTCACTCACAAAGACTGAACCAGTCTATGTGAAAACTTGGAGTGCTGTTCAAAACCCATATCCCATCCATCACCAAGACTGCTTACTTCTGTCTCCATCACCTACAACCATAGTAGATTACAGCAGAGAAAGAGGCCATTCAGCTCAGCATGACCGTGCTGGCTCTTGCCTAGAGCAATCCAAAATTACTCTTGCTGCCTCACTCTCTCCCCATAGCCCTGTATCTTCCTCTGCTTCAAATATTTAATAGAACTATAGAAGTTCTTTCTGTCAATCTCGCCGAATCCACTGAACAGGCCGTCGTGCCTGTCAGCCCAGTAGCAAGCACCGAAGGAGGCTACTTGGCCCGTCACCCACCTCTGCTTCTAACTTAGCCCCATCACTGCTGAAAACCTTATCCGTGGTTTTATCACCTTTAGACTCAATTTTTTCCAATGTCCTCCTTGCCGGATTCCCGTCTTCAAACTTGTTCATAACGTACCCTCTCATATCCTATCGTATGCTAAGTTCTCCTCACCCTTTAACCTCGCATTTGCTGACCAACATTGGTTCCCAACACATTGGGGGTCATTTTCAACTTCGCCAATTGGAGGAGCAATGGAACAGAAATCAGGTGGGTTCTACAACAGGCAGGCAATCCAGTCTGCCAGGTTATTGCCTAAATGGCAAAGTTGAAAATTAAATACAAAATCCTGTCTTCATTTTCAAATCCCTCAATGGATTCATACCATCCTATTACTGCTAACTCCTCCAGCCTTATATCCCCCTCCCACACCCTTCAGTTCTCGAACTCTGGCATTTTGGCATCCCATTGGCAGCAGAGCCTTCAATGGCCTCAGCCCTATTCTTCAGAATTCTTCTCTAAACTCCTCCATCTCTCCCATACTCTGCGCTTTCAAAAACCTTCTTAAAATCTCTTTTACCCAGCTTTTGGTCACTTGTCCTAATGCTCACATTGTGGCTTAGCATCAGTTCCTTTATCTCTCTTTATTTATATTTCCCCCTCTGTAAAGCACCGTGGCACATTTTCTACATTAACGGTACTACATAAATGCGAGCTGTTGTTGTTAAAAGAATGAATTAATAAATTCAAGTGCATGGTAAAAAGAAAAATATAAAAAATCCTTCCCAGAAATGCATTTGTTAAAATATTACCGATTATATAAGGAATAAATAAATGGGATAACCTTTAGCTATTGAAGATTCTAACTATTTTGTCTATCAGCAGGAACATCAATCACAGTTCCTCAGAAATCTCATGCAATGTACACCCACACATATATTATAACTTAACTAAAATAGCATAATGTACAGTGAATTGCACTAATCCCTGATTTGACTGTAACTTAAATGGAAAAGAGCAGTGCTACAAAGGACAAATTATAATGATGCATTGTTTGTTCTTTTTATTACTTAGGGATTCCCAATTCATTTTAATTTCCTATCTTAAATCCAATTTGTATTTAAAATAAGGAATTGTAGTGCATCAGAGTTTTATAATGTGGTATTACTGTAATAGGAACAAGCCTGTTGGTCACAAATATCAATTTGACCCAGAAAACTGAAACAACATAAATAACCTAATAGGAATGAACTAATGTCAGAATGTTATGTCCCTTAATGCAGAATTTGTGCATTATCATTGTACAAAAATAGTGCAACAGTACAAATGTTTGGTTTAAGACTGAGGCAAATGGAACAGCACCATACCCTTTAGTTGGTCGTGGAAGTTTTAATCTTTTTGGCTGTGCTTATGCAGTAGATTTAGTTGGATTGGGTCAGAATTGAATGTTCACGTTGAAAGCTTAGTTTTATCCTTTAGCTGCTGCCCTGAGAGCTTGCCTAATTAATTTGAATAGAATAAAATCCTGTGCAATCTTTGCATCATCTAGTGGATTAAATCAACAACATTGTCATGTTCCTGTTGCAATCTTGCCAGAATAAAGAGTTTTGGGACCATTTTTAAGGCCATTGAACATTCCTTTTCTGAACTTTGAACCATTAGAATTTGGAGGCTTAACTTTGCACGATTCAGAACCTTAAGCGAGCATTGTCACGGCCATGGGACCATTCATGTCCCATCTTCAGACTCTAGCAAATAACATCTGGGCAGCAGAACATTTATTTTCAGTTGCAGTATTGTCTGCCTTCAGATGATTATCAGGACCACAAAGTTTCTGAGGCTGGCCAGGGCTGCACAATGCCTTTGCTGAAGATTTGTGGTACCAAGTAGTGTGTATACTTAGAGCCTCAAATGAATAGGATCTGGAGTTGAACAAGAGTGACACCTGGGCAGTAGATGCAGGTGTCCTGTAGTGCACTAATACTTTCAGAAGGGCGGGGACAAGTATTTGCATTAGGGGTTGCAGTGGAGGCCAGATGTTTTGGCAGCTGTTTATTCGGATTTAGCTGTAGGCCTTCAAATAGTTTTAAACTTTAGCTCTTTATATGATATTATGAGGTTAAAATCACATAGCGCCTGCCTGCTGGCGTGAACTGGGAATGATCCCTATGCCGGAAGACGGCGGCTCGAGGATCGCAAGAAATTGGTCCTCAGGCCTCATCTAAATAGTCAAGGCTATCTGCTGGCACCTGTCACCCCTTCACAGGCAGTTTGCTTGATGGATGCATGCAATTTTGAGCCTCCGGCAGTGGTCCTCAGGTACATCCCGGGGAAGGGGGGAAAAGACAGCAGGAGGGGGGCCAACTATGGCCTGCAGCGACCGTTGGAAGTACTGTGGAGCTGGAAGCAGCAGTCATGCTCCTTCTGGCTCGACAGAAATTAAAAAATGTCTTTTTTTACTTACCTTTATGATGGCAACCACTGTCTAGGCCGCATCCACGTCCTGAAAACCTGAGCAGAGCAGGCTTAAACAGGTGTTAGGCTGCTCAGGGTAGCCCAATTTCTTGTAAGGATCCTTAAACAGGTGTTAGGCTGCTCATTAGCATATGCAAGGAGCCTAATACCTGTTTTAGTCGGCTGCCCCAGACGCCTGAAAAATTACCTGACCCAATTTCAGGTTGGATGTGTTTCAGGCGAGCTTAGGGCTCAGGACATTGCGCCGTGAAATTGATCCTTTTTGCGGCTGTTTTGCGCCTATAATTTCTATCTCTATGTTTTCAAACTCTATTCATATACCAATTATTTTGAAACATGGCACTCATTTAAGAATCTACTATATTAGGCCTTTTGAGTCAGAACGGATTTGCAATTCATATTAGCTAAAAAAAATTAGCATCGCATCCCATTATTTTCTATGAAAAATATTAATATTTGTTATGACATTTGGTTGTCATGTTATCTGCTTTAATACATATGTCATAATGTTTTGCTTCTTTGTAGATATTTTCACACGTGCATTTACATAGCACATAAAACATTGGCAAAGTATTTGGATAGAAACTGGCTCGATCCCTACATCTACAGTTAACATTAGAGGTGGGAAAAAGTGGGATAAATTTTCATCTTCGCCTGTAATCTGGTAGAGCGGATCGCCTGCCCATTACAGAACCCACACAATTTTCATTTAATTGATTTCAATCGAATAAAAATCGGTCACATTCTACAATGAGCGGGCGGCTCGCTTCACCAGATTACCACCCAAGTGGTGAAGATGAAAATTTACCCCAGTATTTCCAAGGCTCCATCCTATTTCAGAGTACGATGGATTCAGGCATTTCTATTTTTGTCAAAGGGAAACACTGAATCAAGCCTTCGTTCTTTCACTCAGCCTTAATTTTCCATTATTTTCTCCTCTGCTCTCCTGAAGTTGTTAAATCCTTGCTGGGGTACTGCTCCATAGGCATTGCGTGTCCTCTGGTACCTGTCAAACACTGGTAGGCAATTTATTCTTGGGGGGCTTCACTGCTGAGCCCGAACCTGATGCCACACACATTTCCAACAGAGGTTGCTAATAGTGATCAGGAGGGGGAACCCTGGCCATGGTTCCATTCCTTAACCCAGGGGCATTGATGCCAATTGTACCATCAACCCAGCTGAGATAAGCTAACAAAGCACAGGCCCTCCTGCTTTGTCAACTATTGACTGGATTCACTGAGCCATTGGGGAACTAAGACTAGGGCCAAAAATCCATCAGGGGACACATCCTGGCTTAAGTGCTGGGATGCACCCACTGGGAACCTTTGCCACTGAGCCCGATCGACTTTCTGAAATCATGGGAAATTTCCCTACTTTGAATACCAATGGAAGGTGCCTGCACATCTCAGGAGCCTGCTTGCCTCTGGAGGCTGCAATCTGTGGCATACTGGATGTGGTGAAGGTGTCAAGTTGCCCCTCAGAAAGGTAAAGGAATGGACCCTTGGCTCCCCTTTGCTTTAAAAATAACAATAAAAAAGTTACTGTACTCAAATTTTTGAGAACCCAGTCCATGATTCTTGGCTTAAACCCCCAGGAGGGCCCTACATCTGCCATTTGGTTGCCTGGTAAGCCTGGTCTCACCATGTGTACCAGTTGGCAATGGATCACCTGTCCCCTGGGAGGCTGGACACATTGGATCTTTCAGCACTGAAAATCTCGCCCCTGCTCTCATCCCCCTCCTGGCCTTGTTTGGGGCATATGGAAGCTCTGCCCTCAACAAGTCTGAGCGGCAACTACTGTGCAAGGCTGAGACCTGGCATGTCTGGGTCCTGGCCTAATTTCCGGCCCCCTCTGCATACCCCTGCCAGAGTTACAGCAGGAGTGCCCCAGATCTTGCCAGTCTCTTATTTCTAGGGACCTTCCAGATAGCGACTGCGAGCAACAGAGTCAATCTCTGTTTCTTTGGCTTGTGGACAACTGACACTTTCTTTTCTGCACAATAAAAAAATGACAGTCTGCAAGATATGATGAGGGTAGTGCGATTGATGTTGTGTATATGGACTTTTAAAAGGCATTTAATAAAGTACCACATAATTGACTTGTTAGAAAAATTAAAGCCCATGGGATTAAAGGGACAGTGGCAGCGTGGATACAAAATTGGCTAGGAGGCAGAAAGCAGAGAGTATTGGTGAATGGCTGTTTTTCAGACTGGAGGGAAGTATACAGTAGTGTTCCCCAGGGATCAGTATTAGGTCCACTGCTCTTTTTGATGTATATTAATGACCTGGACTTAGGTATACAGGGTATAATTTCAAAGTTTGCAGATGACATGAAACTTGGAAATATAGTAAACAATGTGGAAGATAGTAACAGACTTCAGGAGGACATTGACAGGCTGGTGAAATGGGCAGACACATGGCAGATGAAATTTAATGCAGAGAAGTGTGAAATGATTCATTTTGGTAGGAAGAATGAGGAGAGGCAATATAAACTAAATGGTACAATTTTAAAGGTGGTGCAGGAACAGAGAGACCCTGGGGGTACATATGGGATCCTGGGCTTTATTAATAGAGGCATAGAGTACAAAAGAAAGAAAGTTGTGCTAATCATTAATAAAACACTGGTTAGGTCTCAGCTGGAGTATTCTGTTCAATTCTGGGCACCACACTTTAGGAAGGATGTCAAGGCCTTACAGAGAGTGCAGAAGAAATTTACTAGAATGGTGCCAGGGATGAGGGACTTCAGTTATGTGGAGAGATTGGAGAAGCTGGGGTTGTTCTCCTTGGAACAGAGACGGTTTAGGGGAGATTTGATAGAGGTGTTCAAAATCATGAATGGTTTTAACAGAGTAAATAAGGAGAAACAGTTTCCAGTGGCAGAAGGGTCGATAACCAGAGGACACAGATTTAAGGTGATCGGCAAATGAACCAGAGGCGACATGAGGAAACATTTTTTTACGCAGCGAGTTGTAATGATCTGGAATGCGCTGCCTGAAAGGGTGGTGACAACAGATTCAATAGTAACTTTCAAAAGGGAATTGGATAAATACTTGAAGGGAAGAAAATTACATGGCTAGGGTAAAGAGCAGGGAAATGGGACTAATTGGATAGCTCTTTCAAAGAGCCGGCACAGGCACAATGGGCTGAATGGCCTCCTCCTGTGCTACTATGATATTGCAACAGGATATCAGCAACTTCAGTCTGTCTGCAGTTCATGCTTGCATTAAGCAGGTGATTGGTGACAGTTTGCTAAAGCAAATGAGTCCATCACATTCCCCATGGATAATTGGAAATAGTTGGATAGGTTTGCGGGGTTTGCAAAGACTGCAGGCATTCCCCAAGTGCAGGGCATTATTGACTGCACATACACCACCATGAGGGCTCCTGCAAATGAACCCACTGTCTTCATGACCCACAAGGACTTCCATTCCCTTAATGTGCAACCGATGTGTGATCAAAAACGCTTCATTCAGTTCTGTGCCCGCTTTCTGGCAGTTGCCATGACACTTTACTTGTGCGCCATTCCTCCATTTCCCCCCCTCCCACCCTTTAACCCTGCACAGCAAGGGAGAGACTGGCTGCTTGGGGTCAAGGCCTATCCCCTGTACACTTGGCTCCTGATTTCTCTGAGAGACCCATGCTCTCCTGCTGAACTGCGCTTCAATCAGATCCACTGGTCAACTAGAATCATCAGTAGGACCCAGAAGAAGGGCAGAGGGGCAAGGGTTTGGATGTAATGGCAAGGACAAACAGTACAAGATGTGTGACAGCGAAATGCAGCCCCAGAGGGAGGGAGCGAGGTATCACCAGCTCTGTGTGCCCTCCCTCTGCCAACTATGCCAATGGCAATCATCCTCCAGTGAAGTGAGAGTTTGTAACATGCTTGCACCTCCCCCATTTCTTCCAGTCTCCCTTCTGTTGTGCGCAAGCTTCTCCTGCAAGAAGAGTGGGAGTGGGATAGTGTGCAACCTCTGAAAGTGTGTGGCGTGTAACGTAATGTGCAAGCTGTGAGGAAGAACCAGCAAGTGTGTGGAGCAAACTCCTGTTCCTCTGGGCACCACAAGGAAACCTTGCATCTCTCCTGACCTGGGACTCCCCTCCCCTAACTGCAATCACCTGCTGACCACCTCCCCCCTCCCCAACACTTACCTTAGTGCCAGGGACTGTTCCCATAGGTCCTTGGCAGTGACCTATTGTCACCCTAAATCCCATTCCAGTCAGCCGGCCTCCTCGTCATTGGATGAAAGAAAGTGTATACAATGTGAATTATCAAAGAACTTAACAGAAATGGGAAATTTATCCAAGCCCAAACAAAATAAAAGCAAATTGTTGTTTCTGCCATTTTTGGGGAAATAGCAGGTGTTGAGTGTGTGAGTACAAGCAGAAGGAGGTATAGTGAAGAGTTCACTTCTGATTGGAGGAGAGCCTTTTACAGCAGTAGAGGGAAGGATTAGTAATGCTGGGGGAAAGTATGGTGTTGCAAGGTTGTATTCTGAGTAAGACGGGCGTGAAGAGGAGTTGTATCTTTGCAGTCCTGGTAAGGTCATTAATTTTTTTCCTGCACTGCAGCCAGGTTCAAAGAATGATGCTGCTGGCACTGACCTGCTCAGCCACTTGTCTCCATGTCTGTTGACCTATTTGGTGTGGCACCCGTCTGCCATCTGAAGAAATGAGGACCTCTTTCCTGGTCCTTACTTGTTCGTAAAGCATCTAAACTGTATCCGAACATAGGGGTTGCCCTGGCCGTCAACACTGTCTGCTGATCCAGAAACTCACTTTCCATATACCACCAATGGAAACTCCACCTCCCCTTTAAGAGGTGCAAGCTGACTTTAGGAAGTGGCAGGCCT
Source organism: Heptranchias perlo (assembly GCF_035084215.1). Taxonomy (NCBI): domain Eukaryota; kingdom Metazoa; phylum Chordata; class Chondrichthyes; order Hexanchiformes; family Hexanchidae; genus Heptranchias; species Heptranchias perlo. Next base: position 137,588,872 of record NC_090325.1, read on the forward strand.
GTCAGATTTCCCACCTTCCCAAACAGCGAGATGCCTATAAGCAGCACAATTAGCGCATCCAGCTCGCCAATCAAAATTAAATGAGGCCCAATCACAAACTTCGATTGGGCCTCTCAACATCATGGGGTGGGCTTCAGCAGTTACCCCGCCCGCCTCCCACCAGGTGTGTGTTGCAGATGAAAATCAGCAAGAAACTACTCACCTCCAACATGACCAACTATAAACGACACAGGAGCACAGTGGAGTTGATTTTGGTCTCACACTGGGAAAAGCGGCAACTGGTGGGTGGGGCAAAAGCAATTGCTGCTCAGAGGAGTTGGCAGGGAAGCTATTCCAATTTTCGGGTCACACCTAATTTGCATGAGTGAGGTGTCTGTCTGGCAAAATGTGCTCCCCAAAGGCAGTTTGCTGATTAGGAGGCAGGAAATCAGGCACTGCTGCAGGTTCTTAAAGGCCTGCAGCAGCTAAGAAGGGAGATACATTGTTTGTGGCCAAAGCATAGAAGCAATACCGTGGAGCTGTAGAAAGTCATCTATAAGGAAGATGAGTTCTAGTAAGGCCCTGAAGTTTCCAGATACAGCCATGGAGATGCTGGTGGAGCAAATTCAGAATAGAAAGGAGATCTACTTCTCCTCAGATGGCTGATGTGTGCCATAGCAAATTGGTGAACATGCTTGGTGAGAAGTGACACAAGATGTCAATGTAATCAACATTATCTCCAGGACCTGGCTGCAGTGGAGAAAGAAATGTAATGATCTCACCAGGAGTGCCACGGTACGACTCCCCTTCACATCTCTCATAGTTTTTGTTCAGCCCTTAGGACTCTACCTCAGTTTTATCAATCCTTCTCTTCCCCACATGGGACGGTTGTCCATAATTCAGCAGCAAAGACTTCACTGCACCTCCTTTCAGCTTGGATTCATATCCTCAAAAGCTGTTACTGCCCTCACAATGACTTGTCTCTCTTGGTTATACTTACTGCTTCTTCTTGTTATCATGCACACTATGGTAAGCTGGCTAATACATGGTGAGGGTTGAAAGCCCTTGTCCAGGGCATTTTTAACCCACTTCCACTTTCCTTGAAGGAGAAGCTTGCTCACAACAGGAGGGAGCACAGGAGGTCACACTGCAAACAGTCACTCCTATGTAAGTGGCTGCCATTGACATCATCGGAAGAAGCACAATAGTCAGTCTGGGCATCTGGCATTGCAGGGTTTATTGGCATCTTGCCTTGCTCTTCTCTTTCAACTTAACTCTTTCAGTCACGTCCTCACTAATCTCTTGAACATGACAATCTGGTGTTGCATTGTTCTGCCATTGCTTGCCCTCACAACTACATCATAACTTCGTCCCTCTCCCCCTTTTCTAGGTCAATCAAAGACTTGGTCGCTGGTATCAGACAGACTGATGATTAAAGCCCTGATAACTATGCACCCTGATTCACTCTTGCCAAGCACCATCACAGAAATTGACACCCACGTGACTCAATGAGGGGACTCCACTGGGGGATTCACCGAGCACTGGTGAGCAGGAGCAGGAAGTAGTGAGGTGATGAGGAAGGCCAAGGGAAGAGCTAACTGAAGGACCTGCTTATGACTGAGCCACAGCAGCCCCTTTCCTCCCATATTGCAGCCACTGGGGGAGCATTTCTTAAACAGGACAACCTGGTGTTGCATTGTACTACCACTGCTTGCCCTCACAACTATATCATAACTTTTTTTTTATTCGTTCATGGGATGTGGGCATCGCTGGCGAGGCCGGCATTTATTACCCATCCCTAATTGCCCTTGAGAAGGTGGTGGTGAGTCACCTTCTTGAACCGCTGCATAACTTCATCCCTCTCCCCTTCATAGAACTTCAGACAGGCTCAAATCGGGCATAGTGTAAAACGGGCTGCCAATTCACTATCGCTCGTTTTGCACTACTGTCCAAGACAAATTTATACCCCTGGTGTGGACAGAATGTTCCTATAATAGCTGGTGACCTTGCAATGTGAGGTGACATGAATATCAATTTTGGTATTTAGATAGTTGCTGTAACTGGTAGAGTGGAAGGACTGGGACAGATGATGGATATGGCTGTTAACACAGGGAGTACAGATTGTTCAGCTGAAGTTCTCTTCATTGAGCTGCTTCCAAACAGCCCTGGCTGCAGGCAACTGCTGGACACCTTCCGCTTCCTTGCTATCCTCTATGGCGTCAGTGTCCTCTCCCCCATGATGCTGAAGGCCCTCTTCTAATGGTGGCTCCATGTATTGTTCCTTTTGCAGACCAAAGTAATTCAGCATACAGTAAACCACAATCATATGGGACACTTTTAATAGCTGTATTGCAAGAAGCCACCAGACTTGTCCAGGCATCAGAATCATTGCTTGAAGACGCCAATCATCTACTTGATGAGGGCTGTAGCAGACCGACGCATCTCACTGTAACAGAGTTCCACAGCCAAGCAGGGGTTCCTAAGAGGAAGTGTGCAAATAGCCAGCCTTTAACTCGCTGTGCGGGGTTAAACATTAGGGGGATGGATGATTGACCAATATAAAAACATCATGAAAGTGGCCACAGACTTGCATGATGCGCTGCTGGCCATCACTCACCAGTTGAACATTAAAAGAGTAGAACCTTTTGTGATTCATGAAGGTGGCAGTGTTGCGTGAACGAGCATACAGGGTGACATGGTGAAGTCAATGATACCCTGGGGCTTGGGGGATTTCTGCAACCCAAACAAACCCTAGAGACCTATCCTGCTGCTACCGGATGTCTATGGGGAAAGTGATGAATCTGTTTGCTCTAGCATCAGTCAACTGTTTATAATACAAGCATAGGCTGCAGAGTGACTGATGCTGCTGATATCCACTGTGGCAGTCTGGAAGGAACTGGGGAAGTTCAGGTCTGCTGTGAATTTGACTGCAACAGGCAAGTCTGTACCAGCTGTAGCAGGTGGCTACAGGTCTTCTTGCACAATGTGACACAAATGTGTTACTGACTCCCTGAAGAATCAAAGCCTCCCTAGGCAATGTTCCTCTGAGAACTGCAAGTTTGTTGTTCTGGGCCTATAGACTCAGTTCAGAGGGCAAGGGTTTCTCTGAGTGCACCTCCTTCTATTTACTCTCCTCCCAGCTGGAGCTGTGTTTGCTTCTTCCTCCTCCTCCTCCTCCTCCTCCCATTGTGAGATTCCTGGAAGGGCCTCCAGCAAGAAACAATTAAAATGCCTGAAGCCCCTTAATTGTTCACAGTTTACAATTGCGACGACAAACACTTTCAAAGCCTTTAAGGTCAAAAACTACAAGTTACTCCCAGAAAAATGTCTCTGAAAGCTCTATACAGCTTTACCTGAGGATAGCTGAAGATCCTTTAAATAGTGTTTGAAATGGCCACCTCAGGACTTGTGTCACCCATGGTTGGTGGACAAGAACAAGAAGTGGCATTAGTCAGGTGATAAGATTGAAAAATGGCATTGGTAGCAAAATGACGTTACTTGATTCCATTTTGAATAGATTCACGAGGCTTCTGCCTTTTTCAGATGGGAGCTTTGGCTGTCAGAAAATCAAGCAAGTTGGAAAATCAGCGATAACTGGGCAGAAGGAACAGACAACTTAACGCCAATTTTATCCCCCGCACACAGTAAGAATGGGGTGTGCAGGGGTGTTACATTAGGGGCCGATTACTTATCTCCCGCCGGCTGCTATTTTAATTCCCAGGTTTCGGGAGGCATGCGATATTCTTAGTGTAAGGAGTCGAGGGCCCATGTAAACATTCAGAAGTTGGGGTCCAACGACATGATTCTTACCCTGACAGTATTTTAACCTTGCGCTGTGAGAGTTGTGCTCACTGCCAATTGCGCTCCAGAAACCTGGCATCAAAAGAATCCATGGCCAAAAGAGACCCGGCAAAGTACATTTTCATTGCGTTCCTTGTGGGCCATGAGGAGCTGGAGTGCCCCCTGCCCCATGACTCCTCCCTCCCCCCGACTGCGATCGGTTGCTGAATCCCCCGTTAACATTACCTTAGTGCCGGGGTCTGTTCCCGCGTGTCCCTTGAGGCGGCCTATTTCCACTGGAAAGCCCGCTTAGATGTTCAAGGTATATAACTGAATGCAAGTCTAGGAGGCAGTTACAAAAGTATAATAGAAATAAATAGTTCAGTTTTCATCATAAGCTTCAAGAGCAACATATGAACATTATCTGAAGACTGAGATAGAAACATAGGAGCATAGAAAATAGGAGCAAGAGTAGGCCATTCGGCCCTTCGGGCCTGTTCCGCCATTCAAAATGATCATGGCTAATCGTCTAACTCTGTACCCTGTTCCCGCTATTTCCCCATATCCCTTGATCCCTTTAGCATTAAGAAATATATCTATCTCCTTCTTGAATGCATCTAATGACTTGGCCTCCACTGCCTTCTGTGGTAGAGAATTCCACAGGTTCACCACCCTCTGAGTGAAGAAATTTCTCCTCATCTCGCTTTTAAATGGCATACCCCGTATCCTGAGACTGTGACCCCTGGTTCTGGACTCCCCAGCCATCGGGAACATCCTGCCTGCATCTAGTCTGTCTAGTCCTGTTAGAATGTTATATGTTTTGATGAGATCACCTCTCATTCTTCTAAACTCTAGTGAATATAGACCTAGTCGACCCAATCTCTCCTCATACGCCAGTCCTGCCATCCCAGGAATCAGTCTGGTAAACCTTCGTTCCACTCCCTCCATGGTAAGGACATCCTTCCTCAGATAAGGAGACCAAAACTGCACACAATATTCCAGATATGGCCTCACCAAGGCCCTGTACAACTGCAGTAAGACATCCCTGCTCCTGTACTCAAATCCTCTTGCAATGAAGGCCAACATACCATTCGCCTTCCTAACTGCTTGCTGCACCTGAATGCTCACTTTCAGCGACTGGTGTACAAGGACACCCAGGTCTCGTTGCACCTCCCCTTTTCCCAATCTATCACCATTTAGATAATAATCTGTCTTTCTGTTTTTACAACCAAAGTGGATAACCTCACATTTATCCACGTTTTACTGCATCTGCCATGTTCTCGCCCACAGATGATACTGTAATCAATTATTCTTTGGTAAACAGTGAACTATGCTTAAATAATGGGATACTGGATTATAACATATATGATGGGGAAACTCAGTTAGGCTTTATGATATATGGAAGGGCCTCTTTTCTTGTGGAAATAACATCGACCTAGATCTTGTTGGAACGGGGCATCTTGCAGCATGCCCCATCAATTAGACTTTTTCCCTCAACCTTCAGTTTGAAAATTTTTTGCACTGCAAGTTGCTGGAAGTGCATGCTGATAATGGGCAGCGAGGACAACGGGAACCTGAGACCTCGGTGAACGATGGGACCAACAATCTATCTCCTTAATCAATGAGATTTAAGGATTGAGAAAGAAACAGAGGAACGATGGACAAGGAAATAGGGTGAATTAGAGTCAAATCAGGTACAGAAAGAGAAATAGAGGGAAAGAAAGATTGGATTAAGAGAGAGAAAAAAGAGACAGAAAGGAAAACTAAGAAAAAAAATTAAAATTTTTTAAATTCTCCAACATCAATTTACTTCCTGTAGGAATGAGACTTCACAGTTTAAATTGATCCCTTTCTGGGCCGGAGAGGTTGAGTGGTATTGGAGCAACATAAATCTTGTCATTGTAAAGGTACTTACATTGCTAATTACTAGCCCTAACGTTCTGCAGAGAGTTTAATTGGCAATTAATGCGCAAATGCAGCAAGTTCTTGAAATTCACAGGGAGGTAGAAGGTGAGCTGTCGTTTCCGTGAGGCTAACGGCGGAGCGGCACAAATCATCCAGCAACTTGTGACGATTCGCAATTCACGGGCAGCTCTACCTCGCCACAATTTGCTGGACGATTTACACATCAAAAGTGGCGGGCACCATTAAACTCGCTGTTATTTTGGCAGCAAAATCTCAGCCATTATTATATTCAGAGAAATGTTACATCTCCTCAGTAATTTTTTTCCTTTTGAATTTCATACATGAGATGATCTATGGACATAATGAACTTTAGATAAACAGAGGAAATGCCTTCTTCACTTTCCCTTATTGAGATACTGGGTTAGTTTCTTCTTCCATTGGTGAGTTAACAGTGTAGTGGGAATAATGTCTGCTCAGGTGACTCCGCTGCTAACCCTCTGCAGTTTCCTCCCAGGGCTCTCATTTGCAATGCAGGGCGGGTTTGGAGTGGGAATATTGCTCTGAGAGGGATGTTCAGAGCTGCCCCATTACAAACGCTTCAGCAATTTAAAGGGCCACAGGTCTTTCTGCAGATCGGGTCCCAGATTCTTGGACACATAGATGGAGGTTCTTTTGGCAGACGTGAGGCAAGAATCTTGGGCACTGAGGGCAGAAAAAGGAAGAAGAAAGAAATTTATATAGCATCTCCCGCAGCCTCAGGGCACCCCAAAGCACTGCACAACCAATTAAGTACTTTTGAAGTGTAGTCATTGCTGTTTTGTAGGCAAATGCAGCAGCCAATTTGCGTACAGCAAGGTCCAACAAACAGCAATGAGATAAATGATGAGATAATCTGTTTTGGTAATGTCTGTTGAGGTATAAATGTTGGCGAGGACATCACCTGTGCAATTTTTTTATTCCTTCATGGGATGTGGGCATCACTGGCGAGGCCGGCATTTATTGCCCATCAGTAAATTGCCCTTGAGAAGGTGGTGGCGAGCCGCCTTCTTGAACCGCTGCATTCCGTGTGGTGAAGGTTCTCCCACAGTGCTGTTAGGAAGGGAGTTCCAGGATTCTGACCCAGCGACCATTAAGGAACGGCGATATATTTCCAAGTCAGGATGGTGTGTGACTTGGAGGGGAACGTGCAGGTGGTGTTGTTCCCATGAGCCTGCTGCCCTTGTCCTTCTAGGTGGTAGAGGTCACGGGTTTGGGAGGTGCTGTCGAAGAACCCTTGGCGACTTGCTGCAGTGCATCCTGTGGATGGTACACACTGCAGCCACTGTGCGCCACAGGTGGAGGGAGTGAATATTTAAGTTGGGATGCCAATCAAGCGGGCTGCTTTGTCCTGAATGGTGTTGAGCTTCTTGAATGTTGTTGGAGCTGCACTCATCCAGGTAAGAGGAGAGTATTCTATCACGTTTCTGACTTGTGCCTTGTAGATGGTGGAAAGGCTTTGGGGAGTCAGGAGGTGAGTCACTTGCCACAGAATACGCAGCCTGTGATCTGCTCTTGTAGCCACAATATTTATATGGCTGGTCCAGCTAAGTTTCTGGTCAATGGTGACCCCCAGGATGTTGATGGTGAGAGATTTGTTGATGGTAATGCTGTTGAATGTCAAGGGGAGGTGGTTAGACTCTCTCTTGTTGGAGATGGTCATTGCCTGACACTTGTGTGGCGCGAATGTTACTTGCCACTGATCAGCCCAAGCCTGGATGTTGTCTAGGTCGTGCTGCATGCGGACACGGGCTGCTTCATTCACTCACTTCACCACCAGCGCACAGTGGCTGCAGTTTGTATCATCCACAGGATGCACTGCAGCAACTCGCCAAGGCTTCTTCGACAAACCCGGGACCTCTACCACTTAGAAGGACAAGGGCAGCAGGCACATGGGAACAACACCACCTGCACGTTCCCCTCCAAGTCACACACCATCCCGACTTGGAAATATATCGCCGTTCCTTCATCGTCGCTGGGTCAAAATCCTGGAACTCCCTACCTAATAGCACTTTAGGAGAACCTTCACCACACGGACTGCAGCGGTTCAAGAAGGCGGCTCGCCACCACCTTCTCAAGGGCAGTTAGGAATGGGCAATAAATGCTGGCCTCGCCAGTGACGCCCACATCCCATGAACGCATTTTTTTTAAAAAGCAGCTGAAGATGGTTGGGCCTAGGACACAGCCCTGAGGAACTCCTGCAGCAATGTCCTGGGGCTGAGATGATTGGCCTTCAACAACCACTACCATCTTCCTTTGTGCTAGGTATGACTCCAGCTGTTGGTGCTTTTCTTCGAATAACACCATGGGACCTTATACATCACCTGAACAGGCAGACAGGGCCTCGGTTTAACATCTCATACAAAAGATAGCAGCTCTGGCAATGCAAAACTCCCACAGTACTGCACTGAAGTATCAGCCTGTATTACGTGCTCAAGTCTCTTGAGTGGGGCTTGAGCCCACAAACTTCTTAGTTAGAAGTGAGAGTGCTACCACTGAGCCAATGTTGCAATAGCTCCAATGTAAGGAATAATGAATTTGCAGGAAAGGCTCTCTGATTTCTGACAGAATCTGGAAAATAATTCTGCACGGACTTAAATTCTGTAAATTCCACTCCAGAAATGTTTCCAGGCTCCTGTTTTTATTTCCATTTCTAATAAGAACAGAAAACATAAATGAAGAGGTCTTATCAAAGTGAGGCAAGGCTAACTATCCTTAGCCTTTTTCGTGCCATACAGATGGCAGGCAAAATGATAACACATCTCCCACTGCAATGGTGTCTGTGGAAGCAGAGAAAGCTTATTAACAAAACAATCAAGTTAAAATGAAATCCTTCCATTGCTAAATCTTGTTTGTATTACTGACTAATGGAAAGAGGAAATAGAGAAGAAGCAAGTTCAGATTCAATTACAGCAAATTATTTCAAATCCAAAGACTGAATGTTAAGGTTGTGCTATGTAAGTAGCGGTGTTCATTATACTCGCCCTTAGTGTAGTTGAAATTTCTCAAGAAGTGTATACAATTATAGTCTGATTTCAAATACATGAAGGAACATGCTCATAAAAAGTCATCAGCTAACCCTGTGGACTGTCTGCTGATTTTTAACATACACACATTGAATACTAACCTACTCGTAATATTTTTATGCATTTCACTCAATATTTTAATACTAAATCTTTGTCACAGACACTACTGCTCCTTTTCTGCATTCTAATCTCCTGTCCTCCCTGTCCCTGTGCTTGAATCTGGGTAGAATTTACAGTTGGTGCAAATTACCCATTTCATTTTTAGTATTCTAATATATGGTCATGTCCCCGTGGCAGTTTCCCATCTATTTAGAATGAGATTGTGCTGTACACTATGCTTGCCTGCCTGGAGAGAATAAAAGTCATCGTCCATACACGATACAGTTCCTAAAGGAGTACACTTTTTCTAATGCCTTTTTAGTGCTTTATTAAATTTGTTCCTTTTTGGATTTCTGTTGATTTTTTTTGGTATCAGAAAATATTGGGAGTGTTTAGATAGAAAGAAAATAGCTGAACATTATTTGCACCTGTAACTGAGGTATTTACTAGAGTTCAACAGACCAGGAGGGATGGAAACAAAGGGAGGACATGAAAAGGTGCAGTTACAACATAAACTTCCACTGCAGCTCAGGGAGGGACAAAGGGCAAAAGGTCATTTTAACCTAACTTGCTGGGCGGGAAACCCACCAGATCGGGTGGAATGCCAGTTTTACACCCCGTCCAATATTACTCCCCATTCACTCCAGTGGAGAGTAAAATCAGGCGGCAGGTAAAACCAGGATTGCACCCAATCCCGTCTTTTTCCCGACAGGTGGGTTAGGTTAAAATTGCTCCCCTTAGACATCTAACTGTAAGCCACAGAGATATGTGCCAGTTGACAAGTCGTGTTAAAGTTAATGATGGGGGCTGTTTTTAAAGTGCCCCAAATACAGTATGGTTGAAGTAGTACATGATGTAAGAAGGCATACCAGGGAGATCATCAGGCAGCAGAAATTAACATTATGTCACCAACCGTACCTGTAGGCCCTAGCATACCTACCTAGCAATTTCCGGAGACAACTGTCTCCACAGGTCAGCAGGGAACCAGTTACACAGATGTGCATTCTGCTGCAAAGACACTGCCAGCAATCTTAACCATAGGGACAGCACTGCTGGTAGCAGTCAAGGTCACCATCACCCTCAACTTTTCTGCCTGTGCCTCCTTTCAGGCTAACATAGGCATTATTTGTAGCATCAGTTAATGTGCTCCCACATTATATATGACTTCTGTATTGATCATCTGTTGAGGTACAGATCGGCCATGATCTAATTGAATGTCAGAGCAGGCTTGAGGGACTGAATGGTCTTTTTCTGTTCCTAATGTTCCTGCATCCAGCATTTTCATCTCCTTTCCCACTGAACATGAACAGGCACATTATATGTCTGCCAATTTCACCACACTCTTGCATTTTCCATAGTATAATGGGGTCAATAACGGCAGCCATGTAATCATCTAGGCAATAGATTCACTCTCCTCCTCGGGCACCTCCACTTGTTCCACCTCATGTGTGCACTGTGATTACCTGGTGCTACCTCTACAAGCCCACAATCTGCATCCTCTGGGATATGTGAAGCTGTGCCAGTGCTTACAAACATTGGTGAGAGTGGATGCTGTCTTGTTCTGGGCCACCGGCAGTTCTGGCAGGCTGCTCTTCCAGGCCTACAGTCTCAAAGGGTACAAATGTGTTGGCTCCAACAGACCTCTTCAACTAGAGCTTGTATTGCAAATGTAAGAAATGCTCAAGGTAAAGGATTAATCACATTCTAAAATATCCTAATAAGACATAGAAGGCATACATTCTGGTAAAGCCAAGTTCAATGAATTAGCACTTGTGAGTAATCTGTTAAAGGATCGGTCCCTTGCATAGAAACTAGAGGGTGTTTTGTTACAAAGTATAAAAGCTTTATTAAGAAGTTACAATATAAGTAGTGAAGAAGTTACAATACAAGAGTACAGCTATAACGTACAAAATAAGACATTGAGATACAATCTGGCAAAGCTGAACACTGACAAGGTTCCGAGGCAATTGCTCTTGAAGGTCAATGCAATGAGAAAGGATAAATTAACAATCTTGTTGTGCGGGGTCCCTTAGGGAAGAGCGACCATAACATGATAGAATTCCTCATTAAGATGGAGAGTGAAGTAGTTGAATTCGAAACTAGGGCCCTGAATCTAAATAAAGGAAATTACGAAAGTATGAGGTGCGAGTTGGCTATGATAGATTGGGGAACTTTGCTAAAAGGGATGACGGTGGATAGGCAATGGCTAATATTTAAAGAACGTGTGCAGGAATTACAACAATTATTCATTCCTGTCTGGCGCAAATATAAAACAGGAAAGGTGGCTCAATTGTGGCTTACAAAAGAAATTAGGGATAGTATTAGATCCAAAGAGGAGATATATAAAATTGCTAGAAAAAGTGGCAAGCCTGAGGATTGGGAACAGTTTAGAATTCAGCAAAGGAGGACAAAGAGATTGATTAAGAGGGGAAAAATAGAGTTTGAGAATAAACTAGCAGGGAACATAAAAACTGACTGTAAAAGCTTCTATAAATATGTCCAGAGAAATAGATTAGTGAAGACAAATGTAGGTCCCTTACAGTCAGAAATGGGGGAAATTATAATGAGGAACAAAGAAATGGCAGAACAATTAAACACATACTTTGGTTCTGTCTTCACAAAGGAGGACACAAATAACCACCCAGAAATGTTAGGGAACCAAGGGTCTAGTGAGAGGGAGGAACTGAAGGAAACCAGTATTAGTAAGAAAATAATGCTAGGGAAATTAATGGGGCTAAAGGCTGACAAATGCCCAGGGCCTGATAATCTACATCCCAGAGTACTAAAGGAAGTGGCCCTGGAAATAGTGGATGCATTGGTGATCATCTTCCAAAATTCTATAAACTCTGGAACAGTTCCTACAAATTGGAGGGTGGCAAATGTAACCCCACTATTTAAAATAGGAGGGAGAGAAGAAACAGGGAATTACAGAGCAGTTAGCCTAACATCAGTAGTGGGGAAAATGGTGGAGTCCATTATAAAAGATTTAATAACAGAACATTTGGAGAGCATTAACGGGATTGGGCAAAGTCAGCATGGGTTTTTGAAAGGGAAATCATGCTTAACAAATCTACTGGAGTTTTTTGAGGATGTAACTAGTAGAATAGATGGGGAGAACCAGTGGATGTGGTGTATTTGGATTTTCAGAAGGCTTTTGATAAGGTCCCACACAAGAGGTTAGTGTGCAAAATTAAAGCACATGGGATTGGGGGGAATATACTAGCATGGATTGAGAATTGGTTGACAGACAGGAAACAGAGAGTAGGAATTAATGGGTCTTTTTCCGGGTGGCAGGCAGTGACTAGTGGGGTACCGCAGGGATCAGTGCTTGGGCCCCAGCTATTCACAATATGTATCAATGATTTGGATGAGGGAACTAAATGTAACATTTCCAAGTTTGCAGTCGACACAAAGCTGGGTGGAATGTGAGCTGTGAGGAGGATGCAAAGAGGCTCCAATGTGATTTAGACAAGTTGGGTGAGTGGGCAAGAACATGGCAGATGAAGTATAACGTGGATGAATGTGAGGTTATCCACTTTGGTTGTAAAAACAAAAAGGCAGATTATTATCTGAATGGTGATAGATTGGGAAAAGGGGAGGTGCAACGAGACCTGGATGTCCTTGTACACCAGTCGCTGAAAGCGAGCATTCAGGTGCAGCAAGCAGTTAGGAAGGTGAATGGTATGTTGGCGTTCACTGCAAAAGGATTTGAGTACAGGAGCAGGGATGTCTTACTGCAGTTATACAGGCCTTGGTGAGACCACATGTGGAGTATTGTGTGCAGTTTTGGTCTCCTTATCTAAGGAAGGATTGTCCTTGCCATGGAGGGAGTGCAACGAAGGTTTACCAGACTGATTCCTGGGATGGCAGGACTGACGTATGAAGAGAGATTGGGTCGACTAGGCCTATATTCACTAGAGTTTAGAAGAATGAGAGGTGATCTCATTGAAACATATAAAATTCTAACAGGACGAGACAGACTAGATGCAGGATGTCCCTGATGGCTGGGGAGTCCAGAACCAGGGGTCACAGTCTCAGGATACGGGGTATGCCATTTAGAACCAAGATGAGGAGAAATGTTTTCACTCAGAGGGTGGTGAACCTGTGGAATTCTCTACCAAAGAAGGCAGTGGAGGCCAAGTCATTAGATGTATTCAAGAAGGAGATAGATATATTTCTTAATGCTAAAGGGATCAAGGAATTTGGGGAAAAAGCGGGAACAGGGTACAGAGTTAGATGATCAGCTATGATCATTTTGAATGGCGGAGCAGGCCCGAAGGGCCAAATGGCCTACTCTTGCTCCTATTTTCTATGTTTCTATGTCCTTGTGATAATTCTTGAGCGGTCCAGTCTCGCTCCAAGAACCTTCTAACATGGACGTTTTACGTCCTAACTTATATACTCAAAATCACACATTAGTTCTGGACCTTGAGACTCCGACCTCCAACCCTTGGACATTCCACCTGATACTGACTCATCCTTTAAACATTTGTTATTTATATTACTTGACGTCTTATCTTGACATGCCCAAGGTCTTTATATTCTCAACACATTCTAGTAAATGCTCAAAATCTGCAATGTAAGCAGCTTTCAGCATCAACTTGCTCAGCCTGTCCTTCTGTATTCTAGGTAAGTTTTAACTTGGCCATCTCATCATCTTTAGCTACCATTCCTAGCTATCTTATGTTCATAAGCTTGTGCTGTTGATGCATTAAGATGCCTAACCTAAACGTGAGTGATTTATATATTCAGCAGAAATCCTCATTCAGCAAAATGCTTTTCTTATATCACTCTTATTCCAACTTGTGCTGGGCCATACAACATTGAAGAGCAAAGATCAATTAATGTGCTTTGAGTTAAACAATGGGACCTTGAGAGAGCTGTTCTCACAGCACATCTGCTGGCAACTCCTTAATGAGCTATTTGAGATCTTGGAAGAAGACTGCTATCAGAGGAGTTGTCTCCTTTCTAGAGAATTAAGCTCTGGGAAGGAAAAAATGAGTGGAGAGATAATAAGGAATCTGGGTTTTGTAAAATTCATTCAAATCTGGCAATTCTAATTTCTGACACATGTCTGTTTAGTTGAATGACTCCTTGGAAAATGATACTGGTGGCTGAATTGGTTACCTTAATTTGTCATTGTTGGTCATATGACTAAAGTGGGATTTCTTTTAGATATTCTAAAGGTCAGACTTTGCCCACTCAAACCAGAAGGCATTTTTTAAAGGTTTTAGACACCACAACAGTCTAGTACTCAAGTAGAGAGGTTGTGTGATTTTATGCTCACATCACAAAAGAATTGTCTTTACACTGGAAATCTGTCAGTGATACTTTGAATACCAAACGTAAACTGAAGTCCACATTGTAATCTTAAATATCAAATGTAATTTTGTTATCCAGTTACTAAGCAAAATCCAGTGATGGCTGAATTTTTGTAATGCACTTAAGTTATCATGGCTTATGGTCATTTAGAATCTGCTTGATATTAATCATCAGCTACTTTTATTGTAATAATCATTACTTGACCTTGTAATGGTATTAACTGCAATTGTACTGATAAAGCAGTATTTGTAATGCATCTTTGTGTCCACCTCCATCTTTGATGCCTCTAGCAAACAAGAATAAAATTGTACTCAACACAATGTTGTACAGTGATCCTGCTGTGTTCATATCTAGCTCGGTTAAGAACCAACATCTCTTGGACTGAGGGTATGTTGGTCAACTTGAGGCATCATACATTGAATGAATGGTAAATCCTGATCCAATTTTTAATATGTGGATCTTTGTGAAAAGGGGCATTTTATATTGATACTTTTCAACTAATACAGGTTACATATTGGAGTTTCTGATACAGTGGCCCTTTGTTATCCCATCGGAAATCATGGAAGAGAATGAGGGAAGATGCTGGTGGTGAGGCCTACTGCCGCCCCCACTGCCTGACCTATATTTCACTCCCCCTTTCCCCGCGGGTACCGTTGCTGGCCTCTGCTTCCCCACTCATTGCAAGTAAATGGCGGTGGAGAGGTGGGACCTGGGTGCCTGGAGGATTTCCTTCCTGATCGCTCATCTTATCGCTGCTTTCCAGGGCCACCATGGGAAACGTGGTTGTAGGCCTCATGAAGCAGCAGTAACAGCCCCCACTTAACTCACTTGCTGTACTCAGACAAGTGTCAACTAGGACAACCGTCCTACCACTCACTTCACACAACAGCACTTTCACTTCACTATCCATCTATTGTGGCGGGGTTGGGGGGTTGGGGGGGGTGGTTGTAGGAACAGGAGTAGGCCATTTAGCCCCTCGAGCCTGTTCCACCTTTCAATGAGATCATCACTGATCTGTGACCTAACTCCACATACCCACCTTAGCCCCATATCCCTTAATACCTTTGATTTACAAAAATCCTATCAATTCCAGATTTAAAATTGACAATTGAGCTAGCATCAACTGCCGTTTGCAGAAGAGCATTCCAAATTTCTACCACCCTTTGCATGTAGAAGTATTTCCTAACTTCACTCCTGAAAGTCCTGGCTCTAATTTTTAGGCTATGTCCCCTAGTCCTAGACTCCCCAACCAGCAGAAATAGTTTCTCTCTAACTACCCTGTCAGTTCCCCTTAATATCTTGGAAACTTCGATCAAATCATCCCTTAATCTTCCAAATTCCAGGGAATACAACCCTAGTTTGTGTAATCTCTCCTTGTAATTTAACCCTTGGAGTCCAGGTATCATTCTAGTAAATCTACACTGCACTCCCTCCAAGACCAATATATCTTTCCTCAGGTGTGGTACCCAGAACTGAACAAAGTACTCCAGGTGTGGTCTAACCAGGGCTTTGTATAACTGTAGCATAACTTCTACCCCGTTGTATTCTAGTCCTCTAGATATAAAGGCCAGCATTCCATTAGCCTTTTTGATTATTTTCTGCACTTGTCCATGACATTTTAATGATCTATGTACATGGACCCCTAGACTCTATGGGCCTCCACTGTTTTGAGCTTTTCACATTTTGAAAGTACTCTGCTCTATCCTTTTTAGGTCTAAAGTGGATGACCTCACACTTGCCTACATTGAAATCCATTTGCCACAGTTTTGCTTATTCACTTAATCTATTAATATCTCTGTGCAACTTTATGCTTCCATCTACACTGCTTACAATGCTGCCTATCTTTGTGTCATCGGCAAACTTGGATATGTGGCTCTCAATCCCGGTATCTAAGTCGTTAATAAATACTGTGAATAGTTGAGGCCCGAACGCAGATCTCTATGGGACACCACTAGTCACATCCTGCCAATTTGAGTACCTGCCCATTATCCCTACCCTCTGTCTCCTGTCGCTCAGCCAATTTCCTAACCAGGTCAATAATTTGGTCTCAATTCCATGAGCTTCAATTTTAGCTAACAGTCTTTTATGGGGGACTTTATCGAATGCCTTCTGGAAGTCCATATAAACAACATCTATAGAAATTCCACTGTCCACTACTTTAGTCACCTCTTCAAAACAATTCATTCAAGTTCGTCAGGCATGACCTACCCTTTACAAATCCATGATCTCTCTGATCAGCTGAAAGTTTTCAAGGTGTTCTATCACTCTATCCTTAATTATAGACTCCAGTAATTTCCGGACAACAGATGTTAGGCTAGCTGGTTGATAATTCCCTGGTTGCCCTCTCTCACCTTAAAGAGCAGAGCGACATGTGCAATTTTCCAATCTAAAGGAATGGTTCCTGAATCGAGAGAACTTTGGAAGATTATAATTAGGGCATCTGCAATGTTCTTACCTCCTTCCTTTAAAACCCTGGGATGGAAACCATCTGGTCCTGGGGATTTGTCACTCTTTAGTGCCATTATTTTCTTCATTACTGTTAATTTGCTCACATTAATTATGGTGAATCCCCATCCCTAATTCAAAATTAGTTTCCTTGGGGTGTCCGGCATGCTATCCTCTTCCTCTACTGTAAATACTGACACAAAGTAATTATTTAACATCTGCCATTTCCTTATTTTCATTTACAATATCACCATGCTAAAGGGATCAAGGGATATGGGGAAAAAGCGGGAACAGGGTACTGAGTTAGACGATCAGCCATGATCATTTTGAATGGCTGACCCCAAAGGGCTGAATGGCCTACTCTTGCTCCTATTTTCTATGTTTCTATTATCAGTTTCTAAGGGGTCCACATTACTCTTGACCACGCTCTTTTTCCTAATATAATTGTAAAAAAATTTCATGTTGGGTTCATGTCCTGCACTG
The DNA here is from genome assembly GCF_035084215.1 of Heptranchias perlo. Taxonomy (NCBI): domain Eukaryota; kingdom Metazoa; phylum Chordata; class Chondrichthyes; order Hexanchiformes; family Hexanchidae; genus Heptranchias; species Heptranchias perlo. The sequence goes on from NC_090325.1 coordinate 137,605,947, forward strand.
TTCCATCAGTTGACCAGAGACTCCTTTTCCTGTCCCCACTTAGTGTAGATCTCGGCCTCTGCTGAGGTCCACCAGAATGCTGACCTTCGAATCTTCAGGGTACGTCTGCCCTTTTAACTGCCCAGCCGCCTCCTCTGGTGCTGCAATGGCGGTGCTACAGGGATTTCACAGTCGGGCAATGGCAAGTCCCTCTTGGTGGCAGTATTCCTGCTGAGAGGCCACCCTGCCTGGATGATGAACCCTGACCCAGTTATCTGGGCGAAGATTCTGGTGTCGGAGGGACAGGTGGAAATCTGGCTCCGCTGGAGAGGATAACCCTGGCCAGTATCTCTAACACATTGTGTTCATATTTGTTATGCAATATACTCAGATTTAGTTTTTAGTGCTTGTGCATAAAACATCGCCTGGGTGATGTACAAAGAAGAAAATTGGATGAGGAGGATCACACGCCCGTAATGGATCCCGCCCAATTTTCCTTCCATTATGAACAAAAAAATTAGACAGGTTTTTTTACGGTCTTCTGATCCTCCCCACACAATTTTCCTCTCTGTGCTGTTCCCAGGTGATGCTTTCGGCCCAAGTGCTAAAGATAGGTGTGATGTTTGTGTGGTTGCGTACATGCCTATGTATGAGTGAGTGAGAAGACATATAATGAGAGTAGAATGTTATGAGTTTGGAGCCTGCGGGAGGTCTCTGGCTTCACTATTCCCTCGATACTCTTATAAGCAAGGATGTCCATGGTGACCTGCATAGAAGGAGACAGGAGCTTGTGGTTTCTGGGCCCTCCTCCAGTTTGGGACTATTCCTTCATATTAGGATGTGGAGATGCCGGTGATGGACTGGGGTTGACAATTGTAAACAATTTTACAACACCAAGTTATAGTCCAGCAATTTTATTTTAAATTCACAAGCTTTCGGAGGCTTCCTCCTTCGTCACATCGTTCACCTGACGAAGGAGGAAGCCTCCGAAAGCTTGTGAATTTAAAATAAAATTGCTGGACTATAACTTGGTGTTGTAAAATTGTTTACAATTCATATTAGGACTAACTTGTCCTACAAGTAGAGAAGTAGTCTTGATGTTGGAAGTTATAGGAGCACTTACAGAGTGATGGATATGTGCCCACCCTTCAGCCCATCCTATGTGTCAGACCATAAATTGTGCAGCGAACCCTGTATTATGTTAAATTGTCACGTGAAGCCCTTTTAAACTGTCAGTGTGTTACAGCTTCAGTGTGTGCCCTCAATGGTATGCAAGTAAAGAGCTGTTTAGGTTATGTGAGAGCTTGACAGGTTCCAATAGTAAGTGTGTCGCAGGTTGACAGGGAATACTTGGTGGAATGATTACTTAGGCTATCATGTTGGTACATGTTACTGCTGGGTAGCCATGCCTTGGTAGCTTTCTTAAAGTTTTGGCATCTTCCTCTGCATCTGTTGTCAGTCCCTGCGAGGAGTGGACACAGCATTGACTCTGCCTCCACCTTCTGTAAGGCATGCTGCATTGCAAGTGTTTAATAGGACACCCCTTCTCCCACTCACTTCACACAACAGCATTTTCACTTCACTGTCCATCTATGCTGGGGGTGTGGGAGGAGGTTGGGGTGGGGGGTGGGTGTCAGGCCCTATATTGTTCCATCAGTTGATCAGAGACACCTTTTCTCGTCCCCACAAACTTTTGACCACCAAGAGAATTGGGTTGGTCCCTTTTCTTACAGTCATTATTTTGGCCTTTACAAATGTTTCTCCTCCACAGTGATCATATCCCTTTAAATAACCATCTTTTCTTTAACTGGTAGCTGCAACCCATTAAGGGTTGCACTTTTGCTGAATGTTCCTCCCTACTTTCAGTGAGCTCCCAGCATGAGGCCCACGCTAGGCCAGGAACTCACAGTGCAAATATAATTAGGGCCAAGATTCAGCGGGATTGCCCTTTACTATTTTGTGCAAGAACAAAACTTGCCACCAGCCTGAGCGGTGGGATCAGAAACTTTCCCCCCGGAAGATT